>NC_136268.1:154073485-154130985 GCF_964187855.1 Myxine glutinosa
TAGGTCAACCAACTTGGCCACTAACTCAAGACCCGATGATCTTAAGGAAGTCATCTTGACTGTTAACTCAAAACCCAATGATCTTGTGGCAGCAACCTTGACCGCTAACTCAAGACCCGATGATCTTAAGTCAACCAACTTGACTGCTAACTCAAAACCAGAAGATCTTGAGGCAGCCATCTTGACCGCTCACCCACCAGCAGGCTTAATCGTTGGGCAGAGAACGTTGAAGTCAGAAGGAAGAATATCTGGAGCATTTGCCTCTAAGAAAAAAAGAACCAGTCGAGGCTGATCAGGAATAATCGTTATTTATGTACTTTGGCTTCACTTCTTTACAGGACCTGAACTGCTGTGGTCATAATCTCTTAAGCTCTGTTGCACCTGATGAGAACAAACCACGTTCGCCTTTGGTCGTCACCATAAACCATTTCTCATTGGCTACGTCGTTGGAAGTGATGGTTTCCCTTGTGGTTTTGGAGAGCGAGTGACGCAGACTCCCTTTCCATATCGGGCTCGCCGTTTGGGTGAGGGAGGCTGCCTCGTTTCCATTCTTCCTGTTTTTTATTTAATTATTTCACCTCATCCTGAATTGTGGGTGCAGTACATGTGGGTGTACTACTGAGTGCGGCCTTCCGCACGCGTGCGCACACCTTTCTGGCTTACGTCCCTGTGGCTTTCTTGAGATGTCGCTGAAACAGCGACTGCAGTCCCTCGATATCGGCTCCCTGGGTGGAAAGAGACTGGGTATGTTTTCTGGGATACACACCGATACCACTGTGTATGTCTAAAGGTCACTTAATGGTTAAATACATTTTCAGTAATTGAAGGTTATTTGTTATAAAAGGCAACATGAGGTGTTGTGGGACCCTGGAAATGTTTGACTTTTTAGAGTTTTCTCATACTTGTGTCCCTTTTTCATATGTAAATGTTTATAGTGAATTGTGCAGGTGACATTGTCCAATTCAAGGTGTGTATTTTCGGGTTTGTTGATAATGACGCGAAAGTGCATTTGTAGCGTTTCGTTGCAGCATTTTTGTTTTCATTGCCAAGGGAGCCATGTTTGAAATGAACTCCATCTCTAGCTTGTACTTCTCATTGTTATTTACCTGTAGAATATACCTGACAATAATAATCTCAAGAACGGATGTGGGGGTTATAGGTAATTGAGATAATTATCATGAGAAAAGGTAAAGTTTGGATGTTAAGAGTAAGGGTAGGGAGGTTTATTAGTAATAGGTAGAGTTGTTAGGATGTTAAGAGAAAGTGAGTAATATCAAGAGAAGGATAAACTATATTGTAACGAATTTGAGAAGTGTAACAATTTTGGAGGAAGTGTAACGAATGTGAAAAGTATGGTTTTGTTGTGTGTAACACCCTCGTAATGTAAATAATGGTCGCAGCCGTCCTCCTAGTTAATTCCATGAAACTTACACACAGGCCACGATATATCTTTTTAAATAGTTTATTTCCTTATTCTATGTAGGCTATATATGTGTTTCCCACTAGATTGACTCTGCATTGTATCAAACAAAATAAGCGTAGGCCCCTTTCAATTTCCCCAATCATCTCCGCTCTCCAAAGTTCCTTTCAAAAGCGGTGCGAGTGGTGTTCAATCCCGCAAGCCGCCATTGCCCATGTGCTCATCTCGGAGAAGAGGGGGGTAGGAGCCGCCAACTCACAGGCGTGGCACGTCGTCATGATCAAAGGAGGAATCGGACAGCCCTAACAGCCAACCAGCACCGCGGTTAGCGACCCGGTAGGCGTGCCCTCGCAGCCGGCGGCTTGATTCCGCCCCGAGTAATAAAAGCGACTGGAAGGGACTGCTTCGGGAGATGACATGGGAGATGACATGAGAGATGAGCTGTGAGCTGTGAGATGAGAGACGCTCCAAACCAAAAAGGAGAGGTACTTGGAGAGGAGACAAGCTTTGGAGAGACGCGCTGAGAGGAGGGAGACGGCTCCACCAGAAGGAGAGGAGCAGGTGTGACCGAGCCAGCGCGTGACGTCCACAGCATCAGCAGCGTCGACGCGACCGAGGGTTTTCCCGCCAAAAACGCGAAGAATTGGGAGCTGCTACCTCCAGCCCTGCCGGTTGCAGGGACCTGACCCTGCCTCCCTCTCCAGCAACCCACCTCCACCATTTCCTGCCTGCAATTTCCCCCGTGTAAGTGTGAACGTCGTCTGTCCTAATCGTTGTCCTGGGGTTAAGTAAATTGAATAGTATAAGCTAACGATTCACTGTGTGACTGCTTCTTCCATCCATTGCTTGTAAATAACTTTGGTCGCTCCTTCTTTTTGCTTGTGTGTGTATAATAAATCTGTTCTTCCTCCGTACTCTGTCTTCTTCTCTTTTCCTTCTCTTTCGGTCGCTTTAGAGGTTTCCAAATTGAATATCTGTGGTGCGATCTGGTCAACGTTGGGGGAGTCGGGCCAATTGGGGATCCTGTAACGGTTGCGGTGGACCATCTGCTCGGCCCAAAGTAACATCTAAACCGCAACTATAACAATATATTAGAGACACCCAGCTAACACAACACCGTTGGTGCAACGTTGTGCCACCCCCCCTTCAAAGGTCGCCCCCCCGCCCCCCCCCCCCCATATAGTCGCCTGCGACTTAACTTCGTCGGGCCGATGTTGGCTGGGCTATAGTTTTTGACGTTGGTCCAACGTTGGCCCAACGGTGTTGTGTTAGCTGGGCACCTACTCTTCGCTAAAGACTCGATGTGGGATCTTGAAGGTCCACGAACAGTTAGTGATGGTGGACATGTGCTGCAGCGTGATGTTCTGATGGACGATACGGACAGTGCAGCCTCGCCCTACGTGTGAAACACCTGGGTGGCAATTTATAACCGCGTCGAGATTCAAACTCAAACCAGATGGCTCAGGTGAGTGTGCATACCTCCAGGGTGCGATATCGGACGAGTGCATGAGAGTGGACGGACATTTTGCATCGACAATAGATACGTGTCTGTGATAGCATCAGTGATGGTGGGTGAAGGCAGACATACCTTGTCTGACTCTGTTTGATCTGCGTTGCAGGGAAACCCAATTTATTTATTTATTTATTTTTATATTTTAATACTTAGATCATGGTACGTATAGAAATTTAACCCAAGTGTAAATACGTACTTGCCATCGCGAACGTCAAAAGGGAAACGCACAAAATGTATTGCAAGGATAAAGCTTGTGGGCAGGTATTGTGTAAGTAAAGGTCTCACGTTAAAGATATTGTGGATAGAAGGTTCCAGAACTGAAGCAGGTGCACAACAGAGGGTTGGTACATATTTCTATCAAAACATGGAAGGTCATCATCAAGTCAAGGACTTCTGTTGGAGCAGTGAGGATGCTTCACCCCACATGCTTATCACTCGGCTAGTCTGTCTGGTTGTCACGAACAAATCCTTTCCTGCAATCCTTGCAACAAACGAACCATCTGGTTCTGAACTACACAACCTAAACTTCCACATAGGCTCCAGGAAATGGTGCAGGGGATGCTGAGATCCAAGCAGATCTCACTTTTCGTTATTTTTCAAATGCCAGACCAATGTTTCCAATGTTGAAGAGTACCAATGAATGGATGAATATGATTATTTTATTTCCAAACTTGTACAACCTTACATTTCACTGGCGCATTCGATATGAACCGTATACTGTACGCCTTTGGAGCTATCGACACGATCTGTTTCCTTTCCCATGAAAAGCCACAAGCACGCCATCGCTGCTGATCTTGTTCCTGTGTGAGTCTGCATCGTATGTTTCTAATGTTGTAAAAGAGGAGGTCTGGCCAATATAAACTTTTTTTGGATACAAGGTCGAGGCTCATGGAAGAGCTTGTGCAATGGAGTAATAACCAGTAGTTTGAGAAATCATTCAAGGGAGTGCAAGTGAAAATTTATAATAATAAAAAAGAAAACAACTCACCTGGTCTTGTGAATCCTTCATTTACAGTGACTGCGCTCTGGGAATAGGAACTTCAGAATCTTGAAGATTTACGACGAAAAATCACCAATGGATGGATTTGTAGTCCTACTTCACAAGTTCTTGTGTAGTTTATACATACATCAAGGCTTATGAAAATGTAGGACAGAGGGTGAAAGATCAGCAAATATAAAGTGGGGCAAAAAATGCAGAACAAGGGAGAAAGGTGAGCAGATATAAAGTGGGGCAAAAAATGCAGAACAAAGGGAGAAAGGTGAGCAGATATAAAGTGGGGCAAAAAATGCAGAACAAGGGAGAAAGGTGAGCAGATATAAAGTGGGGCAAAAAATGCAGAACAAAGGGAGAAAGGTCAGCAGATATAAAGTGGGGCCAAAAATGCAGAACAAAGGGAGAAAGGTCAGCAGATATAAAGTGGGGCAAAAAATGCAGAACAAAGGGAGAAAGGTCAGCAGATATAAAGTGGGGCAAAAAATGCAGAACAAAGGGAGAAAGGTGAGCAGATATAAAGTGGGGCAAAAAATGCAGAACAAAGGGAGAAAGGTCAGCAGATATAAAGTGGGGCCAAAAATGCAGAACAAAGGGAGAAAGGTCAGCAGATATAAAGTGGGGCAAAAAATGCAGAACAAAGGGAGAAAGGTCAGCAGATATAAAGTGGGGCAAAAAATGCAGAACAAGGGAGAAAGGTCAGCAGATATAAAGTGGGGCAAAAAATGCAGAACAAGGGAGAAAGGTCAGCAGATATAAAGTGGGGCAAAAAATGCAGAACAAAGAGAGAAAGGTGAGCAGATATAAAGTGGGGCAAAAAATGCAGAACAAAGGGAGAACGGTCAGCAGATATAAAGTGGGGCAAAAAATGCAGAACAAGGGAGAAAGGTCAGCAGATATAAAGTGGGGCAAAAAATGCAGAACAAAGAGAGAAAGGTGAGCAGATATAAAGTGGGGCAAAAAATGCAGAACAAAGGGAGAAAGGTCAGCAGATATAAAGTGGGGCCAAAAATGCAGAACAAAGGGAGAAAGGTGAGCAGATATAAAGTGGGGCAAAAAATGCAGAACAAAGAGAGAAAGGTGAGCAGATATAAAGTGGGGCAAAAAATGCAGAACAAAGGGAGAAAGGTGAGCAGATATAAAGTGGGGCAAAAAATGCAGAACAAGGGAGAAAGGTCAGCAGATGTAAAGTGGGGCAAAAAATGCAGAACAAAGAGAGAAAGGTGAGCAGATATAAAGTGGGGCAAAAAATGCAGAACAAAGAGAGAAAGGTGAGCAGATATAAAGTGGGGCAAAAAATGCAGAACAAAGGGAGAAAGGTGAGCAGATATAAAGTGGGGCAAAAAATGCAGAACAAGGGAGAAAGGTCAGCAGATATAAAGTGGGGCAAAAAATGCAGAACAAAGGGAGAAAGGTCAGCAGATATAAAGTGGGGCAAAAAATGCAGAACAAAGGGAGAAAGGTCAGCAGATATAAAGTGGGGCCAAAAAAAATGCAGAACAAAGGGAGAAAGGTCAGCAGATATAAAGTGGGGCAAAAAATGCAGAACAAGGGAGAAAGGTCAGCAGATATAAAGTGGGGCAAAAAATGCAGAACAAATGGAGAAAGGTGAGCAGATATAAAGTGGGGCAAAAAATGCAGAACAAAGGGAGAAAGGTGAGCAGATATAAAGTGGGGCAAAAAATGCAGAACAAGGGAGAAAGGTGAGCAGATATAAAGTGGGGCAAAAAATGCAGAACAAAGGGAGAAAGGTGAGCAGATATAAAGTGGGGCAAAAAATGCAGAACAAAGGGAGAAAGGTGAGCAGATATAAAGTGGGGCAAAAAATGCAGAACAAAGGGAGAAAGGTGAGCAGATATAAAGTGGGGCAAAAAATGCAGAACAAGGGAGAAAGGTCAGCAGATATAAAGTGGGGCAAAAAATGCAGAACAAGGGAGAAAGGTCAGCAGATATAAAGTGGGGCAAAAAATGCAGAACAAGGGAGAAAGGTCAGCAGATGTAAAGTGGGGCAAAAAATGCAGAACAAAGGGAGAAAGGTGAGCAGATATAAAGTGGGGCCAAAAATGCAGAACAAGGGAGAAAGGTGAGCAGATATAAAGTGGGGCAAAAAATGCAGAACAAAGGGAGAAAGGTCAGCAGATATAAAGTGGGGCAAAAAATGCAGAACAAAGGGAGAAAGGTGAGCAGATATAAAGTGGGGCAAAAAATGCAGAACAAGGGAGAAAGGTCAGCAGATATAAAGTGGGGCAAAAAATGCAGAACAAGGGAGAAAGGTCAGCAGATATAAAGTGGGGCAAAAAATGCAGAACAAAGGGAGAAAGGTCAGCAGATATAAAGTGGGGCAAAAAATGCAGAACAAGGGAGAAAGGTCAGCAGATATAAAGTGGGGCAAAAAATGCAGAACAAAGGGAGAAAGGTCAGCAGATATAAAGTGGGGCCAAAAATGCAGAACAAAGGGAGAAAGGTCAGCAGATATAAAGTGGGGCAAAAAATGCAGAACAAAGAGAGAAAGGTGAGCAGATATAAAGTGGGGCAAAAAATGCAGAACAAAGGGAGAAAGGTCAGCAGATATAAAGTGGGGCAAAAAATGCAGAACAAAGGGAGAAAGGTCAGCAGATATAAAGTGGGGCCAAAAATGCAGAACAAAGGGAGAAAGGTCAGCAGATATAAAGTGGGGCAAAAAATGCAGAACAAGGGAGAAAGGTCAGCAGATATAAAGTGGGGCAAAAAATGCAGAACAAAGGGAGAAAGGTGAGCAGATATAAAGTGGGGCAAAAAATGCAGAACAAAGGGAGAAAGGTGAGCAGATATAAAGTGGGGCCAAAAATGCAGAACAAAGGGAGAAAGGTCAGCAGATATAAAGTGGGGCAAAAAATGCAGAACAAAGGGAGAAAGGTGAGCAGATATAAAGTGGGGCAAAAAATGCAGAACAAGGGAGAAAGGTCAGCAGATATAAAGTGGGGCAAAAAATGCAGAACAAAGGGAGAAAGGTCAGCAGATATAAAGTGGGGCAAAAAATGCAGAACAAGGGAGAAAGGTCAGCATATATAAAGTGGGGCAAAAAATGCAGAACAAAGGGAGAAAGGTCAGCATATATAAAGTGGGGCAAAAAATGCAGAACAAGGGAGAAAGGTCAGCAGATATAAAGTGGGGCAAAAAATGCAGAACAAAGGGAGAAAGGTGAGCAGATATAAAGTGGGGCAAAAATGCAGAACAAGGGAGAAAGGTCAGCAGATATAAAGTGGGGCAAAATATGCAGAACAAAGGGAGAACGGTCAGCAGATATAAAGTGGGGCAAAAAATGCAGAACAAAGGGAAAAAGGTGAGCAGATATAAAGTGGGGCAAAAAATGCAGAACAAAGGGAGAAAGGTCAGCAGATATAAAGTGGGGCAACAAATGCAGAACAAAGGGAGAAAGGTCAGCAGATATAAAGTGGGGCAAAAAATTCAGAACAAAGGGAGAAAGGTCAGCAGATATAAAGTGGGGCAAAAAATGCAGAACAAAGGGAGAAAGGTCAGCAGATGTAAAGTGGGGCAAAAATGAGACAGGTAGACAAAAGCATGAGGGCTGGTGGGGACAGAGTCCGACAAGGTCTCATTGGATGTATAACAATTAAGGATTAAATACAGACTTGGCATTTAATATGGAATCTTTTTTTTGTGGGGATGAACTTACTTTTCAAGATGACTTAGAACCAAAAGTTCATTGGAATTATGTTGAAATTATTCTAGATTTTGTTAATGTGACCTTTAAAAGAAACAAAAACCACATTTGACATTTCAAAACAAATAAATTGATCCTTGAAAGTGATGTAAACTGATATTGAACTCAATTCATGGACAGTACTGTGTTAAACTTCTGTACGTTTTCCAGAAGTATCTCTTTATTTTGCACATTAGCCAAAAATTTTTTAACAAAAACAAAAGTTAAATTACGACTGGGATTACGGACAGTAAAATTACAGTTCAGTACTTCGTGTAACCCCCACGAGCATTCAGGAGAGCACGTACATGTTGAGGCATGCTGTTCACGAGATCTGCCGAGTTTTGGACAGGAATCGCTTGCCATGCAGTGACAATAGCCTGCTGCAATTCACGCACAAAGGTCGGCTGCTGGTCCAAGTTGTCGATTTGATGCGTTAATTCTGCTCACAAGTTCTCTATCGGATTCATATCCGGGGACATGGCAGGCCACTCCATATGCTCTACACCACGGTCAGGAAGAAAGTGTTGGATCATGTGAGCACGATGAGGCCGTGCATTGTCATCTTGGAAGACAAAGTTTCCTCGAAAGGCTGCACGAGCAAATGGAAGCAATGTTTCTTCCAAAATGGCCCTGTACTTGAACTGGTTCAGGTTTCCATTCAGAACAACCAGGTCAGTTTTGCCCCCTGCATGAAAAGCAGCCCAAACGGTCACCCCACCACCTCCAGCTTGGACTCTTGGCACTATACAATCTTCGTTGTGGGCTTCATGCACTTGTCTGCGCACTCGGACGTGGCCATCTTGACGATAGACCAGAAATCTAGACTCGTCACTGAAGATCACGTGATTCCAGTGTCCTGGCTGCCATTGGCGGTGCTCTCTGGCCCACTGCAATTGGCGCTGGCGGTGTTGTCTGGTCAGGCGTGGCTTTCTCAGGGGACACCTGGCACGATAGCCTGCTTGAACCAGTCATTGGTTGACTAGCCTTCTGGATACAGGCACATTTGTCAGTTGCTGCCACTCAGCCCTAAGCCGATTAGCTGACTTGGTACGGCCATTGCGGACTAACCGGTGCAGCTGGCGATCATCCCTCCTTGTGGTTCTGCGGGGACGTCCTGGCCTCGGTATTGGAGTAGGGACACCCCTCTGAGCATTTCGTTTCAGGATCTTTGACACCTGACCTTGAGTGATGCCATACTGCCGAGCAATAGCACGCTCTTTCATGCCGTAATTTCGTAAAGCCACCACTCCATGACAAACAGCATTGTCGAGTTGACGGACCATCTCCAGAGGAAGCGGCAATGACTTTTGGAGACGTGCAGCAGTTGTTTTCCACTAATACAGAATGCAACAACCCTTGTATACCCGACTGTGAAGCCAATCGTCAAATGCACCTGTCCGTACATTTTGCCACGCCACCTGTGATATAATCTTGTTGTTGACTTCTTGCTGCGACAGACAATCAGTGACATGGTTCTTTTAACAAATAAATCACCAAAGTGTAAAAGAAACTCACCAGATTGATATTGTTACGGATCGCGGATTAGATGTTATTTCGACCGAGCGGTGGTGTATTACCGCGACCTAACAGTTATTCCCCGACTAGACCCCGATTCCACCCAAACGTTGACCAAATCGCGCTATGCTAAATCAATGATTGGAAAGGACACAACGACTGGGATAAATGAAATGACGCCAGGGGTACAGTTCTCAAGACCTCCGGAGGAGGGTATAATTAGTGGTGGAGAAAAGGGGTAGATTACAAGGTAGAGTGAGGTAAAAGACACAGAAGAGATAGGCACTTAGATACAATCTTATTTTATCCCAGACAGACCACACACAAACGGAACAAGGCTGACTTACACAGGGATTGATGGCAGGGAAGGACAGGTAGTTCGATAGCACAAGGTGCACCTTGGCTCGGGGACAGGATCAAGCACGGTCCAAGAGATGCAGGGAGGCCTCACAGCGCTCGGAGGTGGCGTCTTTCTTTCTCCAAGCTCAGCGCGCATCTGACGTCACCTCCCTCTCGGCTGCGCATGCTCAACGGGGAGTGACACGCCCTCGGCTGGTTGGCTCCGCCCCAGATGGGACCAGTCCGCCGCTTCCATTGGGTGCAGGGGGGTACCGGGCTCCGCCCTTGACGAGGAGCTGACAGCGAGCCCCTACTTGGTAACCCCGTCGAGCACATGTTCGATGGCGGCTCACTGGGAAGGCCCCGTGCCCTCCCAACACCCACTACCAACCAAGCCGGAGTGAGGACGCGCACTCCCCGCGCCCGCCGCTGCTGTTGTTGTTGTTGTTGTTGCTGAACCGTGAGGAAGAGCTGCGGGGAGGTATTGGGAGGTCCTAAACTTCCTAACGGTGCCATACAATCACATTCTGGTGCAACGAAGGGTCAGAATTAATGGAAACGAGTCCTTAACTGACATAGACTAAGAATAACTAGCAAGATGTCCTATAGTTGTCTTACATGAGATGCGGTGAACCTGGGCACGACATTTAATGGGGGAAATAGGGCGAGGTCGGGTCTACAGAGTGTTGTTTACAGAAAATGGGACTAGGGAATGGGGGATTGGGGATAGTTGGGAAGTATTGAGGAAATAGGGGAATATTTACAAGCGGATATGGATGGATGCAAATCCCATATCCGCAACAATATACTGAGTTAAGAAAGTAAACCCAAGTCAAGAAAAAAAATATATTCCATATTAAATGCCAAGTCTGTATTTGAAAAATGAGGATGTGGCTGTTCGCAGAATACTTTGAAGGTTTTGAGGGAAGAAAAAGTACGAAACAGACTTGTTACAATGATCAGGCGCTCCCGCACTCTAAGTGAAAATACCCATCGCATCCCAACTTCGTCGGACAATGTGCTGCGGAACATTCTTAGAAATGCACTTTATAATTTTTGTCATTTTTGAAAGAAATTTTATTGATCACAACATCATGCACTCTATATCATAATTTTGAGATGGTTCCACTGTATTATGAATAATTATAAAGGGGGATGGGAAGGGAGGAAAGGGGGAGGAGGTGGTGGGAAGATTGGAGGATGGGAACGGGGGAGTGGGAGAAGGGTGGAGCAGTGGGCAGGGTGGGGGAGCAGGGATATGGGGACTGGGGGGGTGGGTGGGTGTGAGGGAGTAGGGGAGCAGGGGAGAGCAGGAGGGGAGGAGGAAGGGGGCAGTAGGGGGACAGGGATGGGGGGAGATTTATTGTTCAGTGTTCTAGCTCTTCCACCAGGCTTGACTCTCTATATCAAAAAGAAAAACAAACAATCCTTGTGGCCTTGCAATCCATGGCAGAGACTTTACGGCTGGGACTTTACGGTTGGGACTTTACAGCACGGACTTTACGGCATGGACTTTTATTACAGCAGAGATTATTCTGGTCGAGTTTCTCGATCTACTCGTGTGTAGATGGCGTTCAATGGCTTGCGGTGTATTGTGATTGCATATTTTTTGTTTCATCAATTTTTTCTTTTTGTGATACGAGTGCAATACCTCATCGCCAATGCTGCTTTCTCCCATTGGAGTCATTGTAATCGCTTCAGCCATTATTGTGCTTGGCTGGCTGAGGAAAGAAAGAAGGACAATTCAGCGGTTTAGCGATCTCCTGATTTGGTACTCCAGCGATGGATTCTGATGTCTTTATCAGTCTTGTTAGTTCTTCAAACGCTCGAGAATAAAAGTTATGAATTTTCAAGATTCATAACTTCCTTCTATAGTTGCTTTCAGCATATCATTCTGTCCGAGTTTGATTGGGCGGCCATCTTTTCCCTGTGCCCTCCCTCCCTATGAAGCACTGCCATCCTCCAAGATATATATATTTCATGTATCCTGACCACAAAGAAAGTATATCAGGAAGTGATTTGCCAGTGGTAATTCGCATAAGAAGAATTATAAAAATAATGTTAATGCAAAAAATGTTTTTGAAATGGAAAACACCAATGTATGTCAGATTTTCAGCCCTAACCCTAAGTCAAAATTGAAAATAATAAACAAAAGTTAAAATTCGCCATTTTCTATATCTCTTCTCCATATAAACAACTTAAATACGCTTCCGGTGTATGAGCCAGGTAGGAAAATCAATTTGATGTTTTGAACATTCCTTCTTACATATGGTGCCCAATTTATATATTTTGAGCTATTTTTTTGAGAATTGCTTTTATTTTCTACCATTTTTGTACTGTATTTTGTTTGTTACATTGTAAGTGACCAGTGCTTAACATCATTGATATATGAAATGTAATGATGGTTTTTTTGGAGATAGTGTCATGAATCCTCAATAAATTAAACAATATGTCTGCTGCAGGTCAAATGCTACATGGACCTCCAATGAACGTTGTTGTTAGGGGTGATAAAGGTTTTATGGGAAGTGTCAAATCATTCTATTTGTAGTTTTTATTTTATACTTTATCACATTCAGTATTGATTAAAAATTGAAATATCTGTATCCGATAGGCAAGTGATGAGGACGTACCTGGGATCCAATTGTTACGGAACCCAACGTCGGCCTATGGTTCCCCTTTGAGGGGGGATTAGTCCCCTCGCTTGTCACTGACCGACGTGGTCCCTGAAGCTGCACCGCGACCTCCGGAAAGGCCGGTGAGCAGCTTCGTTCGCGACCGCGGATAAGATGTTAATGGATTGCCGAGCGGATGGCGGCCGCGGCCCGAACCGTTAACAAAGACTAGACCCGATTCTGAACGTTGGCCAAATCGTGCCACAGGTATTCAATTGGGAAAAGACAAAGACGACGGATGTGAAGAAGAAGAAGACAAGAGGTAGGAAATACGAATAGGATTTATTACTATTTACAACCAAAAGAAACCAAGGAGAAAGAAGGATAATAAAACAAAGGCAGAAAGAGGGATGGACCAGAAGGACACAGTGAAACTTAGCTTACCTATGCAGTCTTAATTAATACCCAGGACAGAACAAACAAAGACGGACTCACACGAATGGGGAATTTACAGGCAGGAATGGAAGGACTGGAATGGTTTGGGACGGCAGAGAAGGGGAGGAAGGCACGGAGCTGGCTGGAGCTTGATCCCGCACGGGACGTCGGGCTGGACCTCGACGGCCACCGATGCCACCGCAATCTGGCGTCCCAGGACGTACCGGGTCCCGGACGTACCGGACGTACCGATGAGGCTTACCCAGCAATATCAGGTTCAAATCCAGTTGAAGGTAGAAATATTCAGGATTTCGATTTCAAACTACTGGAAACCAAACTGGTTAGTCTCTAGATCATTATCATACATCAGTTGGATTTTACCCTTGATGGAGGAGGTCTCGTGTACACATGGTGACCATGCACACTTACTTGTTGACACGAGTTCCTTAGGACAGCATGAGATTAGCAAAAACATGCTACCTCTAAACATGTCACTGTGTCTTCCTCCCAGTAAGTATGATCTTTCATCCACTCTGTTATGATGGCATTACATACATACACACACACACACACACACACACACATATATATATATATATATATATATATATATATGTATATATATATATATATATATATATATATATATATATGTATATATATATATATATATATATATATATATATATATATATATATATATATATATATATATATATATATATATTGTTGTGGATATGAGGATTGTGTTTTTTTTGATTGTTTTATTCTGGACCCTCCTGCCTCCAGTCTGTGTATAAAGGTCAAAGGTCGTTCCGTAGTTATTTCATAAACAATCACGTTAGCCAATCATAGATTTCCTCCTTGTTGGTAGTTATTTCCTTATTCTGTGTATTAGGCTAAGGATTTGTCTTCCATTAATTGACACTCCATTGCACCAAATTCAAATACAGACTTGGCATTTAATATGGAATATTTTTTTTGTGGGGGTGAACTTACTTTTCCAGATGTCTTAGAACCAAAAGTTCATTGGAATTATGTTGAAATTATTCTAGATTTTGTTAATGTGACCTTTAAAAGAAACAAAAACGACATTTGACATTTTGAAACAAATAAATTGATCCTTGAAAGTGATGTAAACTGATATCGAACTCAATTCATGGACAGTACTGTGTTAAACTTCTGTACGTTTTCCAGAAGTACTCTTTATTTTGCACATTAGCCAAATTTTTTTTGAACAAAAACAAAAGTGAAATTACGACTGGGATTACGGACAGTAAAATTACAGTTCAGTACTGCGTGTAACCCGCACGAGCATTCAGGAGAGCACGTAGACGTTGAGGCATGCTGTTCACGAGATTTGCCAAGGTTTGGACAGGAATCGCTTGCCATACAGTGACAATAGCCTGCTGCAATTCACGCACAGAGGTCGGCTGCTGGTCCAAGTGGTCGATTTGACGCGTTAATTCTGCCCACAAGTTCTCCATCGGATTCATATCCGGGGACATGGCAGGCCACTCCATATGCTCTACACCATGGTCAGCAAGAAAGTGTTGGATCATGCGAGCACGATGAGGCCGTGCATTGTCATCTTGGAAGACAAAGTTTCCTCGAAAGGCTGCACGAGCAAATGGAAGCAATGTTTCTTCCAGAATGGCCCTGTACTTGAACTGGTGCAGGTTTCCATTCAGAACAACCAGGTCAGTTTTACCCCCTGCATGAAAAGCAGCCCAAACGGTCACCTCACCACCTACAGCTTGGACTCTTGGCACCATGCAATCTTTGTTGTAGGCTTCATGCACTTGTCTGCGCACTAGGACGCGGCCATCTTGACGATAGACCAGAAATCTAGACTCGTCACTGAAGATCACGTGATTCCAGTGCCCTGGCTGCCATTGACGGTGCTCTCTGGCCCACTGCAATCGGCGCTGGCAGTGTTGTCTGGTCAGGCGTGGCTTTCTCAGGGGACGCCCGGCATGATAGCCTGCTTGAACCAGTCGTTGGTTGACTAGCCTTCTGGATACAGGCACATTTGTCAGTTGCTGCCACTCAGCCCTAAGCCGATTAGCTGACTTGGTACGGCCATTGCGGACTAACCGGTGCAGCTAGCGATCATCCCTCCTTGTGGTTCTGCGGGGACGTCCTGGCCTCGGTATTGGAGGAGGGACACCCCTCTGAGCATTTCGTTTCAGGATCTTTGACACCTGACCGTGAGTGATGCCATACTGCTGAGCAATAGCACGCTGTTTCATGCCGTAATTTTGTAAAGCCACCACTCCATGACAAACAGCATTGTCGAGTTGACGGACCATCTCCAGAGGAAGCGGCAATAACTTTTGGAGATGTGCAGCAGTTGTTTTCCACTAATACAGAACGCAACAACCCTTGTATACCGGACTGTGAAGCCAATCATCAAATGCACCTGTCCTTACATTTTGCCACGCAACCTGTGATATAATCCTGTTGTTGACTTCTTGTTGCGACAGACAATCAGTGACATGGTTCTTTTAACAAATAAATCACCAAAGTGTAAAAGAAACTCACCAGATTGATAAACCGAGTTTAGAAAGTAAACCCAGGTCAAGAAAAAAAAAAATTCCATATTAAATGCCAAGTCTGTAGATAGATCCCCTTTCATTCCCATTCCCAAAGCCTCTACTGCCAACTGAATGTGCCGCCATTGCCACACGGTCGGCTCGGAGAAGAAGGGGGAGGAGCTGCCGAATCCTGGGCGTGCCCGCCCATCGTCATCAAGGGTGGAGCCAGAGGGCCGTGCCGACCAATCAGGGCCGAGGCGAGCTCACCGATGGGCATGTTCTAGAGGCCGGCAGCTTGATTTGCCCACGGCATTATAAAAAGCACGCGCGGAAGCCGCTGACAGAAGCGCGGGGGAAGCCTTTGACACAAGTGCGGAGGAGTGATGAGAAGGAAGCCTCAGAGACAAGTGCGGAGGAGTGATGAAAAGGATTCCTGAGAAAGCACACGACGTCCCCACGGCAGCAGTTTGAACCACCGGAGCTTGAACCACAGGAGTTTGAACCACAGCAGCTTGAACCACCGGAGCTTGAACCACAGCAGCTTTGAACCATCGCAGCTTTGACCGCCGCAGCTTGAGCGTTGACGGCAGGTTGCTGTTGAGGAAGGGTGGCGGCTGCTCCCTCCCGGCCCGGCCGTCCTCTGGTCCGAGCTGAACCTTCCTCCCGGTCCAGCCAATCGTTCCTGCCTCCATTCCCCATTTGTGTGAGTCCGTCTTTGTTTGTTCTGTCCTGGGTTAAGTTAAGCCTGTTTAGATAAGCTAGCAATTTTCACTGTGTCTCCTTGATTTCTTCTGTAAATTATTTTATTATCCTTCCTTCTCCTTGGTTACTTTTGGTTGTAAATAGCAAATAAATTATATTCGTATTCCCTACTTCTGTCTTCCTCTTCTTCACATCCGTGTCACCTTTGTCTTTTCCCCATTGAATATCTGTGGCACGATTTGGCCCACGTTTAAGGAATCGGGTCTTAGTCATTGTTAACGGTTCGGGCCGCGGCGCCATCTGCTCGGCAAATTGACATCTTATCCGCGGTCCGTAACAATATATATATATATATATATTGTTTCGGATTCGGAGTACGGCGCTCCCCTTAGCGGGGGGGTGGGGGGGGTTAATATCCCTTCTATTTGCACTGGCCGTCTCCGATCCTGAAGCTACCCCGCTCCATAGGTAGGGGGGTAACTCCGCTCGAACCCCGGACAAGATGTTATTTGCAGAGCGGTTTTTAGCAGCCCGCGGTTCGAGCCATTTAACAAGGACTAAACCCGATTCTTAAACGTTGGCCGAAATCACGCCACAGGTACTCAATGGGGGAAATCACAAAGACGAACGGATGTGAAGGAAAGAAGGTAAAGGTAGGAAGAACAGGAATTCATTACTAATTATGTACACAATCAAAGAAACCAAGGGAGAAGGAAAGATACGAAAATAACTTGAAGAAGAAGAAGACACAGTGCAATTCTAGCTTATCTATACAGGCTTAACTTATTCCCCAGACAACACAGACAAACAGACGACAGTCAGACTTACACGAATGGGAATGAAGCAGGAATGGCTGGGGAGAGAAAAAGGTTCAGGCGGTCCACAGAACGGCCGGGCCGGGAGCGAGCAGCCGCCGGCTCTCCACCCTCGGGTCCACAACGCCGGGATGCTCGTAGCAACGCGTCTGAGCTTGTCGTGGCTAGGCTGGTTGGGACACTGGGACAGCGTCTCCCTCGGTTCAGCACACCTCCCTCGTAGCTTGTTCAGGCACCTCCCTTCACAGAACTGTTTGCCACGGAACTCCTCAACGACTCTCTGGTCAGGGGTCTCTCACTCATCTCCTAAGCAGTCCCTCCCAACCTCCTTTTATGAGGCGCGTGGCGATCAAGCCGCCGGCCTTTTGGAAACGCCCATTGGTGAGCTCGCCTCGGCCTTGATTGGTCGCGAGGGCTCACCGATCCCGCCCCTGGATGAGGCGTTGGCAAAGCCACGCCTTGTTCCTGGTGCTTGGCTGACTCCTCCCACCTTTTGCTCCGAGATGACCTCGTGTTCAATGGAGTTTGGGGGCGATGATGATGCTGTCAGGGAATTTACTGGGGGACTCACAGGACTCCAATGACCGGACTCAGGTTTACCAAAAGGTCTGGTTTATTATTCACTTCATTCCATTTACCAAATAATACCGCATTATTCAATGGCTGAGATTAACTCTTTTCCATGGTCCTTTTCGTTCGGCTGATGTTCTTCCGCAGCGCCGTACTCGTTCATTCCATCGTTCCGTCGGGCAGGGCTTTCTGAGGACAAGTGTACTTTACTCAACGTTTGCTCTCGTTATATCGCCAAGCTGGACTTAATCTCCTCTCCGCTAATGTCCCGAGGTCATGCATCGCACCGAGTCCTGGCATCAGCTCGCTCCCCTCCTGCTGTGTAAATGGAAATCACAGCAGGGGGGGGTGCTCTAGCCTGGGGCCTTGACCAGGTGTTTCAAGAGATTACATTGTTCATACACATTCCTAACTCATTTACAAACCCGTCCCCCACAGAGTTTGCATGTAAAATGCATCTGCTTTGTTACTAGGTCAACCAATAAGTTACCAGTGCCAATTAATAAGTTACACTGAATTACACTTCCACAATTCCCTCATCTTTTTGTTTTTGTTTATATTAACCATTAATCTAAACATCAATATAAGTAAACAATCAATCACTACAAGTAAACATCATTACAAGTATAAGTAAATAATCATAACTTTGGTAATCAAATTCCCTTAGGCATACACCGTCATCCTGCAAGAATCACAAAACATTTCGTTGGTCATTGACTCCTTCCATATTGTTCAATCTATTGCATTTGCATCACAAATATATTTTCAAAACAACACTTCACCATCACCAAGATACAACAATTTCACTTCATTTTCAAGTTTTGTAAAGCATCTGCACCATCTGGCAAAAACGTTTGCCTCCACACAAATGTTGACTTTGTTTGAAAGGAAGGGCTGATCACTTGTGTTTGAATCCAGGTATGAAACATTTTCTCCTAATGTCTTCATAGCTCCTGCACTACTTCGTGTAGGATTTCGCTGTTGTGGTAACATTGCGGAGTCATAGACTGACCCTGCTCTCCTTGTAGCATTCTTGCCACTTTTTGCTGTAAACCATAGTAATTCCTGAACAAGGCCTTCACCCAGTTGTAGTCGACTTGCCTCCTCCCTTATTGTGAGTGGGCAGCAAGTATTGGTGTGACATTGATTGGCCAGCAAGATGTGGAACAGGGATGCCGGATGCATCCACAATGATGTTGGGACCATGGTGTTCAGGTCATTCATGGTCCTTACCAGGAGCAATCCAGCAGAATCGTGCACAGCTGTTGTGACAAGGGCACAGCCGTTTTTTGCAGCTCCATGCTGGTTCCCCGGACGTTGGTGAAGTAATAACATATGTCCCCGCATTTCACAGAGGTTGCAGGTAAAATGTCGTTGTCCTGCAACTTCTGATGTGGTGAATGTTCGAAGTCTTCGAACAAGAGTAAGTGATCGCCTTTCTTTCATATGTTGCAGTGTGATCCAGGCAAATGGTCACATAAATTTCCTTGGTGAAGGTAAGCATTCATCTCCAAGTTACACGGGAGAATGTCTTCATCATTCTTTGAGAAAGAGGGTGTATGCCACGATTAACTTCATTTTTTAGCCACAAATTTTCTTTCTTTCTTCTTCCCAATTCCGTTAGCAATCCCTCCAAAATGTGATCTCGTCTTATCCTTATGCTCAGTCCTATCTGAATCTGCTTTCCGCACACACTGAATCAGATAGGGTACATCTTACCATGAAATCAGCATAATCATGTATATCTTCCGACAGTTTCACATTCAACAATTTGTTGTTTTTCCTTAACACAAAAAGTTATATTCATTTATATGCGTCACACAAATAATATTCAATCAGGTATGTATTTTATTACTAAACTAAGAATAGCATTGTATATGATTACAATCACAAACGGGAATACCTAATTCCCAACAACAATTTTCCCAAACCAACAAATTAAGCATAATGTATTATTACCATAATTCCTCTCCACTTTTTCTTTTCCCTCTTTTTCCTAACAGTGTGTCACTCGTGGTGATATGAGTTCATTGATATTGTAATTGACACAACTCATAACATTGTCGTTATGCCATTATCTTAATTCTACTGTTTATGTCGCCATAAAAGTCTTCCTTTTCTGGTTCCACATTTCTTTCCTCATTTGTCACTTCATGTGTTATCATCGTGTTGTTGGTTACCTTATTCAAACACACCGTCACTAAGGCTTTCAAGCAAGCCACCACTAAAACAATTGCCAATATAACTACTAAACCAACAAACAAGTCTGCTACTCCTTGTATATATTCATATCTATGACATAGTTATATGTCGATGACATTTAACATTATATACCAAACTAACAAGCTTCCTAAAAGGTAAATAAAGAAAATCCCTTAATATGTAACATAATCAGATTATTTGTCTTACCCTGATCCCCCTATCTCCCGGGGTTGAACTCAATCCCCTGATCATGAGTGTAGTTGTGATACATTTTTTTCACTCATGCTGTATTAATATCAGCAGGTAATTGTATGTCATGTAGGCAAATAAATGTCACTATTCCAAGTAGGAATATCACATGTTGAAAATGTAATGTTTATCAATGCAAGGGGTGTTAAAATGTAATTCAAATGACTGTAAATCATGACTATCATTTTTCTACCACTGAATGTTCTGCTGGGCTGCTAGGTGCAGCCTCATTTTCTGTGGGATCGTCCACCTTAGCCCCATGTGCTTGCTTGCAATGAGAGGCATGAATCCAACTTTCTATTTTGGGTCCATATTTGTTTCTATTCTTATCAATCTCCTATGGTTTATCAATTCGTTCCAAGATACCGCAACCAAAGGTTTTAACCAAAGCTCTACCAAACTATTTCCAATTTGAACAAAAATGCCAGTGAAACAATGATTCGAAGGATTAACTTCAAGGGGTCAATAAATTTATTCTATAGCCAGATCTAATTTTCCCATCCAATAGTTTGCCTTGCCACATGTCATATTATAACACCTTAATAAACCTTCGAAAAAATGTTTCCCATCTCAACAAATTTCCTTTTTTACAAATAGCCATGTGTAACTTACGTATTTAACTACAATTTCCTCTCAATTTGTTTGGCCTAACTGGCCGTAAAAGTGGCTGCCAGCATGCAGTACCGTTTTTATCTACCAAGGAAGTGTTCCACACAAGACCTCTACCAAAATGTTGTTTGTAAAAACAAATCTGGGATTTCTGATTACATGGATGCACACTCTCAGGACATTTTCAGGCTGCTGTTAACAATCCACTACGATGACTTAATTCCTTTACCCACAATCAAATAATTAGTACAAATTGAGGATATTATCCCTATCACATTCTTTTATAGATTCATTATATTGGATCTAATTTTTTCCAATAATTTTCCACTGCTGTAAGGCGGAACAATAGCTCTCATAAGTCTTAGTAATATCGTACTTAATTTGCCCAGCAGAGAATAATTTATTTACTATCCTTTCTCATCTGTTAACCAGTGACTTTGTTTAAACTCCAGAACTGAAAAACCCACAATAGTTCAAACCAGCAAAATTTTCTTTACTCTTTTCCCATATCATCTATGCCTAAAACACATCCATACATACAGCACAATTTATATGCTGATAAAATTCAAGTTTATATATATAAAATCCATGAGCAGAGTATTCTGGGAAGTCAGTGTAAGACCTCTCCCAAATTTGGATGATTTTGTACTTCCTCATTTCCTTTTATGAAGCTCATATCCATAAATAGATGTTATTCTCATATACATTCTATCAAAAATGGAATCCCAAAATTACTCACAATTTTACTATTAATTAATGGCTGCTCATAACCCAGCACATCAAATTTTTTTATATTCCATTTCCCTTGACAAAAGAGATAATGTTCATAATCAAATTATATTTCTATTTTATTTTACGGATTCTCTGGATATTCAATCCCATCCACATATCCCAATCCCATCCACATATAACTATCCATTTCCAGACAGGCACACTGTCGGTGTCAACAATCTTGTAAGATTGAAACACAAAAACACACACACACATGCATTATGCATATTTGTTTGCGTTGGAACCATTATTTACAGATCAGATGGGTGTCAATTTTATTTCAATTTCATAAAATTTGTCAATCAAATTCAAAATGCTTATAGACAAATAAACCAAAAGTCCATTCTTAGAAAACCCTTATGATGTCAAATTGAAATTACCCTTTCTGCCTTCACAATAATCTATCCAAATTTTGACTACACACCCATTTGCATGTCAGTCGACCATTGACCTATCAATCGTGCGGAACAATAGTCCGAAATTCCCACCTGATCATCATGTGACTCTTGTTACTTGGTTTGCTAAAAATTGCAACGCAATTGTTCCAAACTTTGTAAATTTAAAATTGCTGTGCCCAAAATAGAAGATCCAATTTTGGCATTTGATCAATTAATTATTAATTTGTTAACAAGCAAAAAGAAAAATGAATCATTCTTGCTCTGAAAACTTTTCAGACACAAGAATCATCGACAGTTATTCATGTTTGTCCAGTAATCTAATTTGTTGAGGCCAATCGTCATTTGGGATTTGTTGCAATGAAGGCCTAATCATTGTCTGAGGTATCGGTCAGCACTGGTACCCTTGATCTTGGTTTACCCTATTAACTTGTCTTCCTTTTGGTATACGGACATCCTCTTTTCCA
The DNA here is from genome assembly GCF_964187855.1 of Myxine glutinosa. NCBI lineage: Eukaryota > Metazoa > Chordata > Myxini > Myxiniformes > Myxinidae > Myxine > Myxine glutinosa. The sequence continues at coordinate 154,095,334 of NC_136268.1, forward strand.
ATGTCCCATCCGTCCACATTTGAAACACCGGTTTCTGTCGTTGTCTGATCTGTGCACCTGTGCACTTGTATTGCTGGGCTGCATCTCTACATCCCTGAGTTGCCACTGCAATCTCTCGTTATCTCCTGAAACACGAAAAAATTCTCTGTACCGTCCTTTTTGGGGAGACAACTGGAAATCTGATGGGACAACTGTCACTTTCGTTCCTAATTTCGAGGGCAGTTGTGCATTTGTCTCCTCCACTGTATCCTGTATCCTTTTTATTTTAAGTTCTAGATCCGTTATCCGTTCTTGCTGTTCCCGTTGTCTGGATTCACCATCCCAAAGATGGAATGCAAGCCAGTCTACCGTTAGATTCTGTCTCTTCCTGGCTTTCAATCTTTGTTCCAATCTTTCCAATCGACTTCGCTCGAATGTACCATCTCTTGGAAACTCCTCATCATGTCCCTTTGTCCACAAATACCAATTCTCGACCTGTCTTATAGCTTCGGCACCATAACGGTCGTACATATGATGTGTACAAGTACCTTTTTGTGGAATTTCTGGTTGTCCTTGTGTATTCTTGCAGGCTCCATTTCCCATTCTGCCTTTTATCAAAGTAGCGTTGGATGTGTTGTAGCTTGTTCCAGGTTCCTCTAAAGCTTCACTCGTACCTCCAGGAAGGGTCTCTCCACCTGTTCACATGGTGATTTCCAGAGAATCTCCCTCAGCTGTGGCTTTTGCACAATCCAATCTCACAGATCAGTATTTGCAGATGAGCCAAAGGGTCAGTATGAAATGGGTGAATCCTCAGGTGTCCGCTCTGTTGACGGGGAAATCACACAATGGTAACCGCACATATATATCTGTATATAAACTCACCACCTTGCTCAATTTTCCCAGGTTGTCTCCACATTGATAATATCTCGCAAAGATATCAAAGCTTCTTTCTTGAGACCGCATTTTCATCAATCAAACAATCAATATATTCAATTCAATTTATTCAGTTCAATTTATTCAGTTAATTTTATTCAATTAAATTCAATCAATTAGATTCAATCAATCAACAATTCAATCAATTATTCAATTTCAATTAATTCATCAATATTCATCAATAAATCAAATTAATCATTTTGGATGACTCCTTGCATAAGCCCTTTCCCCAATGATATCAGGACAGGTCCATCCATTGACTGAGATAGAATTTTATCGGTCGTCACCTCTGGTTCGTACCTCATGTCAATTGATGAATCACCGTCCTGTCCTAGGGTCATATCTGACATATTTCCCCATTTTGCCTGGTCTCCACAAATTTTCTTTGCAACCACTAAAGGCAACTCATCCTTCATTCGTGAGACAGCCAAAATGGATGGCAGATATTAAAGTTCATTGGAAAAATATCTCATCATTTTTCCTTTAATAGTACCCAAAATCTCTTGGCAATTTAAATTTCGTAAAACTCCTGAAATAAGACTGTAAAATTCCTTCAATCATGCTAAATTTTGAAACTCCATCGCTTGTAACACCCAATTGATCCCATAGGGCTTGAAAGTTCTTTCCCACGTTCATGCAATCATTCTGCATTTGAACCCTATGATATCATTCATAATAATCATCATGATTTTATAGTCATGGTCATATCATAGTCATCTATTTAAACGAACATTTCCTTTATCACCACAGCTATGTGGTATAATCAACACTAGAATAAAACTGTACATAGCAACAGGCTACCTCATGGCCACTTAGTATACCTATTGACAATAAGTCATAACAATATCGAATAATCATTGAACAATTCAAAAATCGCTTCCACTGCTCCAGCCGCAGCATTCGTCATTTTGTCTGCTCATCCGCATGACCAAAACGAAATAAAGGGAGCTCAACCATTACACAGCGCTTTTAATGGCGCATGCCATAGGACCTCAACGCAATTTCGACTCGGCCAGAAAAACGAGCAAATTTTGCAGGATGTTAACTGGAATTAGTCGTGAAAATATATCCAAAATACACAAAAATACCCACCTACAAAAATAAACAACAAAACCCAAACAAACCCAAGGTCGACCATATTACACAATTAAATTACACCTTAAATTATTCATTAAATTACTCATTAAATTACTCATTAAATTACTCATTAAATTACATCATTTCAGCATCGTATTGATTGCTGAAATGTTCATGGGTTTGAACACACCTTAAAAGAGGTATGCTTTGCGGTTTTGCCCACCTACCACGTTTAATTAAATTACATCATTTCAGTATCGTATTGATTGCTGAAATGTTCATGGGTTTATACACACCTTAAAAGAGGTATGCTTTGTGGTGTTGCCCACCTACCACGTTGAATTAAATTACATCATTTCAGCATCGTATTGATTGCTGAAATGTTCATGGGTTTATACACACCTTAAAAAGAGGTATGCTTTGTGGTGTTGCCCACCTACCACGTTGAATTAAATTACATCATTTCAGCATCGTATTGATTGCTGAAATGTTCATGGGTTTGAACACACCTTAAAAGAGGTATGCTTTGCGGTTTTGCCCACCTACCACGTTTAATTAAATTACATCATTTCAGTATCGTATTGATTGCTGAAATGTTCATGGGTTTATACACACCTTAAAAGAGGTATGCTTTGTGGTGTTGCCCACCTACCACGTTGAATTAAATTACATCATTTCAGCATCGTATTGATTGCTGAAATGTTCATGGGTTTATACACACCTTAAAAAGAGGTATGCTTTGTGGTGTTGCCCACCTACCACGTTGAATTAAATTACATCATTTCAGCATCGTATTGATTGCTGAAATGTTCATGGGTTTATACACACCTTAAAAAGAGGTATGCTTTGTGGTGTTGCCCACCTACCACGTTGAATTAAATTACATCATTTCAATTAAAACATCGCTTCTACTGCTCCAGCCGCAGCATTCGACACTTTGTCTGCTCATCCGCATGACCAAAACGAAATAAAGGGAGCTCAACCATTACACAGCGCTTTTAATGGCGCATGCCATAGAAACTCAACGCAATTTCGACTCGGCCAGCAAACGAGCAAATTTTGCAGGATGTTAACTGGAATTAGTCGTGAAAATATATCCAAAATACACAAAAATACACACCCACTCAAATAAACAACATTTATTCCGTTCAACAGAACAAACATTTCCTCTATCATGACATGCATGTCTTCAAAATTATATGACCAAGAGGAAAGTAAAATTAATTAAAAACTGCGGGCAGTGATGATCCGGGGACCATAACGCTCCATCCTGATTGGACGAGTGCATGCTAGAGTCGTTAACAACGACAGTCCAGATCCGATTGTTCAAAATTTCAACTCAATCGATCGAAAAATGAACGCAGGGATGCATTTTAAAGGTGCAGTGGCACTAACTGAGTTGCCACGAATATGGCCACAAAATTGCCAATATGGCCATCACAAAATATTTTCCTTAATCAATTGGCTCATAGCATAACCAATCTGCAAGTATTTCATCCGAAGATGTATCTCTGAGGACTTTAAATTAAATAAGTCATTTATAAATCAACGAGTTAATTTATTAAATGATTAATCAATAAATCAAAATTTTCCTTGACAGCCACATCACTTGGTCAGTGTCATGTCCAAATATCAGTTTCCTTACTCAAAAGGTGCCTGAGTTAATGTAATGTAATTACTGTAATAAGATTATTGCAATTACTGTAATGATTACTGTAATTACTGTAATTACCGGAACTGTAATTACTGTAATTACCTCAGGTAATTAGCATCAGCAAAACACAACATTTGAATGTTCCCAAAACGTTGGAGCAAAACGTTGCAACAACGAAAGTGAAACGTTGTGGCGACGTTGTGGAAACGTTTTACAACAACATTATTTCAATGTTGCAGGAAAGTAATGTGAAAAAACGTTCCCAAAAATGTTCTTCTGTCTATCTCTCTCTGTCTGTCTCTCTTTCTCACTTTGTCTCACTCTGTCTATCTCTTTTTGTCTGTCTCTCTCTATGTGTCTGACTATCATCTTTATCTCTGTTTGTCTCTATGTCTCTCTTTCTTTCTTTTTCTGTCTATCTCTCTCTGTCTGTCTCTCTTTCTCACTTTGTCTCACTCTGTCTATCTCTTTTTGTCTGTCTCTCTCTATGTGTCTGACTATCATCTTTATCTCTGTTTGTCTCTATGTCTCTCTTTCTTTCTTTTTCTGTCTATCTCTCTCTGTCTGTCTCTCTTTCTCACTTTGTCTCACTCTGTCTATCTCTTTTTGTCTGTCTCTCTCTATGTGTCTGACTATCATCTTTATCTCTGTTTGTCTCTATGTCTCTCTCTCTTTCTCTCTCTGTCTATCTCTCTCTGTCTGTCTCTCTTTCTCACTTTGTCTCACTCTGTCTATCTCTCTCTGTCTGTCTCTCTCTATGTGTCTGACTCTGACTATCATCTTTATCTCTGTTTGTCTCTATGTCTCTCTTTCTTTCTTTTTCTGTCTATCTCTCTCTGTCTGTCTCTCTTTCTCACTTTGTCTCACTCTGTCTATCTCTTTTTGTCTGTCTCTCTCTATGTGTCTGACTATCATCTTTATCTCTGTTTGTCTCTATGTCTCTCTTTCTTTCTTTTTCTGTCTATCTCTCTCTGTCTGTCTCTCTTTCTCACTTTGTCTCACTCTGTCTATCTCTTTTTGTCTGTCTCTCTCTATGTGTCTGACTATCATCTTTATCTCTGTTTGTCTCTATGTCTCTCTCTCTTTCTCTCTCTGTCTATCTCTCTCTGTCTGTCTCTCTTTCTCACTTTGTCTCACTCTGTCTATCTCTTTTTGTCTGTCTCTCTCTATGTGTCTGACTATCATCTTTATCTCTGTTTGTCTCTATGTCTCTCTTTCTTTCTTTTTCTGTCTATCTCTCTCTGTCTGTCTCTCTTTCTCACTTTGTCTCACTCTGTCTATCTCTTTTTGTCTGTCTCTCTCTATGTGTCTGAGTATCATCTTTATCTCTGTTTGTCTCTATGTCTCTCTTTCTTTCTTTTTCTGTCTATCTCTCTCTGTCTGTCTCTCTTTCTCACTTTGTCTCACTCTGTCTATCTCTTTTTGTCTGTCTCTCTCTATGTGTCTGACTATCATCTTTATCTCTGTTTGTCTCTATGTCTCTCTTTCTTTCTTTTTCTGTCTATCTCTCTCTGTCTGTCTCTCTTTCTCACTTTGTCTCACTCTGTCTATCTCTTTTTGTCTGTCTCTCTCTATGTGTCTGACTATCATCTTTATCTCTGTTTGTCTCTATGTCTCTCTCTCTTTCTCTCTCTGTCTATCTCTCTCTGTCTGTCTCTCTTTCTCACTTTGTCTCACTCTGTCTATCTCTCTCTGTCTGTCTCTCTCTATGTGTCTGACTCTGACTATCATCTTTATCTCTGTTTGTCTCTATGTCTCTCTTTCTTTCTTTTTCTGTCTATCTCTCTCTGTCTGTCTCTCTTTCTCACTTTGTCTCACTCTGTCTATCTCTTTTTGTCTGTCTCTCTCTATGTGTCTGACTATCATCTTTATCTCTGTTTGTCTCTATGTCTCTCTTTCTTTCTTTTTCTGTCTATCTCTCTCTGTCTGTCTCTCTTTCTCACTTTGTCTCACTCTGTCTATCTCTTTTTGTCTGTCTCTCTCTATGTGTCTGACTATCATCTTTATCTCTGTTTGTCTCTATGTCTCTCTTTCTTTCTTTTTCTGTCTATCTCTCTCTGTCTGTCTCTCTTTCTCACTTTGTCTCACTCTGTCTATCTCTTTTTGTCTGTCTCTCTCTATGTGTCTGACTATCATCTTTATCTCTGTTTGTCTCTATGTCTCTCTTTCTTTCTTTTTCTGTCTATCTCTCTCTGTCTGTCTCTCTTTCTCACTTTGTCTCACTCTGTCTATCTCTTTTTGTCTGTCTCTCTCTATGTGTCTGACTATCATCTTTATCTTTGTTTGTCTCTATGTCTCTCTTTCTTTCTTTTTCTGTCTATCTCTCTCTGTCTGTCTCTCTTTCTCACTTTGTCTCACTCTGTCTATCTCTTTCTGTCTGTCTCTCTCTATGTGTCTGACTCTGATCTTTATCTCTGTTTGTCTCTATGTCTCTCTCTCTTTCTCTCTCTGTCTATCTCTCTCTGTCTGTCTCTCTTTCTCACTTTGTCTCACTCTGTCTATCTCTTTTTGTCTGTCTCTCTCTATGTGTCTGACTATCATCTTTATCTCTGTTTGTCTCTATGTCTCTCTTTCTTTCTTTTTCTGTCTATCTCTCTCTGTCTGTCTCTCTTTCTCACTTTGTCTCACTCTGTCTATCTCTTTTTGTCTGTCTCTCTCTATGTGTCTGAGTATCATCTTTATCTCTGTTTGTCTCTATGTCTCTCTTTCTTTCTTTTTCTGTCTATCTCTCTCTGTCTGTCTCTCTTTCTCACTTTGTCTCACTCTGTCTATCTCTTTTTGTCTGTCTCTCTCTATGTGTCTGACTATCATCTTTATCTCTGTTTGTCTCTATGTCTCTCTCTCTTTCTCTCTCTGTCTATCTCTCTCTGTCTGTCTCTCTTTCTCACTTTGTCTCACTCTGTCTATCTCTCTCTGTCTGTCTCTCTCTATGTGTCTGACTCTGACTATCATCTTTATCTCTGTTTGTCTCTATGTCTCTCTTTCTTTCTTTTTCTGTCTATCTCTCTCTGTCTGTCTCTCTTTCTCACTTTGTCTCACTCTGTCTATCTCTTTTTGTCTGTCTCTCTCTATGTGTCTGACTATCATCTTTATCTCTGTTTGTCTCTATGTCTCTCTTTCTTTCTTTTTCTGTCTATCTCTCTCTGTCTGTCTCTCTTTCTCACTTTGTCTCACTCTGTCTATCTCTTTTTGTCTCATAATCAAGATAAATTTGGAACAGCCCTTAAACTAACACCAAGCAGATCAATTTTTATATTTAAATATAAAATCATTTTCTCATTAATTCATAATCATAAAATCATTTAATCCGTGTCACCCATGCTATTTATCTAGCAAATTTCGTCAAAAAAAATCGAACGAGTTTTAGTTATGGCGGGAAAACTGAAAAAAATTCTCTATTTAAAACGGGTGTACAAGATTGTACACGTGTTCGGACCTTACCGACCCGGCAAACAAATCGCCTCATGCACATCAGTGGTGCGTTTCTTCGTGGCGCGTGTCAGAAGAATTACACAGCGCAGGAAAAATACGTATTTACAGAAATCGTTAAAAAAACTCGGATAATCGCTAAAATCGTTGTGGCCGGTGTACCATATTGGAAATATATATATATATAAATATAATTCCGTTTCCCGATTCCCTGTCGCTCGCCAAGCGCCGATCAAGTCAAGTGCTTCGAACAAGTGCAAAAAAAAGTAGTACTTTATCCGTGTGCTGGTGGGTAAACGAGTGTACCGGCCTTACACGTCCTGGAAGCAGATCGTCCCATGGTGCACTCATGGCACGATCTTGCTCCCAGTTCATGGCAAGGCTTCTAATAACCAGCGCATCGAAATCCCATTCGTGATGGCTCACGCCACCTATATCGCGGCATCGGTGCGCAAAGGAGCCCCAGATCACCTGCTCCCCCATGTATGTACCCATAACTTCCAAGTTCGTAAATCATATTGGGCAAGACAAGACACACTCACCTTTTAAAGAAGACTTGCTTGTACAATTGATCGCAGCGGTGCCTCCAAGATTGTCAGGGAATTTACTGGGGGACTCACAGGACTCCAATGACCGGACTCAGGTTTACCAAAAGGTCTGGTTTATTATTCACTTCATTCCATTTACCAAATAATACCGCATTATTCAATGGCTGAGATTAACTCTTTTCCATGGTCCTTTTCGTTCGGCTGATGTTCTTCCGCAGCGCCGTACTCGTTCATTCCATCGTTCCGTCGGGCAGGGCTTTCTGAGGACAAGTGTACTTTACTCAACGTTTGCTCTCGTTATATCGCCAAGCTGGACTTAATCTCCTCTCCGCTAATGTCCCGAGGTCATGCATCGCACCGAGTCCTGGCATCAGCTCGCTCCCCTCCTGCTGTGTAAATGGAAATCACAGCAGGGGGGGGTGCTCTAGCCTGGGGCCTTGACCAGGTGTTTCAAGAGATTACATTGTTCATACACATTCCTAACTCATTTACAAACCCGTCCCCCACAGAGTTTGCATGTAAAATGCATCTGCTTTGTTACTAGGTCAACCAATAAGTTACCAGTGCCAATTAATAAGTTACACTGAATTACACTTCCACAATGCCAATAACCCCACCCAATGCAACGGTGGCGAAACGCCGCTTTGGAGGCCACGGCGATATTGTAGGGGATCTATCTTATTTCATTTGGTGCAATGCAATGTCAACTAGTGGAAAACAGAACCTTAACTGATACACATAATAAAGAAATAACAAGTACACATACATTCAAAGTACACCGCCCCATGCCAAATAATTAAATATGCTGCAGCGCGGCATTGCCGGGGCGCCTCCGGCGCCCGGCAATACCGCAGTGCAGCTCATTGAGGCTGCATTGGGAGGGAGAGGTGTACACTAATTGATTGATTAATTGTATAATTAAAATCAATAAAAGATTATCACAAAATATTTTCATAATCAATTGGCTAATCGCATAACTAAACCAGTAGTGCTTCATCCGAAGATGTATCTTTTAGAAATTTAATTAAATAAGTCATTTATAAAAAATTAAATAATTAATTGATTACTCAATAAATAATTAATCGATTAATCAATAAATACTTAATAGATGAAATGATTAATCAATAAATCAAAAATATCCTTGATAGCCACATCACTTGGTCACTCATGTCCAAATATTAGCTTCCCAGCTCAAAACGTGCCTGAGATATTGGCCAAATGAGAAAGAAAATAAATAAATGATTAATAATGAAAATAAATAAATAATAATCATAAAAAAATTAAATTATTAATCAATTTGGTCAGAGAACACATAAACTACCACTATTTCATCAGAATCTGTAACTTAAAAAAAAAATTTTTTTTTGTCATTAATCGAATAATTAAATAATTAATCGATTAATTGATTAATTCATAAATCAAAAATATCCTTTGCAGCCAAATCACCTGGTCATTGGCATGTCCAAATATCAGCTTCCTAACTCAAAAGGTGCCTGAGTTAATAATGGTCAGAAGAGAAATGAAATTTAATTAATTAAATAAGTACTTAATTAAACGCTAATAATTAAATAACTCCTCAATTAATTGATTATTCAAAAAACAAAAAATACCGTATTTGACAAAGGACTTGCTCACTACTGTGCCGAAATTTCAGCTTCCTAGCTCAAAGGATGGCTGAGATATCGTCCGGACAACCAAGAAAACAAACAAACAAGAAACCAGAGTGAAAACTGAGTACTCTCTTTCAGCGTGCGTCACTGCCGAGCCCCCTTTGGTGCCCGGCAATGACGATTTGCAATGCCTGGAGATGGCATAGGAAAGGAGCGGTGTACAACAATAGAGATTCTATGATTGGCTACGTGCTTGTACATGGACTAGCTAAGGGGACGACTTATGACCTTTACCACAAATGGAGGTTTTTACAAGAACTATTTACTAGAGGGTCATATTTACGTCATCTATCTATAATTCCAGTAATCTCTGTCTGTCTGTCTGTACGTCTGTACGTTTGTCTGTGACCGCTGTTTCTCGACAACCATGGGTCCGATATACTTTTAACTTGCCAGGTATATTGCTGGGGACCCGAGGATGTGCCTTTTCAAGGTTTCATATTAATCGGACAATTACTTACCGAGCTATGTCCAAAAAACGATTCAACCAATCAGAGAGCAGCGAACGATCGCGTGTGCCGAACGTGGCGGGCACACTCTGCCTCGGATGGCACATTTGAGAGCGTATTCATTTATTTCACGTTTGCAAACTATGTTGGCGTTAAACTATGTTTTACAACTAATAAAAACGAATTTGCGATTCATTCGCTTTCCTGCGCGTTTGTGCACGCGATGGCGATTTCTTTACCAAACTCCGGAAGCCGTTCGCTTTGGACCAAACCATTGCATGTAAATAGAGGGGGGGGATTGTCACCACTCGCAAGCCGTTCGCTTTGGACCAAACCATTTCATGTAAATAGAGGGGGGGGGGATATAATTTTAGATATAGATATAGTACGGGCATGCCCTAGTATTTACAAACACAGGATTCTCAAATCCACAACAATATATATATATATTTTTTTTTTTTTAAGAAACGAAATAAATTCCTGCGTGTGAAATTGTGTGAAATTGTGTGAAAAAATTCTGACTCAACCCGGGATATATATATATAGCTTGCTCTGTAATAAGAACAATGTATTTAGTTCACTGTCCTCCCACCTAAGTTTTATCTTCCTGTTTTGTGCCATCAACGCACACCAGAGCAATGATTAGCCACAGGTATAGCTGTCTGACCAAGACTTTCTATATTGCAGACAGGTATGAATGATGCGAGGGAGGTGTTTTTTATTGGTGATGAAACGAATAAATATGTGGACTATTCATTCTGCAGGAAGAATTGTAGATATAGAGGTGTGTTGCTTTGAATGAGACGGAGTCTGGGATATTGAGTGCTGGTCAAATGACATTGCACGTTGGATTGTGGCAGGAAGGTATTAGGTCACTTCCGGTTTCTGGTGTTTGGCTGCGGTTGGTGGATTTGACATTCCTTATGGCAGAATGTGCCAAGCGCTTACTTTTTGTTATTCTTCGTTTTGGTTATCGTGATTTGTGTAAGGTGTGGTGCATTGATATCACTTAAGCTTACTATATTGTATGTAGCAGATTAGTGGGTAGTTGTATTGTTTTATTTCAAAGTGTGTTGTTGTTGTTGTTGTTGTTGTTCTTGTACGGCTCGTCGAGGGGTATATGTTCTTTTTTTGTGTCGGAAAGGTGGTGAGAATATGCTTGGGAAGCGAGTTAATCTGGAGTGAGTCAATAGGGGACCAAGTAGAACAGAGGAAGATTATAATCATTCTGAGAAATGTTTGATGTGGGCAATATTGGGGATAATAGCGACAGAGGGTCATCCTTGCTGTAGGAAATGTATCGAAATGACATCTCAGGATTGTAATCGATGGTTTGAAGGAAACGATCATTACTTTACAGGATGTAACAGTGTGGAAAATTGGAGATAAAAATCAGTTACATCTACAGATGAGATTGGCAGTGGTGTGGATTTAGTGAGTGCAGGTGGTGCTGGGACTTAGAGAGTGCAGCTAGTGGTGGTGGCATAGCAAGTGCAGACAGTGGTGGTGGCATAGCAAGTGCAGACAGTGGTGGGGGTGTAGTAAGTGCAGACAGTGGGGGGGGGGGGGTGTAGTAAGTGCAGACAGTGGTGGGGTGTAGTAAGTGCAGACAGTGGTGGGGGTGAATAAGTGCAGACAGTGGTGGGGGTGTAGTAAGTGCAGACAGTGGTGGGGGTGTAGTACGTGCAGACAGTGGTGGGGGTGTAGCAAGTGCAGACAGTGGTGGGGGTGTAGTAAGTGCAGACAGTGGTGGGGGTGTAGTGGGTGCACCTGGTGGTAGGAGTGCATTTGGTGCAGGCAGCTGTGGGGGTGTAGTAAGTGCAGACAGTGGTGGGGTGTAGTAAGTGCAGACAGTGGTGGGGTGTAGTAAGTGCAGACAGTGGTGGGGTGTAGTAAGTGCAGACAGTGGTGGGGTGTAGTAAGTGCAGACAGTGGTGGGGTGTAGTAAGTGCAGACAGTGGTGGGGTGTAGTAAGTGCAGACAGTGGTGGGGTGTAGAAAGTGCAGACAGTGGTGGGGTGTAGTAAGTGCAGACACTGGTGGGGTGTAGTAGGTGCAGACAGTGGTGGGGTGTAGTAAGTGCAGACAGTGGTAGGGGTGTAGTAAGTGCAGACAGTGGTGGGGTGTAGTAAGTGCAGACAGTGGTGGGGTGTATTGCTTGCAGTTTCTGGTGGATGTGTAGTAAGTGCAGCTGTTGGTGGTGGAGGGGGGGCGAAGGGGGGGGTGGGGGGAGTAAGAATCGCTCTTGGACTCTGTGTCTTTTGCACCTGAGAAGGTAGGGAAGGTTCGTTCAACCTCCCCCTCCCTCCCCCCCCCCCCCCCCCCCGTACACTCCCACAGGGGTACTTTTTTTTTTGATGCCGTGAACAAAATTTGGTACAGCATGGGTGGTGAAGGTTGTGGTAATATTTCATTGAAATCGTGTGTGTAGTTTCAGAGAAAAAAACAAATACCTATTTTGGGGGGGGTCAAACCTGGACCCACTTTGACCCCTCGTAGACCCTCTTAGATTTTGATTTTCTTAGTGCCGTGAACAAACTTCGGTACACATCACGGGTGGTGAAGCTTGTGGTGAAGTTTCATCGCAATAGTTTGTGTATTTTCCGAGGAAAAAACAAATTCCTATTTTTTGGGGGGGGGGGGGGGGGGTTCAACCTCGGATCCACTTTGACCCCGGTAAACCACCTTGGACTCCGATTTTTTTTTTATATGCCGTGAACAAACTTTAGTCACAACACAACAAATATCATTTGTGCCAAAATTGGTCACAATCCCATCAGCGGTTTCGGGGAAGAAGTTATAAGTGTTTACGGACTGACGGACGGACGACACGCCACCGCATAAGCTCCCCTGAACTTCGTTCCAGGTGAGATAAAAATGGAGCAAAAACGGATCCCCTCAAATACATACCTGACATCTAATCTGCCAGGACCCGAACCCACAGAAAAGTAATGAAGAGTAGGAGAGTTAAGATGGTAGTAAAGGTAGGGGTCTTTCACTCAGAGAGTGTTTATGCATGGAATGGTCTCCCTGGAAAGGTAGTGGCAGCTGAAACAGTATGTAATTTTTAATTTGAGTGTATTATGTATTGGGGCAGAGGGGTCCATGGATATTGGCAGGAATGGTCGGTAGCTGAGGGTTGGATCAGCGATGGTATACCTGTATCTGTGTGGTGATTGTGAGGTCTGTGAGAGGGTCTCACCGCAAGGTGAATGTTTCGTCTGTATTTGTTCATTCTTTACTGTACAACCATGTTCGCCCCTCATAAGCCACCCTCCAAATAATTTTTTAATATATAAAATAACATTTAAAATGTCAACGACTAATAATATTGTTACGTTTGTGGGGATAGGCAATGAAATACCTTTGTGAAGTCGGGATTGTGTAAATTAGTATGGACCGTGTGACGCGAAGAAGAAGCCCACCTTGATGTAACTAAGTAGGGAATCTGTATAGAATAAGATCGTATATGTGTCTCCATACGAGGGGTGGAGCTATGCTAATTAGGTAGGGCTTAAGGATAATCCCCAGTGTGCCCTGTGATTTGTCCCTCATGTTTTATTTCATCAAAAAGGGCTGCCATTACAACAACATTACAACAAACAATGGCCATTGCACCGTCATGCTGACAGTAGAACCGGACATTACGATCGGGCAAGTAAACCCTGCCCCACGACCAACGACGTCATCCGAACATTCCCGAAGGACGGCAAGACTCCGCCTCCAAGGACTCGTAATGGAGAAACCACGGCCGAGCTTCGTGACTGGTTAAGGAGCCATGGGATCATGTAATCTTTCCTCTTCTCCAATGGCTTGATCTCTGATCATCAATTTAGATTCAGACCAGTTCACTCTACTCTGGACATGCTACTTCTGCTGTATCAACAATGGATGGAGGTCTTCAATGCCAAACAGGAAATCAGAGCCGTCTCCCTTGACATATCATGTGCCTTCGATACGGTCTGGCACCCCGCTCTGCTCACCAAACTCTCCTCCTTTGGTATCCATGGAAATCTCCACGCATGGCTTGCGGACTTCCTCTCTAGTCATAGTCAACGTGTGGCCCTGAATGGGGTTCTCTCATCTCCCCATCCTGTTCAGGCTGGAGTTCCCCATGGCAGTGTTCTGGGCCCTGTGCTTTTTCTGGTCTTCATCAATGATCTCTCTGACTCTCTTGAAAATCCTCTCTATCTCTTTGCTGATGACTCCACTCTCTGCCGCTCCATTCCTCATCCCACAGATCGGCAGTCTGCAGCCTCCTCACTCTCTGCAGACCTGGACAAAATCACAGACTGGTCAAACAAGTGGAACATGTCTTTCAATCCTGACAAATCTCACACTCTTACTATGTCTCTCCGAAAAGACCGACTGGACAACCCTCCCATCCAATTTCTGAACAATCCTCTCCAAGAAGTTCTGTCACTCAAACTTTTGGGCTTCTGTCACTCAAGCTTTTGGGTCTCACTATCTGCCATGATCTTTCCTGGGAAAACCACATTTCCAAGCTGGCCTCCAAAGTCAGTCGCCGACTGGGCATCCTCCGTCGTGCAAAGTCGTTCCTTGGCACACGTGAGTTCCTCACCACATATAGGCTTTCATCTGCAGCTCAATGGAATACTATTCATCCCTCTAGACTGGTGCTCCTGCCTCGCACCTAGCTCGGCTTCACGCTGTTGAAACCAAAGCTTTCAGAATCATTGGAATCTCCCGCGATGAAGCAAACTCCGAGGGCCTTTCACTCACTCACCGCAGGCAGGTTGGTGGTCTTTCTGTCTTCTACCGACTCCTCTCCGGCCTTGCTCCCCCAGCTCTCTCTGGGCTCTGTCCCCCAAATATTCCTACAGGTCGCACAAGATCTGCCTGCAACCGTCTTATGGTGAAACTGCCAAAATCAAGACTCTCTGCTCACCTTCACTCCTTCATTCCTCTTTTCTCCCACCTGTGGAACAAACTCCCTCACTCTCTTCAATCCCACTCCACCCTCCAGGTCTTTAAAACAGCTGTTCACCACCATCTCTTATCTTCCCCCATCCAAAACCTTGATCTTTTCTACCCCCGCTAATTTCACCCCCGATCCACTTTGAAATACCGACTTCTTTCCTGGAAGTCCTTGCAGTGTCCTTGTGTTTTATACTTCTCCCACCCCACCCCCCTTCCCACGCCTCCTCCCCCCAAGCCCTCTCCCTCTCACAGATCTCCCGGCTCCCAAATGTTGTGTTGGTGTGCTTCCCCTTCTCTCCCCATCTTGTCTACCGCTTCCCTTTTTATATGTTTTGTGTGTCTGTTTGATTTTTTGTGTGATAAATGTTAGCTCTTTCACGAGCCTCGATCCTGTATACCAAAAAAAAAATTAAAAAAAATGGGACGTCAGGATTGGTCGGGGAGTGATGTCAGCGAGGGACAAAGGAGGATGCATCCCTGTACCTCCCTCTCTCTTGGTCCTGGTGTGCATGACGAACGGTCGCATTTTTGACTCTCCATGGGTCTGGAAGTTGGATGGGGCGGTCGCTCTCATTTTTTGTCCCTGGTTTGGCTGTTCCTGGCTCATGTGCGATCGTGGAGAGGAGGAGGAAGAAGCGGACTAGCTCTCTCTCTCTCTCTCTCTCTCTGTCTCTCTCTCTCTCTCTCTCTCTCTCTCTCTCTCTCTCTCTCTCTCTCTCTCTCTCTCTCTCTGTCTTGTGTCGGCTTTGGAATCGAGCGGGGGGGGGGGGGGGGGGGGGGGGGTGATGTGAATGTGTGGATGTGAATCACTGAGAGTGAAAAAGAAAGAAAAGAAAAGAAGCTTGAGAGTTTTGAAATGTGATGTTGGTGATGAATGTTGAAAGTTCCATGGACTGCAAAAATAACAAACAAATGAGGGCCTGAATAAATGAGACCATCATGTACATTAGAAGTGCTGATGATACAACAAACTTTCATACTTTGGACACTTTATGTTGGATATGGTTGAGGGAAGAACAGTGCGTCACTAGGGTTGGTGTCACCCAGTGCGGTAACTCATGGTGTCACCCCCCCTCCCGCCCCCCTCCCATTAGCCAGGTTCACTATGTTAACAAATATAATTTCGTTCAGAATTTTGGGAGATTAGCAAACCTATACATTTTTGGAATCATCAGAGCATGGAGAATCCGAAAATCAATGTTGGCATTTGCACAGACACCTGCATGGCCGCCATTTTGTATTTTCAAAATGGCCACCATAAAATACATATTTAGCGCTATCTCGGCTTCCAGTCAACCTAGAAACTTAATTAAATATGCTAATCCTATGTTTTCTGGGTCAAGGAATCCAATAAAGGCCTCAAAATAGTGCTCAGGATTATAGAAAAGCAACAAACAAAGGTGATTGAAAACCATTGACTTTATATTTGTGATATAACTGTATTACATAATACATGATATTGCAAGTCCTTTGAAGTTATAGGTATGGGTTTATAAAGCAAGAAAGCAGCTTTGTTAGTCTCAGATTGAACTATAAGTCCTATACACAGGATCTACTAGGTCTATACAGGGCCGGCGCCAAACTATTTTGCGCCCTAGGCAAGGCCAGCTACTTGCATCCCCTCCCCCCCCCCCCCTAAAAAATTTTTTGCCAACTTCGATTATTAAAAAGATGTTTTGTAGAAAAAATAAAAAGCAGAAAACTTGAAACTGCTAAATTTATTTTAAATTGCAAGAATAAGTACCGCAAGATGCCAACAGCACCAATATTAAAGGCGCAATATCCATTAATATGGCAGTGGCCCTGTTACCCTGTACCCTTACCCTGTTACCCCCACGCTTTGGGGCAAATGGGCTTTCACTTAAAAAAATATGACACCACATGTGGCTTGCAATGCAAAATAAAGAGAGTGGTCCCTTTATGAGTGTGTGAATGGAAATTACAGACAAACAAAACAGTTTTTGGTTTGAGCAATAAGTTTTAGATATGCAAAATCAAAATTTTAAATCATCAATCTTTGATTATCTTTCGCAAATACAAAAGAAAATATTTTGCCACACAAATCATTTTGAACTAAAGGGCACTCGGTATAATGCATACCTCAGCCATTGGCAACACAACATTCAAACCTTTTACTTCACACACCTTTAAGTATACAGGTATATACCATTTAAGGATACTTGGCGTAACCAACCCGTCATGTCACCACAATATTTCGCTTAGTCAGACAGAGAAACAAACAAAAAAACAGACAAACAGAGTTAAAAACGTCGCATAAAAGTTTCAATTTCAGACACATCAACATCTCACTTTTCGTGCCTTTTCCTTTGCAAATTTTGTCACAAAGTCAACCAGATCGAGTGCTGATGCCTGGGCATGTCCAAGTGATATCGTTGTCAAGCCAACTCGTCTCTTTTCCAACATTGTAGAGCGTATGTAAGTTTTTATAAGTTTGAGCTTTGAGAAACTACGTTCACCACTTGCCACTGATACTGGAAGTGTGAGAAGGATCCTTAAAGCAACGGAAACATTTGGCACATTATCCAGGAGTTTTGTTGTAGTATGAAGAGAAGTACTTCTTGTGGCAGCATAGACTTTGGAAGTCTTCGAGCTATTGCTACAAGTTCAGTAATGCGCCCCTCTGATGTCTGCGCCCCAGGCCGCTGCCTAGTTGGCCTCGTGGTAGCGCCGGCCCTGGGTCTATACCGTTCAGGAATATGCTTTTACGGATCTTCATCTCTGTCCTGAGTGTCATTTTCGCAAAGGTGTCGACGCAAATGTAAACATTAATGTTTGGATTCCTCATGCTCTGAATATTACAGAAATGTATAGTTTTGCTAATCTCCAAAAATTTTGAACGAAAAAACATCGTGAACCTGACGACACGGACCTCCTCCCGTACCAGACCATACAGAATCCTTAGTAATGTTTTTGTACTGATGTTACTCGTAAATCGTAATTCCCGTACATCACTGAATGTAATGGCAATAGTAGTGACATAAACAACTAGCAGAATTAAAATTACAATATCATACGCACAGCCTAAATGTATTTACATTTACATCGTTTCATGTGGTTAAAGTGAAAATTCGGTCACAAAACAATAGAATTCAAAGTAAAAATGTTTAAGAACTGCATCAAAATTATGTCGATTTTAACGTTAAACTTTATTGTTACATGAGATACATTAATGGATTTGGTTTGCATAATCAATATTATGCAATATTGGTGTTGGGCTAGCGGCTAGGGTGCCGGCTTAGGATACCAAGGATCCTGGGTTCGAAGTTCGAATCCCGGTCGATCGCTGAATTAACGCCAGGGGGGTTGACTCAGCCTGTCATCCTTCCGAGGTCGGCTAATTGAGTACCGGTTCACTGGTAATTCCCTGTTTGTCGTTAAAGGCGGCAAACAGGGTTGGCGTCAGGAAGGGCATCCGGCCGTAAAACATTGCTTCAAAAAGGGGACCAAAAAAACAACAACAACCACGGTTCCCGAAAAAGGCCAACCCCTTTTTGTGGGGAAAAATGGCCTCTAAAGGTGGTTATATATATTTATATAATCAATAACGGCCCAAATAATGTAGAACTTGTAGACAAATGCATATGGAAATATACTCATAAATTAAATAATACCATAAAAATAAACAGGAACAAATACACAGCATTTCAGCACTTGGTGAACATCTCGACTAATCCAGAACTTCCCTTTCCTGGCCTTCAAAGCTGCGAACTTGTGAATCGCTTGATCGAAATCAATGCCTTTCGCCAACTCACTTACAATTGATAATATCGCAAGATCGGAAATCCTTGACACTGCAAAAATTTGGTCTCACCCCCTCTGATAGTGTCACCCGGTGCGGTCCGCACCCCCCCGCACCCCCCTAGTGACGCCAGTGCCGGAAGAAGAGGCAGATCGTGTATGTTTCTGGATGGATGGATAAAGGATGCAATCAAGATGTCTCTTCCACATCTTCGGGAAGCAGTGCAGGATCGGTATACTTGGAGAAATCTGATCATGAATGTCACCAGAAGTTTTCTACAAGTTGACAGAACTGGGTGAATGATTGTAATATTTTTTACTTCTGGTGGACATGTGCACCAGCGGATGTTAACCTATACACCGCCCATGTGTAAGTGCATATGAATACGTCCACCTTTTTCGGAATTTCCCTCATGCGAGTATTATGGAATACTAGCAATCATTAACAATGCGATTATGCGTCAAATAAAGGTCACAATTGTTCCGTAAGAGGTTTCACTTTTTCCGCAGTTTTAAGGTTTCACTCACTCACCGCAGGCAGGTTGGTGGTCTTTCTGTCTTCTCCCGACTCCTCTCCGGCCTTGCTCCCCCAGCTCTCTCTGGGCTCTGTCCCCCCAATATTCCTACAGGTCGCACAAGATCTGCCTGCAACCCTCTTATGGTTAAACTGCCAAAATCGTGGCTCTCTGCTCACCTTCACTCTTTCATTCCCCTTTTCTCCCACCTCTGGAACAAACTCCCCCACTCCCTTCAATCCCACTCCCTTCAATCCCACTCCTCCCTCCAGGTCTTTAAAACAGCTGTTCACCACCATCTCTTATCTTCCCCCATCCAAAACCTTGATCTTTTCTACCCCCGCTAATTCACCCCAGCTACACTTTTTTTGAAATTCCAACTTCTTTCCTGGAAGTCCTTGCAGTGTTCATATGTTTTAAACCTCTCCCACCTCCCCCCAAAAAATGTCCCTGCTCTCAAATGTTGTGTTTGTGTCCTTCCCCCTCTCTCCCCATCTTGTCTACCGCTCCCCTTATTTTTTGTGTTTTATGTGTCGGTTTGACTTTTTGTGTGATTAATGTTAGCTCTTTCACGAGCCTCGATCCTGTATACCAAAAATAATAATAATAATAATAATAATAAGAGACTCAGGGGCATTACACACTCATATCCATGCCTGGGAGAAATCACATGAGGCGTCATAGGTCACGTGGTTCGGCCGCCATCTTTGAAAAACCAAAAAACTTTGCACCTCTATATCTCCGAAACTGCTGAATAGAAAAATTGAGGCATGGCTCATTGTAAAGAACTCTCCATGGGGAATAAAATATGTTAATGATGATGTCATTGGTGCCTCCATTATGACATCATAATTCGACAGGTACAAAACTTCATCCTATCAAGATGAAATTTCTTGAGCATCATGTACGCATAAATTGGTGGAGAAAAAAAAAATGATGATGACGTCATCGGTCACGTGGTTCGGTTGCCATCTTGGAAAAACTGAAAAACTTTGCACCTCTATATCTCCGAAAATGCTGAATAGAAAAAAATGAGAAAACTGAGATGAGACATGGCTCATTGTAAAGAACTCTCCATGTGGAATAACATCTGTGAATGATAATGTCATAGGTGCCATTGTGTTTGGCACCTCATGGGTTTGGCATCTCATGGTGTTTGGCACCTCATGTCATAGGGCACCTCATGGGTTTTTGCACCTCATGGGAGAGCTGGGATAATGTCATAGGTGCTCCATTATGCCGTCATAATTAGACAAGTACAAAACGTCATCCGATCAAGATGAAATTTCTTGAGCATAATCTAGGAATAAATTAGTGGAGAAAAAACATAATGATGACGTCATCGATCACGTGGTTCGGCCGCCATATTTCTTTTAACCCAAAAGCCTTAAAAACCACTGAAAATACATCCTGGTGGGGGTTTGCAATCTCTGATTGCTCTTTTTCTTGTTTTAAGGTTAGTTTTTGTTTACTAGTTCATGATAAGAGATGAATATAGAGCAGATGCGACATGTACAGAGTTATATTCTGTTGCATCCTAAATTCCTTATTTAAATGTAAATTTCCAAAGCAATGGAGGTTCAGGAGGAGGCAGAGGATGATAGGAATCGGGTAGTTCTCTGATGTGCATTAAGAATCTTCGAGGATAGATGCAATCCTCTGGAGAGGTATACGACAATAGCAAATGTGTGTGCCTTTGCCTTCATCTTCATCCTCCTCCAGAGTTCTCAGAGGTCCCTGGCAGAGGAATGGGCACGCTCAAAATGGGCCGCCATCTTTTTTGCAACATCTTCCCATGCGAGCTGCTTTTTCTTGCTTGCGCCTGTGTCTCTTCTCGTCTATTGGATCGTTCCTTGGTGAAGGAAGATGAAGATGAAGTGTAGATGAAGTGCAGATGAAGAAGAATGTAAAAGGAAATGAAAGGGAGAGCAACAATGAAAGAAACTTCCAGCTTTGCTGATAACTTATGCTGTTCATAGGTGAGTGTCCACTGATTTTGAATTTATTTCCCCCACAGTGAGATCCTTAAGCCTCATGGGAGACCTGGGACCTCCGATACCACGCAGCACACGAAGTCAGTCCACAGGTGATGTAATGGCGCACCAGGGTTGGCTTAAGAGGCAGAGCGGGAGCTTCGTCAAGGCCTGGCAGCTACGCTGGTTTGTGCTGCGTCGTCTTACGCTGTACTACTACAAAGATGAAAATGAAAGCAAAGAGCAGGTGAGCATCACAGATAAATCTTCATAGAAAACTCATGAAGTTGTTATGGTGCTTAAGCAGTAGTTGAAAGCTTGAGGACATCGATTATTGTTTTTTTTTTGTGACCTCGAGAACACAATGGATTCCTACCTGGTAAGAGCAAAAGGGTATATGTTACAGGGCATGGGACAAATAGAGGGTCAAGTAGGCAGCAAACATAAAGTAGACCGGCAGTGTCGGCTTATCAAAAAGGGAAACTAGAACTTATCTTATCAATCAATCAATTCGGTTTTATTAGAATATACAAGTAAAAAAAAAGAAAAAATGTACATGACTGTAGCCCAAGGACTATTAATGTCAAGTTTACAATGTAAATAATTTCACATAGTAACAAATACATTATAATAATAATAATAATAATTCATTTATTTTGTATAGCGCTTTTCATGAAGCCGAAAGGCGCTTTGACAGAGTGCAAAACATAATGCATAACAAAACATGGAAACAACAATTGCAAAAAGACAAGAATCAATAGGGAAATATTTAAAGCAAAAGGAGGGAGAAGGAGAAGTGATAGTCAGGGGTTAAATGCTGTGGGTTGAATGTTGAATGCAGTGCTGAACAGGTGGGCCTTGAGTGATGTTTTGAATGTGGTGAGTGAGGAGGAGTCTCTGATGGTGTGAGGTAGTGAGTTCCAGAGGGTGGGAGCAGCGATGGAGAAGGCCCTGTCCCCCCAGGATCTGAATTTGGTCCAGATGGGGGGAGTCAGGAGGTTGGTACCAGCAGAGCGGAGGTTGCGGGTGGGAGTGTGTCTGGAGAGGAGGTCAGCCAGGTAGGATGGGGCCAGGTTATGGAGGGCTTTGTAGGTCAAGAGGAGGATTTTGTACTGGATTCTCTGGGAGATGGGGAGCCAGTGAAGCTTGTAAAGGACGGGGGTGATGTGGTCACGGGTCCGGGAATGGGTGAGTAGACGGGCAGCGGAGTTCTGAATGTATTGGAGTTTATTGGTGATTGTTGAGGGTGAACCATAGAGGAGGCTATTGCAGTAGTCCAGACGGGAGGTGATGAAGGCGTGGATGAGGGTATAAATTAGATTATATTATAATCACTTATATAATTAGATTATATAAGATTAAATTAGATTATAGTATAAATTAGAATTAGATGAGTTATAGAGACAGAAAAACAAATAAATTATCTATTTGCATTGGTGAATCAATCAAAACAAAAGAAATTCATTTGAAAGGTTGAAATGCTTCGGTTAATATATGAATATCACTTGGTACAGAACATACCTCCGCCAGGCTGAACAGTTTACGTGTTGTATCCCACTGATTGGCCGGTTCTGGATTCGAACCTGAACGAAAATCGAATCGGCTTGTTCTCGTCGCCGACCCAACTCATCCACCAAGTTTCGTCCAAATCCGTCCTCAGCGTTTGGAGATATCATGCTATATATAGATTTTGGCCCTATCACTCAATGGTGAAGAATCACTTTTAAAAATTAAAAAATTCTCGTATCCGAATCCATATTCAGATCTTCACCAAAATCGAATCGATTCTTCCTTGTCACACACATAACCTGTCCACCACGTTTCGTCAAAATCCGTCCACAACTTTTTGAAATATCTTGCTAGATATTGTTTTGGCCCTATCACTCAATGGTGAAGAATCACTGAAAAAATTAAACAATTCTTATATCCGAATCCATATTCAAATCTTCACCAAAATCGAATCGATTCTTCCTTGTCACACACATAACCTGTCCACCAAGTTTCGTCAAAATCCGTCCACAACTTTTTGAAATATCTTGCTAGATATTGTTTTGGCCCTATCACTCAATGGTGAAGAATCACTTTAAAAATTCTCGTATCCAGATCCGAATTCGGATCTTCACCAAAATCGAATCAATTCGTCCATCTCGCACACCCAACCTCTTCACCTAGTTTCATCTGAATCCGTTTTCAACTTGTATTATGATATTTGTTATATCAACTTTTATCTTACATTATGAGATTAACCTTTACTATGATAATACGGACCAGGCAAATTAATAATTTTATCAAAAGGTCAAAAGGTCAAAGGTCAGCATCACATAAAATAATCAATTTTCATCCAATTGACCTGAAATTTTAATTTACCATTTCAGTTTCGTCATAAAATTTTCAACAAACTTTTATTATGAGAATATGGAGAAGGCAAATTAATCAAAATTTGGTGAAAAGGTCAAAGGTCAGCATCACATAAAATTGTCAATTTTAATCCAATTGACCTGAAATTTTAAGAATTTGCATATTGGGTCACTGAGTTGGTTCACCAATCAAAAGCTACAAGCGCATTGTTTTTTTTAGATCAAAAGGTCAAAGGTCAAGGTTGCGTAAAAGCCCCAATTTTATCCGATTGACCTGAAATTTAAAGAATTTGCAAATCGGGTTATGAATTGGTTCACTAATCAAAAGGTAGGCGTCGATTATTTTCTTTTTTTTAGATTGAAAGGTCAAAGGTCAAGGTTGCATAAAATCGTCCATTTTAGTCCAATTGACCTGAAATTTGAAGAATTTGTAATTGTATATCGGGTCACATAATTGGTTCACCAATCAAAAGCTAGAAGCTGATTTTTTTTTTTTTTACATCAAAGCTCAAAGTTCAAGGCTGCATAAAATCATCAATTTTCATTTTGTATTTCTTTTTCAAACCGTCTTCATTATTTTGAGCATACGGAAGAAGAAGAAGAAGAAAAAGAAGAAGACATCTGAATGCAAACGGACGCGGACGGGTTTTGCATTTTCAGATGTATTCTCGTTTTGTATCTGTGGCCAATATCTTACTATAATTCACCAAATGTCCGTCCGTCCGTCCGTTCGAAGGTACCGCAAAAACAGCTGAACCGATCGCAACGATATTTTGGGTGGGTATTCCTCGGACCCCCTGGAGTAAAATTGGCTATATTGTTTTTCCAACTTTTCCAGTTTTTCCAAACGATGGAATAATATTTACCGATATGAACAGTGATGTGGCTTTTGTTGAAATTGTACGTACCAGGAGAGAGTAGATCGACTCCTGACGAACTCTTCCTATATAAACGTGCGGCTCCGAAGTAACACGGCAGCGTGTGCAAAGCGACTAAGAAACAGGTGTAGCGGCCGAGTACCGGTATGACCAAAATCGGTCCATACATCTCCGAGATGTGGTTGCGGACGCACAGACGGATGAGACCCAATCCATAAGTCCAACGGGGGCTAATAACCTAATACCGGGTGGTAGAATTATCATGGTAGCCTCAGTGAGATGAATCTTGTGCTGATTAGTTGTAATTGCAAAAAACATTATGTATTCATTTTTCATGACATCGACTTTCTGTGATTTTTTTTTAATGCACAAAATGTTTCTTTTTATCTCAAGGAGTTGAACATTGCAAATGTTGCAAATTATGCAAATTATGCAAATTATGCATTTGGTTATTATTTTATATTTGATGATACAATTGGAGAACTTTCACACGATGCAGAATCTCACTTGTGGAATTTTTCCAGCTGTTGTGCAAAATGTTGGGGAGTGTATCCATGTGTCCATGTGTCCATGTGTCTGTGTGTGTGTCTGTCTGTCTGTCTGCTTTGTGTGTCTGTGGGTGTGTGTCTGTTGGTGTCTGTCTGTCTGTGTCTGTGTGCGCGTGCATTAGTTGCTGTCAATGAGGTTCAGGAAAATAATAGTGAACTACAAAATTACCAACATTACATCACATCCTGTGCTACTTCTCCCATAGGGCTTCGTAAATCTGAGCGGAAGTCGCATCATTATCCATGATACGAATAGTGAAGACCCTGGGAAATACATCTTTGAGATTGCACAAAGTAAGTGCATCCTTATTTTGGTAATTTTTTCAACCAAACAAAACACACTTTTGTTGAATATTACTGTAATATTATAATTATAGTTGAATATTATAACCTTTAATTGTTGTGAACAGTGAAGCTATCCAAGCCAGTTATGTCGTTGAAGATGTCTACATCAGTCATGACCAACTTCGCAACCTTTCCAGGTGATTGGATTCGGCAATACTCCATAAGGAAAACTCCATGGTGGAAGTACATAAGGATTGCTAATCACATCCCTGCACCTTATATACAAGCTTGATGGAAATGAAATCCAAGCAATGAGGCCAGAAGGGTGACACTAGTGGAACAGATAGAACATAATAAATAGTCATGATATAATAATGGCCGAAGGGTTGTTACTCCCGCCAGGGAGTAACGCATTCGATCGTGTCCGTCCGTGTGTGTGTGTGTGTTCGTGTGTTTGTGAACAAGATATCTGGAAAAGTTCTGAACGGATTTGGATGAAAGTTGGTGGGATGATTGCCCTTGGGATAAGGAAGAATTGATTAGTTTTTGGTGAAGCTCAGGATATTATTCCCGATCCAGGAATTTTTTTGGGAATTTTTTTGGGGAATTTTTTTTTCTGTTTTACTGCATTAAAGCTTTCATTCTTATTCTTAAATGATGTTTTTCTCCTCTAATTCCGAGATATTTCAATATAAATTATCTGACAGTTAGGGCCTACTTTCTTTTTCATTTATTGTTTTGGGGAGAGGGGATGTTAAACAAAAGGTATTATTCCAACTAAACCCACGGCGGGAGTATGCGCTCTGCAGAGTGGCGTTCTAGTTGACCTATAGTTTGTCTTGGCAATGCAGTCTGAAGGTAATTGTGAAACTTTAAACCGTTTTCTTTTCCATTCCCAAATCTTCAAAGCAGTCTCTAAGTTAAGCTCATTCATACTTCTTTCACACACATCATGTGTGTGTCACACATCACTCTATATATATATTTCACTCTATATATACACTCTATATATATATATATATATATATCAGATGGGGTCAAAAACGATATGTAGCATGATATTTCAAAAAGTTCTGGACGACTTATGACAAAACATGGTAGATGAGTTGGTCTTCATCAATGATCTCTCCGACTCTCTTGAAAATCCTCTCTATCTTTTTCCTGATGACTCCACTCTCTGCCGCTCCATTCCTCTTCCCTCAGATCGGCAATCTGCAGCCTCCTCACTCTCTGCAGACCTGGACAAAATCACAGACTGGTCAAACAAGTGGAACATGTCTTTCAATCCTGACAAATCTCACACTCTTACTTTGTCTCTCCGAAAAGATCGACTGGACAACCCTCCCATCTACTTTCTGAACAATCCTCTACAAGAAGTTCTGTCGCCCAAGTTTTTGGGTCCCACTATCTGCAGGGTGGAGATGAGGAAGGGGATGGAGGATGGAGATGAGGAAGGGGATGGAGGGTGGAGATGAGGAAGGGGATGGAGGGTGGAGATGAGGAAGAGGATGGAGGGTGGAGATGAGGAAGAGGATGGAGAGTGGAGATGATGAAGGGGATGGAGAGTGGAGATGAGGAAGGGGATGGAGAGTGGAGATAAGGAAGGGGATGGAGAGTGGAGATGATGAAGGGGATGGAGAGTGGAGATGAGGAAGGGGATGGAGAGTGGAGATGATGAAGGGGATGGAGAGTGGAGATGAGGAAGGGGATGGAGAGTGGAGATGAGGAATGGGATGGAGAGTGGAGATGATGAAGGGGATGGAGAGTGGAGATGAGGAAGGGGATGGAGAGTGGAGATGAGGAAGGGGATAGACAGTGGAGATGAGGAAGGGGATGGAGGGTGGAGATGAGGAAGGGGATGGAGAGTGGAGATGATGAAGGGGATGGAGAGTGGAGATGAGGAAGGGATGGAGGGTGGAGATGAGGAAGGGGATGAAGAGTGGAGATGAGGAAGGGGATGGAGAGTGGAGATGAAGAAGGGGATGGAGGGTGGAGATGTGGAAGGGGATGGAGGATGGAGATGATGAAGGGGATGGAGAGTGGAGATGAGGAAGGGGATGGAGAGTGGAGATTAGGAAGGGGATGGAGAGTGGAGATGAGGAAGGGGATGGAGAGTGGAGATGAGGAAGGGGATGGAGAGTGGAGATGATGAAGGGGATGGAGAGTGGAGATGAGGAAGGGGATGGAGAGTGGAGATGATGAAGGGGATGGAGAGTGGAGATGATGAAGGGGATGGAGAGTGGAGATGAGGAAGGGGATGGAGAGTGGAGATGAGGAATGGGATGGAGAGTGGAGATGATGAAGGGGATGGAGAGTGGAGATGAGGAAGGGGATGGAGAGTAGAGATGAGGAAGGGGATAGACAGTGGAGATGAGGAAGGGGATGGAGAGTGGAGATGAGGAAGGGGATGGAGAGTGGAGATGATTAAGGGGATGGAGAGTGGAGATTAGGAAGGGGATGGAGAGTGGAGATGATGAAGGGGATGGAGAGTGGAGATGAGGAAGGGGATGGAGAGTGGAGATGAGGAATGGGATGGAGAGTGGAGATGATGAAGGGGATGGAGAGTGGAGATGAGGAAGGGGATGGAGAGTGGAGATGAGGAAGGGGATGGAGAGTGGAGATGAGGAATGGGATGGAGAGTGGAGATGATGAAGGGGATGGAGAGTGGAGATGAGGAAGGGGATGGAGAGTGGAGATGAGGAAGGGGATAGACAGTGGAGATGAGGAAGGGGATGGAGAGTGGAGATGAGGAAGGGGATGGAGGGTGGAGATGGGGAAGGGGATGGAGGCTGCCATACCCCAGAGATGTACTCGACAAGGTACCACCAGACCATTGTTTGGGGAGAACATTGCACATCAACTCCTTGACTAAAATACACATGTGATACAAGATAAATACACACTTAATACAAGTTATTTAAAACTACACGTGGCCATAATGTATATGTTCAAATGGAATTTCCAGCTCAGTAGCAGAGACTGTGGAAGACGGAACCACCCACTAAATTCCGTGTCAGCTGTTACACGGCAAACCGCAGCATCAGTCATCAAACGGGATTGGGCCTTCAATTTCAGCCCCCCCTTGTAAAGGAATTCAATGCACGTGTCTGGGGGGTAGGGTGGGGGCTGCTGAAGCCATGTAGGCCGAAAGTGCAGATTAGCAGTGTAGCAGCTGACACTGCATTTAGCAACGGGTGGTTTTGTGTCTTTTACAGACTGCAACCAATCCGAAGGTTAATTTAAACTTTCATATCTTTTTTAAAAACCGTTAACTGTAAAAGATGCCGGAACAAGGTTAGCCACACAATGCCAGCCCCCTATTGGTCAGGCCGGACGTTTGCAGCAGGTACAGGGCTGCGGTGTCCCAATGTTCCATTACCAATCACTTTGCTCTCTCTTGCCGAGCCAATCATTCATTCTCAACCCCTTTGTTGGAGTGCTTCAAATCAGGCGAGCCACCTGGCGAGTGCTTTACAAGCTGATTGGTCATGGAACACACACCTGGTGTGGCATGTGTTCATAACCACAATTCCTGTGTGTGTGTGTTTGTGTGTGTGTTTGTGTGTTTATATGTGTGTTTATATGTGTGTGTGTGTGTGTGTGTGTGTGTGTGTGTGTGTGTGTGTGTGTGTGTGTGTGTGTGTATGTCTGTGTGTGTTTGTGTGTTTAT
The DNA here is from genome assembly GCF_964187855.1 of Myxine glutinosa. Lineage (NCBI taxonomy): Eukaryota > Metazoa > Chordata > Myxini > Myxiniformes > Myxinidae > Myxine > Myxine glutinosa. The sequence continues at coordinate 154,123,998 of NC_136268.1, forward strand.
ATGTGTGTTTATATATGTGTGTGTGTGTGTGTCTGTGTGTGTGTGTGTGTGTGTCTCTGTGTGTGTGTGTGTGTTTGTGTGTGTGTTTGTGTGTTTATATGTGTGTGTTTATATGTGTGTGTGTGTGTGTGTGTGTGTGTGTGTGTCTGTGTGTGTTTGTGTGTGTGTTTGTGTGTTTATATGTGTGTGTGTGTGTGTGTGTTTATATGTGTGTTTATATGTGTGTGTGTGTGTGTGTCTGTGTGTGTGTGTTTGTGTGTTTATATGTGTGTTTATATATGTGTGTGTGTGTGTGTGTGTGTGTGTTTGTGTGTGTTTGTGTGTTTATATGTGTGTGTGTGTGTGTTTATATGTGTGTTTATATATGTGTGTGTGTGTGTGTGTGTCTGTGTGTGTGTGTGTTTGTGTGTTTATATGTGTGTGTGTGTTTGTGTGTTTATATGTGTGTTTATATATATGTGTGTGTGTGTGTGTGTCTGTGTGTGTGTGTGTGTCTGTCTGTGTGTGTTTGTGTGTGTGTTTGTGTGTTTATATGTGTGTGTTTATATGTGTGTGTGTGTGTGTGTGTGTTTGTCTGTGAGTGTGTGTGTGTGTGTGTGTGTATGTCTGTGTGTGTTTGTGTGTGTTTGTGTGTTTATATGTGTGTGTTTATATATGTGTGTGTGTGTGTGTGTGTGTGTGTGTGTGTGTCTGTGTGTGTTTGTTTGTATGTGTGTGTGTGTGTGTGTCTGTGTGTGTTTGTGTGTTTATATGTGTGTGTTTATATATATGTGTGTGTGTGTGTGTGTGTGTGTGTGTGTGTGTGTGTGTGTGTCTGTGTGTGTTTGTATGTGTGTGTGTGTGTGTGTGTGTGTGTATGTCTGTGAGTGTGTGTGTGTGTGTGTGTGTGTGTGTGTCTGTGTGTATGTCTGTGTGTGTGTGTTTGTGTATGTCTGTGTTTGTGTATGTCTGTGTGTATGTCTGTGTGTGTGTGTGTGTGTGTGTGTGTGTGTCTGTGTGAGCGAGGCCTACAGCATCAAGCTACTGGGCATTGTGTGTGATGGTACTCCGAAGTTTGAGTGTGATTTGATTGGTCACCGCACACCAGTTTCCCTCGCGCACACCGATAAATGAACTGCAGAACAGAAGCTGCTTGTACTGAGCATCAGATGGAAGGAAGCGGCTCGTGTACGTGTACGTGTCCGTGTACGTGTACGTGTCCGTGTACGTGTACGTGTCCGTGTACGTGTACGTGTCCGTGTACGTGTACGTGTCACGCACGTCTGCTGATCCCGACGGCGAGCGAACCGTTTCTCGGAGATTTGAAGCAGATGTCTGTTCGCACTTGGCCTGGAAATTTCTGTTCCCGGGTTACGTTAGCGGACTCATTCCATGGATCTGTTTCTGCTCCGCTTCCAGACTTCCAAACAGAAATGAAACCATGGAGACATCCCGGGATCTTTACATACAGCTGGTCATCTGGAAATGTTGACCTTCCCTTTTTTTGTCAACTCAACATCATGGCGACTTGTTTTTGAATGAGCCGATGTCTGGTACATGGAAGCTCTGATCATATGCGGTACGGAGAGCCATTTTATACCATTCGATCCCTTACCTGGTGCGTCCACCTGGCGGTCTGTTGTCAGCATACCGTCAATCTCCTGATGGGCACTCCATTGGGATCATCTGACCAATGCCTGGATTTACATCCTTAGTAAAGGAAACATTCTATTTCCAGGTCCGATTGCACCGAAACCTTGTTAGGATGGATGCTCTGCCTCGGGGTGCTTCCGCTGTCCGGTTCATGAAAAGGTTTTCAATCATGACACCTGAGATACGGCTCATGAGAAGGTACCAGGTGATCTACTCATCACTCCATTCTAGTGGAGCAGCTTAGCAAAACCATTGTGCAAATTGTGATAAAAGCACCAAAATTGGTACACATGTAGACTGACATATTACAAACAGATATAGATATTGGGCCATCTCAAATTTGGGCCTGGGCACCAATGGTTGCCAATTTCCAAAATGGCGCTTATGCTAATTAATCGGAACTAAAGTCGGGAATTCTGTGTGTGCAGACCTGCCAAAGTGCAGACCTGCCAATATCAGAGGAACTCGCTGACAACAATTGAGTATATTTGGCATTCTAAGCTTTTGCATTATTGTGCAAAGTGATTGTCAAGTAATTAGGGGCACTTACATGATTGTTATAATAGTTATTGGATAAAATGACAACAAACAATCTGTAGAAGATGTCTCATTATTATGCATATATTTTATGATTTCTGAGGTTACAAGCAATATTGTTGTATAGTTCAACATTGTCATTGTTATAAATGAAATATCAGTCACTAGCAGAAGTACCCGGCATTGCCGGACGGGGGAGGGGAGGGGGAGGGGGAAGGGGAGGGGAGCGCGATCCCCTTGGTAAAGCGAGCGATTTTTTTTTTCATAGCGTCATAGCGTCATAGCGATTTTTTTTTCATAGCGTCATAGCGTCATAGCGTCATAGCGTTCATAGCGTCATAGCGTCATCACGTGATCGCTCTGAGCGAATCAGCGCCCACCTGCTCTGATTCCATTGATTCCGTGTGCTGAAATGCGCTGAGGTAAATATGAATAAAAAATATGGATCGTCAAATATTTTGAGTTCGGCCATGTTCGTCCCAGGCTCAATGGCCATGTCTATGCCAAATATCAAGCACGTAAGCCTCTCCGTTTAGGAGTCTATCGGTAACATTACACACACACACACACACACACACACACACACACACACACACACACACACACACACACACACACACAAACTGTGTTTTATATATATAGATTGTTAAAATTGAAAGGATCATACATAAACATAAACATAGCCATGACATACTAGTAACTAAAGCAATTGCATGTTGAGGAACAAACTGATGGATATTTGTAACATTTATCAGATGAAACGTTTCTGTTGAAGGAACTGCGCTCCAACGCGAGTCGAAAGAATTGACGCGACCAAAGACGGAATTCGTCCGAGTTGCTTTATTGAAACAAAACAGCTCAGGTATTCTGACAAGCCCGTTTATCGGGCAGCAATATATATACACATTTATGTCGGGAAGTTTGCCCGGCAAAAGCTATACCGGGCATGCCCGGGTGTCAAGGGCGAGCCTTGGAAAGGCGAGTCTGGACCTGCCCGGGCGTGTTTGGCTGCGGCCTGGCAAGTCGAGGCTGGGCGTGCCCGGGCGCTCTGGACGAGCCCTGGAAAGGCGATAGCGGGCATGCCCGGATGCTCTGGGCGAGCCCTGGAAAGGCGAGAGCGGGCATGCCCGGGAAAGACGAGACCGGGCGTGCCCGGGAGGTTCGGGCGTGCCCGGGAACAGTGAGTCCGGGCATGCCCGGGAGAGGCGCGTCTGGCCGTGTTCTGGCCGGTGCAAGGCGATTGTGTGCATCCAGTGGTAACCGCTACACTGTCAAAGTCTGTTTCTTCTGCAGATATACCGCCAAAGTTGCTGTCGCAATTCCCAGGAACTCAATTTTGTGAGCACTCCCTTTCACACAAACACAGAGCAGTGCATTCAAGTGCAGCCTTTTTGCATTTGCATCGGCTCACACAACCTTTCTTGCACTTGCATGCGATTAGCTCATAACAGGTGTTGGCCGTCTCAGGTAGTTTTGTCCAATATGGCTCGTACATCCCACCCTCAGTCTTGACCCAGCCCCAGCTGGTCGGTGGAGGTAGGTCTGGTGCTGATACCAGTGTCTGGCCCCATACATGACCTCCCTGGTAGGCAGCTCTCTTGACATGCTCCTCCAGCGCTGCCTTGGTTGGTGGAATCAGATGAACTTTGTTCTTCTTTGCAAAGAGTTTCTTTCTTGCCTTGTCAATGTCCATGCATGTACTGGTTCTGTCGTAGAGCAGGATAACAAACCTTTCGATGGTGCACATGACATCTTCTGGTATATCACTTGGCGCAGAAGATAGCTTTAGTAGTGCAGCTGTGAGTTCTGGTAACGCGCTCCAGATTGCCCAGGCACTTTTCTTACCATGCCCTGCGAAACTCGACACTGTATCGCATCCAGTCAGGGCATGGAACATTGGCAATGCCTGTGATTTCTCTGGTCCTAGTACAGCTGCTATTTCGTCGGCTGCCAGGTACCGAAAAGACTTAGCAGTTCCGAATGCTAACCACAGTTCATCTTCTGATGCAAACCCCTGGGCTACTGAGACGGCCAACACCACAACGTCAGTGTCTACTGTCCGAATCACTATTTTATGGTGGCCGCGCCTGACTGCATGGGCTGCATGCAACATCATGCGACTATCTGCTTCTTCGTGGTTGCATGGGGTGAGTGATGCTACATCTGATAGCGCTGGCTTGCTGAGAATGGCTTCCCCATTAGTAATGACCAGTTGTTTGTTGTCGTTATCAAACCACTTATACAGAACTTCAGAGAGAAAATTGAACAGATCTACCTTGTTGCTATCTACTCTGAGAAAGTTCTGCCAGTTTCTCGGTATGGTTGTTCCAGCCATCACACGTCTTCGCACTCTTGTCCCACGCTTTGCTCTTGCACTTGCTTTCAGAGAATTTGCATGCTAGCTGTCCCACACCAAGTCCAGGCGAGATGCAGTTTGAAGCTTTGTAGACATATATGGAATGAATATCTGTTGAGCATATTCATCGAAGTTCTTGGCTGCAGCTGGCTTCAGCATCTGAACAATGACAGCTCCATCAAGAACTATGCTCGTGGCAGCAGGACGGTCAGACTGGACATCAGAGATGGCTTCCAAGCATGTGAGTAGATCACTTTTCGCACCAAGGTGGAGACTTCCTCCATCAGAGAGTGACGGAGGACATGCCTGATTCTCATGTCGAAAGAATTCATCAAGGTTTCCGTCTCTCGTCTGACAGCTTATGTACAGCCGAGAGAAAAGTTGTAAGTCATTCTTGAGTGAGACTACCTGCTGTTTCCCCTTGCTGACACTTATGGGAGCCGACTTAATGAACACCTTCAGGTTGTTTCGATGAATGGTGTCATCAATAGGCTTGGTTCTTTCCACCAGACATTCTTTGGTAAAAGCCTGGAACTGCTCTTGGCCAATCCTCTTAACATTCTGAACTGCCTGAACTGCAACGGGGGCTGCGATGTCCTTTGTATCAAGGACAACCAGATCCATACTTTCTTTCTCAAAAGGGTTGCCAAGCTCTTCCATGACGCTGACAAGAGATTGGACATCTTTGGTGAATGCAGTCTGCACGCTTGGTGTCTGGTCATGATGACGAGTGTCCACTAGCCTCCTCCAGTTCTCATTCTCAAGTTGGAATTCTTCTATGATCCGGGCAACTTCTGGCCCCGCAATCATCCACCGGTGCAGGGCACTGGGGTTATCAGTGAGGCCAACTGCTCCACCATCTCCTTTGATGCAGGCATTATTTTGTTCATGTGCCTGGTCAATTGCGATGGTAGAAAACACTTTCTTCGTCTTCTGCACAGTGAAACTACCTTCCTGGAATTTCCTGGCTACATGTGGGTGCTTTGTTGGAAGTTCAGCCATGTCCCTCAGGTGAACAGGGATCCACCTGGCATAATTAGTGTGGTCTAAAGCATGAAACCAGGGGGCCAATTCTGTCAGGGCATCAAGATACATCGCGAATGATGCTTGTCGCAGAGAACGCACAAAGACCAGAACCAAAACCTCTAGTTCCAGTACAGTTGCCCAGTACTTAAACTGTGGAATGTCCTCTTTCTGACGGCACCAATCATCGAAGTTCAGGATATCTTGTGCATCGTCTGCTTTTCTCGTACAGTAATGGTCATAGGCACGATGTTGCAAGATGTATAATGCTGCTGCGGTGATTTGGTGAACTCTCCTTGTTCGAGCGACGTGCACTGCTCGCAGGAATGAGTCAGCTGTCCCTGGCGTTGTAATCTCAGCTTGCACAAGGGCATTCACCCAGCAAAGTCATTTTGTGTTGTGTACCCTTGCAGCCAGTCCCCCAATGTCTTCAGAGCTGCCATCTCGATGTGGAGTCCCCCAAACATCACTACCAACTTATCTTCGCCATAGTCCTCCGGCCACGTCCACTGAATTTGCTTGGCTAAGGCAAATAACGGCTGATCAAAGGCAACAACCGGTATCTGCCCAGGATTCAGATGCTGCACGGCTTTCGTCACAACATCCATTGAATGCCGGATCATTGCAACTGTGTGAGCACTGTCCAGAAACAATGGTAGCAGAGCATTGTGGCAGACGACTCGAGCTTCTGGATGCCGTGTCGCAAACCTATTTATACTAACTAATTCAATTACAGTTATCTATTGTGGTACCAAATGAAATAATAGGCACTCCCTAAACAGTCTTGGACTTTTAAAAACACATTAGCATCCACGGTCGACCCACTGTCTTCCCCAGTACATCATATATAGAAAATAAAAGTGACCGCTGGTGGCCATTTTGGAAAATGGCTGCTATAGCCACCATGGGCAAAATGTGAGGTGGCCCAATATCCAAATCTGTTCATATTATAAGTGTCTTTATGTGTGGCAAGTGTGTTGCTTTTATCACAAAATGCACAATCCTTATAAATATCTAAGTTAAGCTGCTCCACTATTTCTAACTGTGGACTCGGTGTGATTGAAGTGGTGTCGATTTGGGTTACACTCGTGGAGGATTTGAACTATGATGCTAGACCTATCAATATGGAGCAGGTGTGTTTCAGAGGTGAACCAGACAGGATGGGCAAAACTTCACCAGGTGAGGGGCATATTCTCATCGTTTCACTTTGGGTAGATAAAGTGTGTCCGTGTCTCCTGTGATGGTCCTTCAGTAATTGTGTGATTTAACAAGTGTTGCTTATAGCCTTACACACACACACACACACACACACACACACACACACACACACACACACACACACACACACACACACACACACACACAGACACACAGACACACACAAACACACAGACACACAGACACACACAAACACACACACACACACACACACACACACAC
>NC_136268.1:154133485-154170985 GCF_964187855.1 Myxine glutinosa
TACATTAATCTACATATGTACTGTAATCTACATACATTAATCTACATATGTACTGTAATCTACATACATTAATCTACATATGTACTGTAATCTACATACATTAATCTACATACTGTAATTCACATACAGTAAGCTACATACCGGTACATTAATCTACATACAGTAATCTACATACATTAATCTACATACGTACTGTAATCTACATACATTAATCTACATACTGTAATCTACATACAGTAATCTACATACAGTAATCTACATACAGTAATCTACATACTGTTATGTGCTCCTCCCCAAACCCCGGTCACGGTGTACCTCTGAGCCCCAAAAGGAGTCCCGGCAGAAAGATGTGTTATTATGTGTGTCAATGACCAAGGGTGAAACCACACCAACCAATCAATACCAAAACAAAGTATTGTATTAATGTCACACAAGAATAACAACTTGCACAAGTACAATATACTTTCAATTGCACAACCAAAATACCATATAATTCCTATGATGGTACCATCAGTTTCTTAACTCGGTAACTCACGGTGCTCCACGTGAGCGAAATGTAACATTCCCAAAGTCACTGTCCCGGCACCAGGCCAAAGTCGATCCACGCTCCGGTGGTCTCCGGAGCGTGGATTTCTTGTGGTCACAAGAAACAGGTCGTGTCGAGACCAGAATCCAGGTCGGCTGACAGTCAACGCTGCCGAAGAGCCCCTGGGTGGGTGGCGGGCCGACGTCGGTCAGGCAAAGGTGCACCCAAAATAGACTGGGAAATCACACCTTCGGTTCACCAGACAATGACGCTGGTATGAACGTTCAGTGGCTCCCACATGGAGAACCGCAAATTCCAAATCGAAATCCACGTCACACATGCGAACCAGGCTAACGGCTGGGCACGGTGAAATGGCTGGAGCAAGGTGAAAAGGCTGGAGCGAGGCGAAATGGCGGACAGGCCCGTAATGGAGGCGTACCTGCTCTGCAACAACGATTCACTTCGGAATCAACCGCAAAACCGGTCACGCAGGTTTATCTGTCACAGCGATCACGACTCTGTCACAGGAATCCCTTTCCCGGGAAAACCAATCTTCGCTTGTGACCCACGTTCGCCAGCGTCCGCTCGATATTTCAAAGCAGCTCGGCTTTTTTCCCCCAACCTCACTTGCTCCGCTTTCACTTCCTCTTCTTCTTCTTCTCTTCCGGTTTCTCCCGATCCATTTCGTTTTTCTTTTAAAACACTAATTTTTCCTTTTGAAGACAGTTATTTCCATTTCACTCAAACTATACCAAGAATAGTACATGGAACTAAAAATGCTTCCAGTGGATGAAAACTACAAAGACGGAAGTGACGAATCCGTAACAATACATTAATCTACAAACTGGAATCTACATACATTAATCCACATACTGTAATCTACATACAGTAATCTACATGCGGTAATCTACAAACATTAATCTACATACATTATTCTACATACTGTAATCTACATACAGTAATCTACATACAGTAATCTACATACAGTAATCTACAAACATTAATCTACATACTGTAATCTACATACAGTAATCTACATGCAGTAATTTTACATACAGTAAGCTAAATAGGCCTACACTAATCTACATACAGTAATATACATACAGTAATCTACATACATTAATCTACATACTGTAATCTACATACAGTAATCTACATACATTAATCTGCATACAGTAATCTACATGCAGTAATCTACATACAGTAATCTACGCACAGTAATCTACAGAATCTGTTAGCTCTTTCATGAGCCTCGATTCAGTATACAAAATGTTTTTTTTTTTTTTACAGTAATCTACATACAGTAATCTACATAAAGTAAGCTACATACGGTACAGTAATCTCCATACAGTAATCTACAAACAGTAATCTACATACAGTAACCTACATACAGTAACCTACATACAGTAATCTACATACAGTAATCTACAAACATTAATCTACATACAGTAACCTACATACAGTAATCTCCATACAGTAACCTACATACAGTAACCTACATACAGTAATCTACATACAGTAATCTACATACAGTAATCTACATACAGTAATCTACAAACATTAATCTACATACTGTAATCTACATACAGTAATCTACATGCAGTAATTTTACATACAGTAAGCTAAATAGGCCTACACTAATCTACATACATTAATCTGCATACAGTAACCTACATACAGTAACCTACATACAGTAATCTACATACAGTAATCTACAAACATTAATCTACATACAGTAACCTACATACAGTAATCTCCATACAGTAACCTACATACAGTAACCTACATACAGTAATCTACATACAGTAATCTACAAACATTAATCTACATACAGTAACCTACATACAGTAACCTACATACAGTAATCTACATACAGTAATCTACAAACATTAATCTACATACAGTAACCTACATACAGTAATCTCCATACAGTAACCTACATACAGTAACCTACATACAGTAATCTACATACAGTAATCTACAAACATTAATCTACATACAGTAACCTACATACAGTAACCTACATACAGTAATCTACATACAGTAATCTACAAACATTAATCTACATACAGTAACCTACATACAGTAATCTCCATACAGTAACCTACATACAGTAACCTACATACAGTAATCTCCATACAGTAATCTACAAACAGTAATCTACATACTGTAACCTACATACAGTAACCTACGTACAGTAATCTGCATACAGTAATCTACATACAGTAATCTACAAACATTAATCTACATACTGTAATCTACATACATTAATCTACTAACATTAATATACATACAGTAATCTACAGACAGTACAGTAATCTACATACAGTAATCTACATACATCACAGCAGCCACCTTATAATCGTTAAGCCAATAGGAGGCTGATGCCAGCAGGTGAAACCCAGGCACAGACTAGCCGGCATAAGGTGTGGTGTGTCTTTTGGGAACACTACATGGTATTCATATAATACTTACAGTGCATGTGCAGTAGACTTGGTGCGAGACAACTGTTCTGTTTTATAAGTTTTTTTTTCTTTGATCCAATGTGGCTGCCACACCACGTGACCGATGACACCATAAATTTACATTCTCCAATATAATTGTTGCATGGATCACGCTCAATACATTTCAAACTGATCGGACTGTGTTGTATTTGTTGAATTATGACGTCATAATTAAGGCACCAATGAGGTCATTGTTAACAACACTTATTCCCCATGCGGAGTTCTTTACAATGAGCCATGTTTTCATTTTTTCCATGGAGCGGTTTTGGAGATATAGAAGTTCAATTTGCTTCGGTTTTTCCAAGATGACGCCCATACGACGTGACTTATGACGTCATAATTATCACTAACTAATTCTAACACTATGGTGAAAAGTTTGTGTTACTTTTTTTTTCGTATACAAGATCGAAGCTCGTGTAAGAGCTAAAATGAACATTCACAATTGGACCAACGGTTGATGAGAAAATGAATTTTTAAAATGCAGACACGTACATATATGTATGTACCGACTGTACGTACGCGCAAGATTGCTTAGCCGCGCTTGTCGCTTGGCGAGTGCAGGGTAATAACCCACAATGCACCGGTCAAAAAGCAGGGCCTGGGGGCACAAATGGGGGATTGAGGGATCGAAGTGGCTTGTTTTTGGCTCGCAGGTGTATTCATCATCAAATGGGATTAGAACACACATTTATCCATTTATCTGTCTCCCTGTCACTTAAGGTAATTGTAGGAACGTTTTCCAGGCCCTGCTGACGAGTTTGCTGCTCTTGCTCATCCGGTGGGATGAAACCAGATTTCGCAAACTCCATAATATGCTCCGCTCGGCATGTTTCCTGCAATTTATAACGTGCACATCCTCCGACCACTGACCCATAAATAGACGGTGGTGCTCTCTCTGTACCAGCATTTGGTTGTCTGCACACGACCCGTCTCATTGAGATTGATGGAGCCATGTTGGGATCTTAAACCTCAAACATGGAGAGGTTAAGGTCATGACATTGAAATCACGAAGATCCTCGTCAATGGTTGGAAAAACAAGATTCATGTGCAGTATTTAATTAGGTCTTACTGGGATGTCACTGTTGATCACTGTTTGGAGATGTAGTAAAGATGTTGATGAAGAAAAGTGTGTGTTTGTGCGTGTGTGTGTGTGTGTGTGTATGTGTGTGTGTGTGTGTGTGTGTGTGTGTGTGTGTGTGTGTGTGTGTGTGTGTGTCGTTGGTTGTTACCTCCATTTGCAGGTTCCAAGAGGTGGAACTGAGTCCTCCAGGACCCAAAGTATCCATCTCCACTCCAGTAACGGATCGCGGTTCATGGACCAAACTGTTCAACTTTTTCAGAGTTTTGTTCCAAGTTCTCTTTTCAGGATCGTCACCACACCCCGGATTGTCTCCAGTTGTAGTTCATTTGTGGTAATATTCCCGGGGATGGTTTTTAAGATCTCTGTAAGGTTCTTCTTCATCATTCCTGTTGCTCCAATTTATCACTGGTGCAATTTTGATGCTCTTCAGCTTCCAGGATCTTTTCACTTCATTCTTGAGGTCTTGGTATTTGGTCATTTTCTTGATTTCTGCGTTGTTTAGGCCGAAATCGCCTTGCACTGATATCTCATCATCAATGCTGTCTTTTCCTTTTGTTCCTGAGTACAATGTCTGGACGTAATGCTTTGTTTTCTGTGTTCACACTAGATGGGATTATCATGTCATACGTGAGCATTATGTCCTTGTTTTCAATGACTGCTTTTTTTCCATGAGTTTTCTGGAACTGGGATATTGTAATTTCTGCAGATGTGCTAGTGGATTACTCCACATACCCTGTTGTGCCTTTGAGTGTACTGCTGTTCTGACATGAGTTTTTTACATCTCGATATGAGGTGGCTCGTGCTATCTGTTTCTACCTTGCAGAACCTACACTTGTCCGCTTGACTCAGTCTTGCCATCTTCTTAACGCTATTTGTGTGTCTTGGTCTTGGGCATTAATAGTGATTCGTTCTCTGTCGCAGTTGAGCTGACCTCTTCTTAGCCATATTCCAGTGATCCTTCTTTGTCTATCCCCAATCTGTCCAACTCTTTTTTTTATATTTCCCTGCTCTTTTGTCTTTCTCCCAGTTGTCACTATATATCTGCTGGTATTTCATCTTGTATTTTTCTTTTTTGTAATAATTGGGGCTGTATTTGTTGCTGTTTCGGTTTCATGTGACATCTGTTAATCACACCTGTTTCTGTTGGCGTGTGAGATGTTCTATTCACACCTGTTTTTGGAAGTTTTTTGCAAGGTGAGTGAGAGATACCTTTTCTGGTTTGTAGTGTTCATGCTTGTACACAAATTGTATTTGTACACAAAAGTTGAGCTTTTCACATACTCTGCTAATCCTATAGTCGTCACTCTGTGCACTTGATTGTGTTCATTCAAGCCGCCACCTTCTTTCCTCAGCAGGTACATTCTTGGGATGCACGGATTGTCGGATTTTTGTAGAACATTTTATGGATCGTGAGGAGTTTCCTTGTTTTTATACCTAGTTTTTTAATATCCGATTGTGACCAGTTAAATATTCCGCAGCTGTACTTGAACACTGGTACTGCTCGTTGGTTTATGGCTTTGGTTTTGTTCCTTCCAGTGAGATATGTTTTCAGGATCAGCCTCGTTCTACACAGGTGTTCGTTGGTAGTTGTCTTGTGCATTTTTATGACGAATTTTTTGGCCCTCTTCTACTCCAAGTTATTTGTAAGGTGCTTCGTTGGCTAGCTCCTGTATTGTTGTTTCAAGATCAATTTTATGTTGTCCGTTTTTGTTGATCTACCTTGCACGAATGTGCACTTGGCACACTTATCGAGGCCAAATTCCATTTGGATGTCGTCGGAAAACCGTTTCGCTCATTTCAATTGTTCTGCCAATTTCTCGTCATTTGGTGCAAAGACGTTTAAATCATCCATATACAGTAGATGCTTCACCTTTGTTGCTTCTTTGGCCGTCCCTGTATTGGAGGTCAGGGTGTATCCGTGTCCTTGCTCATTAATGAGGTTATTTAGTGGGTCCAGTGCCAGGCAAAACAGGAGGGAGGAAAGGCCGTCTCCTGGGAAGATCCCACGTCGTATCTTCACTCCTGGAATTTCAATATTTCCGTCTGAGTACTGCAGGATTAGTGTGGTATTCCATAGATCCATGGCTTTCCCAATCAGCTTCATTATTTGGGGATTTATCTTGTACATTTACATGCACTTTATCATCCATGAATGTGGGAAACTGTTCAAAGCTTCTTCTTTTTATAGTCTATCCATGCTGTGGACAATTTGGTTCTTCTCGTGTTGTAATTTTCTGGTATGGCCTTTTTAAAATAATGTGTGTACCTGTTCTGTATAACAGGAGGTGATCGAGCCATGACCAGCCAAGACTCATACCTGTTACTTGCCAACTCACAAAGCGAAATGGACACCTGGGTGCGTGCCCTCCGTCACACAATCTCCTCGCCAACCTCTCCATCCGGTAAATCATTGCAACCACATTATTTGCATCGTCACGGAAGTGGATCAGAGGGACCTTGTAATGGTGGCAGGTGATTTTGAAGGCTGATAAACCAGGAATGCATATGGATAACCACAAGCAACAACAAAATGCCATGGTCTGCTCGCCATCAAAACCACGCAAGCGGGTTAGAGAGGCATCCTGCAGGTTTACGGCCTAGTTTGGCGCAAAATTTACTAGGGGAGGTTATCAGATTTCAGGGACTAGCAACGGTATCCGTCCTACGGGCGGGGCTTCAATTGGGAGGCCCAAATGAAAAGGTAAAATATCAGAAATTGAAGGCTTTTTTTATTTTAAACTATTTATATAAACATCCGTTAAATCATAATCACACGCAAATCATCAAAATCTAAACAGTATTAGTAGAATTTCAACAAAAGCCACATCACTGTTCATATCGGTAAATATTATTCCATCGTGTTTGGAAAAACTGGAAAATTGGAAAAATTGGAAATTGCAAAAATTGGAAAAATTGGAAAAAAATTGGAAAAACAATATAGCCTATTTTACTCCAGGGGGTCACAGGATTACCCACCCAAAATATCGTTGCGATCGGTTCAGCCGTTTTTGCGGTACCTGGGAACAGACAGACAGACAGACAGACAGACGGACAGACATTTGGTGAATTATAGTAATATTCCTCTTCCGTGGTGTTTAAACGTGCAATTCAGAGAAACCACATATGGTGTACGATACGTGTTGTGGCTAAATGTTCAGGATTCTATCTTGCGATCCTGAAACCAAGTTCAATTTTGTGCTGAGCGTTTGCCAATAGTGCTTGCCAGACCCAAACTTCCTGTTTCCCCAATGTGCACCATGTGGAAACATTTGTGGATTTTCTTGTTTCTTTCCTTTTTTTCACATACTTGGAGCGAAAGTGTTATTGTGCTCAGGTGTGCTATGTAGGGTAACGGGAATATTTTGAATAATGAAACAGAGAGGATTTTCACTTTCGGGTGCAAAATGATTCAGTTGGAGGAAGATGATGCGGTCGGTATGATTACCTTGCTTATACTGAGGGGTATCCCTGACCTGACACATTGCATGTTTACCTGGCTTATACTGAGAGGTATACCTGACACGTGTAATATGCTAGATTGACAGGTATACCTGACACGTGTATGATTAACTTGATTGTACTGAGAGGTATACCTGACACGTGTAATATGCTAGATTGACAGGTATACCTGACACGTGCATGATTAACTTGATTGTACTGAGAGGTATACCTGATACGTGTATGATTAACTTGCTTATACTGAGAGGTATAGCCTACCTGACACGTTCTATGATTAGCATGCCAGACAGACAGGTATACCTGACCTGACACATTGTATGATTAGCTTGCTTAGACTGACGGGTATACCTGACCTGACACGTTGAATGATTAGCTTGCTTAGACTGACTGGGTATACCTGCCACAATGTATGATTACGTTGCTTAGACTGACAGGTATATCTGACACATTGTGTGACCAAAGGTCCTTAGCATATCGTCAAGGTGCTCAGTTTGCTGCATGACTCGTTATCTTATTCAAGGTGCTGAACAGAAACCACAATTGTTATATAATTAAACCACCTTGTTTCTGACCGCCATCACTATGGATGCCGCCTTGTTTCAGACCGCCATCACTATGGATGCCGCCATGTTTCTGACCGCCATCATTATGGATGCCGCCTTGTTTCAGACCGCCATCACTATTGATGCCGCCTTGTTTCAGACCGCCATCACTATGGATGCCGCCTTGTTGCAGACCGCCATCACTATGGATGCCGCCTTGTTTCAGACCGCCATCACTATGGATGCCGCCATGTTTCTGACCGCCATCATTATGGATGCCGCCTTGTTTCAGACCGCCATCACTATGGATGCCGCCTTGTTTCAGACCGCCATCACTATTGATGCTGCCTTGTTTCAGACCGCCATCACTATGGATGCCGCCTTGTTTCAGACCGCCATCACGATGGATGCCGCCTTGTTTCAGACCGCCATCACTATTGATGCCGGCTTGTTTCAGACCGCCATCACTATGGATGCCGCCATGTTTCTGACCGCCATCATTATGGATGCCGCCTTGTTTCAGACCGCCATCACTATGGATGCCGCCATGTTTCTGACCGCCATCATTATGGATGCCGCCTTGTTTCAGACCGCCATCACTATGGATGCCGCCATGTTTCTGACTGCCATCACAATGGATGCCGCCTTGTTTCAGACCGCCATCACTATGGATGCTGCCATGTTTCTGACCGCCATCACTATGGATGCCGCCATGTTTCTGACCGCCATCACTATGGATGCCACCTTGTTTCAAACCACCATCACTATGGATGCCACCTTGTTTCAGACGGCCATCATTATGGATGCCACCTTGTTTCAGACCGCCATCACTATGGATGCCGCCATGTTTCTGACCACCATCACTATGGATGCCGCCATGTTTCTGACCGCCATCATTATGGATGCCACCTTGTTTCAGACGGCCATCATTATGGATGCCACCTTGTTTCAGACTGCCATCACTATGGATGCCACCTTGTTTCAGACCGCCATCACTATTGTTACGTGCTCCTCCCCAAACCCCAGTCACGTTGTACCTCCAAGCCCCGAGAGGAGTCACGGCAGAAAGATGTGTTATTCTGTGTGTCAAAGATCAATGGTGAAACCACACCAATTGTTACCAACAAACAAGAATTGTATTAGCGTCACACAAGAATGTTTCCATGGCGGCACAGAAGAATAACAGTACAATAACAATATTAATCAATTGTACAACCAATATATCATTCCTATGATGGTACCATCAGTTTTGTACAATATAACTCACTGTGCTCCAAGTGAGCGAAAATAACATTCCCAATGTCTCTGTCCCAGCTTCAAACCAAAGTCGATCCACGCTCCAGTGATCATCAGAACGATGTTGTATCGAGACTAGAATCCCGCTCGGTTGACAGTCACACTGCCAAAGATAGGCAAAAGTGTCCTCAAGAGGCGACTGGGAAATCACACCTTCGAGTATGGATGTTCACCGACTCCCCACACGGCGAACCGCAATTTCCCACTCAAAATCCACATTACACACACACACCAGGTTAACGTCTGGATGCGTTGAAATGGTTGACGCGAGGGGAAAAACCTGGAGCGATGCGAAATCAGGCACGAGACAAAATGGCCAACGGTCCGTTCTCGAGACTTAATGGCACTGCTATGATTCTCTTCGGAATCAACCGCAAATCCTGTCACGCAGGTTTATCTGTCACAGCGATAACACCTCTGTCGCAGGAATCCCTTTCCCAGGAAACCCCAAAGTTCGCTAGTGACCCCCGTTCGCCAGCGTTTGCTCCAGACCTCCAAGCAGCTCGGCTCCTTTTCCGACCTCACTTGCTCCGCCTCCTCTTTTTTCTTCTTCTTCCTCTTCTTCTCCCAGGAGGGTTTACCATGGGCGTTGTTGTATGCAGATGATCTGGTGTTGATTGCAGAAAGTATGGATGGACTGAAGGAAAAGATGAACAAGTGGAAGGAATGTATGGAGACAAAAGGTCTAAAGGTGAATATCGGAAAAACGAAGGTGATGGCAAGTGGTAAAGCATGTGGTGAGGTGGAAAGAACTGGGAAGTGGCCGTGTGCTGTGTGCAGGAAGGGTGTCGGAGTGAATTCCATTCAATGTCCAAAGTGCTCTGCGTGGGTTCATCAAAAATGTAGTGGTTTGAGAGGGTCATTAACCAGTGTGGCAGCTACATTCAAGTGTAAGGTGTGCACAGAGGGAGCTGCAGATGGAGGAAATGTTGAGTTGGATCTTGGAGACGGCGTGAAGCTGGAAGGTGTGAAAACATTTTGTTACTGAGGAGACATGCTGAATGGAGAAGGTGGATCAGACTCGGCAACGGTTGCTCGAGTGAGATATGCATGGAAGAAGTTTGGGGAACTGAGTGGCGTGCTGATGAGGAGGGGAGTGTCGTTGAAGCTGAAGGGAAAGGTCTGTGCTGCATGTGTGAGAAGTGTTATGATTTATGGGAGCGAGACATGGGTAATGAACGTAGAGCAGCAACGAAGACTGGAAAGGGTGGAAATGCGAATGGTTCGGTGGATGTGTGGAGTATCGTTGAGAGAGAGGAAGACAAATGATGAATTGTGAAAGATGATGGGAATAGAGCCTGTCATGGATGCTGTGAAGAGAAACAGGTTGAGATGGTTTGGTCATGTGTTGAGGAAGGATGAAAGTGACTGGTTGAGAAGAGTGATGGAAATGAATGTAGAAGGAAGTAGAGGACGGGGAAGACCGAGAAAGACTTGGCTAAAGATGGTCGAAGAAGAAATGCGGGCAAGGGGGTTAACAAGGGGAGATGCAGAAAATATGGCAAAATGGAGAACATTGTCATGGGGACCGCAAGGCTAACCCCCGCTCTTGCAGGGAAAATGGCCTTAAAATGCCTGTTGTTGTTGTTGTTGTTCCTCCTCTTCTTTGTCCGGTTCCCAATCCGGTTTCCGGTTTCTTTTAAAACACTAACTTTTTTTTTACCTTTTGAAAACAGTTATCTCCAATTCACTTAAACGATAACAATAATAGTACATGCAACCAAAAATGTTTACAGTGGATGAGAACCACAACAACGGAAGTGACGAATCCGTAACAATCACTTAATCGTAACTTAATCAATCGTAACTTAATCGGAATTCCATCACTATGGATGCCGCCTTGTTTCAGACCGCCATCACTATGGATGCCGCCTTGTTTCAGACCGCCATCACTATGGATGCCGCCTTGTTTCAGACCACCATCACTATGGATGCCGCCATGTTTCAGACCGCAATCATTATGGATGCCGCCTTGTTTCAGACCGCCATCACTATGGATGCCGCCATGTTTCAGACCGCAATCATTATGGATGCCGCCTTGTTTCAGACCGCCATCACTATGAATACCGCCTTGTTTCAGACCGCCATCACTATGGATGCCGCCATGTTTCTGACCGCCATCACTATGGATGCCACCATGTTTCTGACCGCCATCACTATGGATGCCACCATGTTTCTGACCGCCATCACTATGGATGTCGCCATGTTTCAGACCGCCATCACTATGGATGTCGCCATTTTTCTGACCGCCATCACTATGAATGCCACCTTGTTTCTGACCGCCATCACTCTGGATGCCACCTTGTTTCTGACCGCCATCACTATGAATGCCACCTTGTTTTTGACCACCATCACTATGGATACCGCCATGTTTCAGACCGCCATCACTATGAATGCCACCTTGTTTCTGACCGCCATCACTATGAATGCCACCTTGTTTCTGACCACCATCACTATGGATGCCGCCTTCTTTCAGACCGCCATCACTATTGATGCCACCTTGTTTCAGACCGCCATCACTTTGGATACTGCCATGTTTCAGACCGCCATCACTATTGATGCCACCTTGTTTCAGACTGCCATCACTTTGGATACCGCCTTGTTTCTGACCGCCATCACTATGGATGCCGCCATGTTTCAGACCGCCATCACTATGGATACCGCCATGTTTCAGACCGCCATCACTATGGATACCGCCATGTTTCAGACCACCATCACTATGGATACCGCCATGTTTCAGACCGCCATCACTATGGATGCCGCCATGTTTCAGACCGCCATCACTATGGGTACCACCTTGTTTCAGACCGCCATCACTATTGATGCCACCTTTTTTCAGATCTCCATCACTATGGATACCACCTTGTTTCAGACCGCCATCACTGTGGATGCTGCCATGTTTCTGACCGCCATCACTATGGATACCGCCTTGTTTCAGACCGCCATCACTATTGATGCCGCCATGTTTCTGACCGCCATCACTCAGGATGCCGCCTTGTTTCAGACCACCATCATGGTTTCCTCCCAGAACGTTCCATCAGACAACTTACTACAATTTATCAGCACTAGGCCAAAACCTTGATTCCCTCAAATCCCATCATATTGATGCCATATTCTTCCATAGGGCAAGGCTTTTGATCTTTGGAGCAATGGACAGTGTTCTCCTTCACAATCTGTTCATATATGGAATCTGCGGTTCAGCCTTGCAGTGGTTTCAATCCTACAGAGTAGGCTGTCAACAACTGGTGCAATTCCGAGGGACACATTCAGCCTGGGCCCCTGTTCCCTCAGATGTTCCCCAGGAGCACATTCAGCCTGGGCCCCTGTTCCCTCAGGTGTTCCCCAGGGGTTAGTTCTCAGGCCCCTGTTTTTTCGTGTTTTTCCTTTTGACCTGCCATTCTATGACCACTCTGACCTATATTATTTACCTGATCCTGCCTCGGTCTCTCAATGAGACGTACACTGAGTCACAGTGGGGACAATATTGATTATTTACCATATCCTGCCGAGGTCTCTCAATGAGATGTACAGCGAGTCACAGTGGTGACAATATTGATTATTTACCTGATCCTGCCTAGGTCTCTCAATGAGATGTACACCGAGTCACAGTGGTGACAATATTGATTAATTTATTTACCTGATCCTGCCTAGGTCTCTCAATGAGACGTACACCGAGTCACAGTGGTGACAATATTGATTATTTACCTGATCCTGCCTAGGTCTCTCAATGAGACGTACACCGAGTCACAGTGGTGACAATATTGATTATTTACCTGATCCTGCCTAGGTCTCTCAAAGAGACGTACACCGAGTCACAGTGGTGACAATATTGATTATTTACCTGATCCTGCCGAGGTCTCTCAATGCGACGTACACCGAGTCACAGTGGTGACAATATTGATTATTTACCTGATCCTGCCTAGGTCTCTCAATGAGACGTACACCGAGTCACAGTGGTGACAATATTGATTATTTACCTGATCCTGCCTAGGTCTCTCAATGAGACGTACACCGAGTCACAGTGGTGACAATATTGATTATTTACCTGATCCTGCCTGGGTCCCTCAATGAGACGTACACCGAGTCACAGTGGTGACAATATTGATTATTTACCTGATCCTGCCTAGGTCTCTCAATGAGACGTACACTGAGTCACAGTGGTGACAATATTGATTTATTTACCTGATCCTGCCTAGATCTCTCAATGAGATGAACACCGAGTCACAGTGGTGACAATATTGATTATTTACCTGATCATGCCTAGGTCTCTCAATGAGATGTACACCGAGTCACAGTGGTGACAATATTGATTATTTACCTGATCCTGCCTAGGTCTCTCAATGAGACGTACACCGAGTCACAGTGGTGACAATATTGATTATTTACCTGATCCTGCCTAGGTCTCTCAATGAGACGTACACTGAGTCACAGTGGTGACAATATTGATTTATTTACCTGATCCTGCCTAGATCTCTCAATGAGATGAACACCGAGTCACAGTGGTGACAATATTGATTATTTACCTGATCATGCCTAGGTCTCTCAATGAGATGTACACCGAGTCACAGTGGTGACAATATTGATTATTTACCTGATCCTGCCTAGGTCTCTTAATGAGACGTACAACGAGTCACAGTGATGACAATATTGATTATTTACCTGATCCTGCCTAGGTCTCTCAATGAGACGTACACTGAGTCACAGTGGTGACAATATTGATTATATTTACCTGATCTTGCCAAGGTCTCTCAATGAGACGTACACCGAGTCACAGTGGTGACAATATTGATTATTTACCTGATCCTGCCTCGGTCTCTCAATGAGACGTACACTGAGTCACAGTGATGACAATATTGATTATTTACCTGATCATGCCTAGGTCTCTCAATGAGACGTACACCGAGTCACAGTGGTGACAATATTGATTATTTACCTGATCCTGCCTCGGTCTCTCAATGAGACGTACACTGAGTCACAGTGATGACAATATTGATTATTTACCTGATCATGCCTAGGTCTCTCAATGAGACGTACACCGAGTCACAGTGGTGACAATATTGATTATTTACCTGATCCTGCCTAGGTCTCTCAATGAGACGTACACCGAGTCACAGTGGTGACAATATTGATTATTTACCTGATCCTGCCTAGGTCTCTCAATGAGACGTACACCGAGTCACAGTGGTGACAATATTGATTATTCAGGGGTAGGATTCATGGCTGGGATTCATGGGTAGGTTCAGGTGTGGGTTCAGTGGTTGGATTCAGGTGTGGGTTCAGTGGTTGGATTCAGGTGTGGGTTCAGGAGTGGGTTCAGTGGTTGGATTCAGGTGTGGGTTCAGTGGTTGGATTCAGGTGTGGGTTCAGGGTGTTGGATTCATGGGTGGGTTCAGGAGTGGGTTCAGGGGTGGGATTCATGGGTGGGTTCAGGAGTGGGTTCAGGGGTTGGTTCAGGGGTGGGTTCAGGGGTGGCTTCAGGGGTGGGTTCATGGGTGGGTTCACGGGTGGGTTCACGGGTGGGTTCAGGGGTGGGTTCAGGGGTGTGATTCATGGGTGGGTTTAGGTGTGGGATTCATGGGTGGGTTCAGGGGTGAGTTCAGGGGTGGGTTCAGGTGTGGGATTCATGGGTGGGTTCAGGGGTGGGTTCAGGGGTGGGTTCAGGGGTGGGTTCAGGGGTGGGTTCAAGGGTGGCTTCAGGTGTGGATTCAGTTACCAAGTTTCTTGTTAAGCGCTCACCAAGTGCCTGAAGCACTCATAAGCACTCCGTTGAAAATCAATGATAAGGAACAACTGGCCTGCCAAGCGCTAGCAAGCTGCTCGGTACCTGAACACACACCTGGTGAAGCAATGCGATGCCATTTTCCATCATCGCTGCGTTTGTGCTTCGATCACAGAGTGGGGGAAGACCGCTCAAGTCAGAGTGGGGAAAGACGGCTGAAGCCACAGAGTGGGGGAAGACCGCTCAAGTCAGAGTGAGGGAAGACCGCTCAAGTCAGAGTGGGGGAAGACCGCTCAAGTCAGAGTGGGGGAAGACCGCTCAAGTCAGAGTGGGGGAAGACCGCTCAAGTCAGAGTGGGGGAAGACCGCTCAAGTCAGAGTGGGGGAAGACCGCTCAAGTCAGAGTGGGGGAAGACCGCTCAAGTCAGAGTGGGGGAAGACCGCTCAAGTCAGAGTGGGGGAAGACCGCTCAAGTCAGAGTGGGGGAAGACCGCTCAAGTCAGAGTGGGGGAAGACCGCTCAAGTCACAGAGTGGGGGGAAGATCGCTCAAGTCAGAGTGGGGGAAGACCGCTCAAGGCAGAGTGGGGGAAGACCGCTCAAGGCAGAGTGGGGGAAGACCGCTCAAGTCAGAGTGGGGGAAGACCGCTCAAGTCAGAGTGGGGGAAGACCGCTCAAGTCAGAGTGGGGGAAGACCGCTCAAGTCAGAGTGGGGGAAGACCGCTCAAGTCAGAGTGGGGGAAGACCGCTCAAGTCACAGAGTGGGGGAAGACCGCTCAAGTCACAGAGTGGGGGAAGACCGCTCAAGTCACAGAGTGGGGGAAGACCGCTCAAGTCACAGAGTGGGGGAAGACCGCTCAAGTCACAGAGTGGGGGAAGACCGCTCAAGTCACAGAGTGGGGGAAGACCGCTCAAGTCACAGAGTGGGGGAAGACCGCTCAAGTCAGAGTGGGGGAAGACCGCTCAAGTCAGAGTGGGGGAAGACCGCTCAAGTCAGAGTGGGGGAAGACCGCTCAAGTCAGAGTGGGGGAAGACCGCGCAAGTCACAGAGTGGGGGAAGACCGCTCAAGTCACCGAGTGGGGGAAGACAGCTCAAGTCACAGTGGGGGAAGACCTCTCAAGTCAGAGTGGGGGAAGACCGCTCAAGTCACAGAGTGGGGGAATACCGCTCAAGTCAGAGTGGGGGAAGACCCGCTGAGCCCGCGGTTATTCACGGACGTGCCCCGAGGGATCCACATGATCGACGGTATTCCTCTTCTTCTTCATGTGCTCGAATGCGCTCCCATTAGTGACTCACTACATCCAGTTTAACGGAGGAGCCGTCTTGGGGCACCGAGGGGTTCGGCTCGAGAGGAGGAGGAGGTGATGGTGTAAGGGTGGGGGGCAGAGGGGGACGTGTGGGGTTCATCGGTCCGTTCGTTTGAGTCCTGCTCCTGCCGAGCTCATCCTGATCTCGCTACCTGGCTCTCCGAAGGTCCATTTTTATTTGGATCTCTAGTTTTGCGGTAAAATCCGTAAGTTGATGTTAAAATACCCACCGGGGTGTCCAATGTGATTGAGGGACGGAGACGCCCCGAGGGCTCCTCACGATGCCCTCCGGGCCGCACCTTTGCTCACCTTTGGTGCTCGCGTCCCGCACCTTCTGTCCCAAGGCGGCCGCCCGGCGTATCAAGCGCTGCCTCACCTTCCGCCAAGGTAGCGCTTTTGGGAGGGAATGTGGGAATACGGGAATGTGGGAATGCGGGATCCGCTCCGTCCCACCTTCCACCCACCCAGCGCTGTTTCGCAAGACGTTCAGTTCCGCAAAATGAGGTTTTTCTTTCTTTCTTTCTTCCTGACGAATCATTATTCAGACTTTTCCATTTCCTTGTCCCGAGACCGTTTGCACGTGCTTGTCTGTACGTATCACTCCGCGGGATAAACCAGGTGAGGACCAATCAAACGAAAACAAACTTGAGATAAGTTCCATTTCGGGCGAGAATGTGTCTCAAGGTGTAAGTACCCCGACTGAGTCTCTTGTGCTGTAAGTACCCCGACTGAGTCTCTTGTGTAAGTACCCCGATTGAGTCCATTATGGTGTAATTACTGGTACCCCGATTGAGTCTCTTGTGCTGTAAGTACCCCCAATTGAGTCTCTTGTGGTGTAAGTACCCCAATTGAGTCTCTTGTGCTGTGAGTACCCCCAATTGAGTCTTGTGGTGTAAGTACCCCGATTGAGTCTCTTGTGTTGTAATTACCCCAATTGAGTCCATTATGGTGTAAGTACCCCGATTGAGTCTCTTGTGCTGTAAGTACCCCGACAGAGTCTCTTGTGCTGTAAGTACCCTGATTGAGTCTCTTGTGATGTAAGTACCCCGATTGAGTCTCTTGTGGTGTAAGTACCCCGACGGAGTCTCTTGTGTTGTAAGTACCCCGACTGAGTCTCTTGTGATGTAAGTACCCCGATTGAGTCTCTTGTGGTGTAAGTACCCCGACTGAGTCTCTTGTGTTGTAAGTATCCCGACTGAGTCTCTTGTAGTGTAATTACCCCCAATTGAGTCCATTATGGTGTAAGTACCCCGACTGAGTCTCTTGTGTAAGTACCCCGATTTATTCCATTATGGTGTAAGTTCCCCGATTGAGTCTCTTGTGCTGTAAGTACCCCCAATTGGGTCTCTTGTGCTGTAAGTACCCCCAATTGAGTCTCCTGTGGTGTAAGTACCCCAAAAGTCGTCTCTTGTGCTGTAAGTACCCCCCCCCCCCCCGATTGAGTCTCTTGTGTTGTAATTAGCCCAATTGAGTCCATTATGGTGTAAGTACCCCGATTGAGTCTCTTGTGCTGTAAGTACCCCGACCGAGTCTCTTGTGCTGCAAGTACCCTGATTGAGTCTCTTGTGGTGTAAGTACCCCGATTGAGTCCCTTGTGATGTAAGTACCCCAAATGAGATCCTTGTGGTGTATGTACCCCGATTGAGTCCCTTGTGATGTAAGTACCCCAAATGAGATCCTTGTGGTGTATGTACCCCGATTGAGACCCTTGTGATGAAAGTACCCCAAATGAGATCCTTGTGGTGTAAGTACCCCGATTGAGTCCCTTGTGATGTAAGTACCCCAGATGAGATCCTTGTGGTGTAAGTACCCCGATTGAGTCCCTTGTGATGTAAGTACCCCAAATGAGATCCTTGTGGTGTATGTACCCCGATTGAGTCCCTTGTGGTGTATGTACCCCGATTGAGATCCTTGTGGTGTATGTACCCCGATTGAGTCCCTTGTTATGTAAGTACCCCAAATGAGATCCTTGTGGTGTAAGTACCCCGATTGAGTCCCTTGTGATGTAAGTACCCCAAATGAGATCCTTGTGGTGTAACTACCCCGATTGAGTCCCTTGTGATGTAAGTACCCCAAATGAGATCCTTGTGGTGTAAGTACCCCGATTGAGTCCCTTGTGATGTGAGTACCCCAAATGAGATCCTTGTGGTGTAAGTACCCCGATTGAGTCCCTTGTGATGTAAGTACCCCAAATGAGATCCTTGTGGTGTATGTACCCCGATTGAGTCCCTTGTGATGTAAGTACCCCAAATGAGATCCTTGTGGTGTAAGTACCCCGATTGAATGCCGTTTTGTTTT
This sequence comes from Myxine glutinosa, assembly GCF_964187855.1. NCBI lineage: Eukaryota > Metazoa > Chordata > Myxini > Myxiniformes > Myxinidae > Myxine > Myxine glutinosa. The sequence continues at coordinate 154,152,216 of NC_136268.1, forward strand.
GAGCTGTATTTAAATATTTAAATAAGGTTCAATGCTCTTTGATATTTTTTCATGAAGCTCTCGTGCATTTATGATATTTTTGATATTTGACATTTATGATGTTTATGAAATTTGTCATATAATATACAATTAATTGATTTTACATTCCTTCACGGAATCACAATAAAGGGAATAATGTTGTCATTTTTCATTACATCCTTTGATAATTAATAATCATTTTGATTTGCAATTTCTGTCCATAAACCCCTCGACCCCAAACCCAATCACCACGTTGTGATGTCCTTAGTTTGATGAACCCCTCGACCCCAATCCCGACGTTGTGATGTCCTTAGCTTGATGAACCCCTCGACCCCTTGACCCCAATCCCGACGTTGTGATGTCCTTAGCTTGATGAACCCCTCGAACCCAATCCCAATCCCGACGTTGTGATGTCCTTAGTTTGAAGAACCCCTCGACCCCTCGACCCCAATCCCGACGTTATGATGTCCTTAGTTTGATGAACCCCTCGAACCCAATCCCAATCCCGACGTTGTGATGTCCTTAGTTTGAAGAACCCCTCGACCCCTCGACCCCAATCCCGACGTTGTGATGTCCTTAGTTTGATGAACCCCTCGACCCCTTGAACCCAATCCCGACGTTGTGATGTCCTTAGTTTGATGAACCCCTCGACCCCTTGACCCCAATCCCGACGTTGTGATGTCCTTAGTTTGATGAACCCCTCGACCCCTTGACCCCAATCACCACGTTGTGATGTCCTTAGTTTGATGAACCCCTCGACCCCTTGACCCCAATCACCACGTTGTGATGTCCTTAGTTTGATGAACCCCTCGATCCCTTGACCCCAATCCCGACGTTGTGATGTCCTTAGTTTGATGAACCCCTCGACCCCTTGACCCCAATCCCGACGTTGTGATGTCCTTAGTTTGATGAACCCCTCGACCCCTTGACCCCAATCACCACGTTATGATGTCCTTAGTTTGATGAACCCCTCGACCACTTGACCCCAATCCCGACGTTGTGATGTCCTTAGTTTGATGAACCCCTCGACCCCTTGACCCCAATCCCGACGTTGTGATGTCCTTAGTTTGATGAACCCCTCGACCCCTTGACCCCAATCCCCACGTTGTGATGTCCTTAGTTTGATGAACCCCTCGACCCCTTGACCCCAATCCCGACGTTATGATGTCCTTAGTTTGATGAACCTCTCGACCCCTTGACCCCAATCCCGACGTTGTGATGTCCTTAGTTTGAAGAACCCCTCGACCCCTTGACCCCAATCACCACGTTGTGATGTCCTTAGTTTGATGAACCCCTCGACCCCTTGACCCCAATCACCACGTTGTGATGTCCTTAGTTTGATGAACCCCTCGACCCCTTGACCCCAAATCCCGACGTTGTGATGTCCTTAGTTTGATGAACCCCTCGACCCCAATCCCGACGTTGTGATGTCCTTAGTTTGATGAACCCCTCGACCCCTTGACCCCAATCACCACGTTGTGATGTCCTTAGTTTGATGAACCCCTCGACCCCTTGACCCCAATCCCGACGTTGTGATGTCCTTAGTTTGATGAACCCCTCGACCCCTTGACCCCAATCCCGACGTTGTGATGTCCTTAGTTTGATGAACCCCTCGACCCCTTGACCCCAATCCCGACGTTGTGATGTCCTTAGTTTGATGAACCCCTCGACCCCTTGACCCCAATCCCGACGTTGTGATGTCCTTAGTTTGATGAACCCCTCGACCCCAATCCTGACGTTGTGATGTCCTTAGTTTGATGAACCCCTCGACCCCTTGACCCCAATCCCGACGTTGTGATGTCCTTAGTTTGATGAACCCCTAGACCCCTTGACCCCAATCACCACGTTGTGATGTCCTTAGTTTGATGAACCCCTCGACCCCTTGACCCCAATCCCGACGTTGTGATGTCCTTAGTTTGATGAACCCCTCGACCCCTTGACCCCAATCCCGACATTGTGATGTCCTTAGTTTGATGAACCCCTAGACCCCTCGACCCCAATCACCACGTTGTGATGTCCTTAGTTTGATGAACCCCTCGACCCCAATCACCACGTCCTCTCAACATTAGTGTCGAGGTTGGGTTTGCAGCAAGCTGAAAGGTTATGCACACCTGTGAACCGTGTCGCCTGGGTTTCAATCCTGATCCAGGTATAAACTGCCATCCTGGTGGGTTTTTTTCCTCTCTAAACATTTCGGGTGATTTCAGGTGATTTCTCTTCCATATGCTGCATGAGTAATATCAAAGTGATTTAACAAGAAACCATTATATTTATTCCTGAAACAAAACAATGAGTGGAGCACACTCGGTATGCTCCAGATAATATGGTTACATAACGATGTGTACTTTTGGGATCACCTTGACCTTTTACTTGTAAAGAAGAAGAAAATGGTTGATTTATCCGCTGTGAAGGATGACAAGGTGCTGAGGATTCGGGCTTTACCGTTTGCCGAAGCAAAAGAGGGTAACACAACAGAAGGTATGCAATATGCCCCTGATGGTAGATGTGTTTACCTGATACCACCTGTAACTTGTAAGGTGTGTGTTGATGCTGCTTATACAGTGATTGACATTTTAAGGTGCTCGGGCAGACCGAAGCACAAGAGATTCATATAGCTTGCACATCATGGGATTGCGGATCGTGTTTGATGTTTTGCACACTATGCCTTTTATGGTAAACAACTCTGCGGATGAGCAACTATCGGGGACACCTCTTCGTGGTGGTTGTACCCCTCCCCCCCCCCCCCAATGCAAGTCGGGAGCCAAATCATCCCCATTCATCCCTGCTGCCCGGATTCGTCAGGGAAAAGCGGGCACGGCCAGAGTGCTGATCGGTCCCTACGGAGCAGCCCTTTCCCTCTTGTCTCTTTCTCTCTAACTCTTTCTCTCGAACTCACTCTCTAACCCCTCTCTCTCTCTCTCTAACACCCTCTCTCTCTAACTCTCTCTCTCTAACCCCTCTCTAACCCCTCTCTAACCCCCTCTCTAACCCCCTCTCTAACTCCCTCTCTAACCCCCTCTCTAACTCCCTCTCTAACTCTCTCTAACTGCCTCTCTAACTGCCTCTCTAACCCCCTCTCTAACTGCCTCTCTAACCCCCTCTCTAACCCCCTCTCTAACCCCCTCTCTAACCCCCTCTCTAACCCCTCTCTAACCCCCTCTCTAACCCCCTCTCTAACCCCCTCTCTAACCCCCTCTATAACTCCCTCTCTAACTCCCTCTCTAACTCTCTCCCTAACTCCCTCTCTCTCTCTCTCTCTCTGACTCTCCCTCTAAATCTTTCTAACTCAAACAATGTAGAACACAAACACTGTAGAACACAAACACTGTAGAACACAAACACTGTAGAACACAAACACCGCAGAACCCAAACACTGTAGAACACAAACACTGTAGAACACAAACACTGCAGAACACAAACACTGTCGAACACAAACACTGCAGAACACAAACACTGCAGAACACAAACACAGCAGAACACAAACACCGCAGAACACAAACACACTGTCGAACAAAAACACCGTCGAACAAAAACACCGTCGAACAGAAACGCCGTCGAACAGGAACGCCGTCGAACAGGAACGCCGTCGAACAGGAATGCCGTCGAACAGGAACGCCGTCGAACAGGAACGCCGTCGAACAGGAACGCCGTCGAACAGGAACGCCGTCGAACAGGAACGCCGTCGAACAGGAACGCCGTCGAACAGGAACGCCGTCGAACAGGAACGCCGTCGAACAGGAACGCCGTCGAACAGGAACGCCGTCGAACAGGAACGCCGTCGAACAGGAACGCCGTCGAACAGGAACGCCGTCGAACAGGAACGCCGTCGAACAGGAACGCCGTCGAACAGGAACGCCGTCGAACAGGAACGCCGTCGAACAGGAACGCCGTCGAACAGGAACGCCGTCGAACAGGAACGCCGTCGAACAGGAACGCCGTCGAACAGGAACGCCGTCGAACAGAAACGCCGTCGAACAGAAACGCCGTCGAACAGAAACGCCGTCGAACAGAAACGCCGTCGAACAGAAACGCCGTCGAACAGAAACGCCGTCGAACAGAAACGCCGTCGAACAGAAACGCCGTCGAACAGAAACGCCGTCGAACAGAAACGCCGTCGAACAGAAACGCCGTCGAACAGAAACGCCGTCGAACAGAAACGCCGTCGAACAGAAACGCCGTCGAACAGAAACGCCGTCGAACAGAAACGCCGTCGAACAGAAACGCCGTCGAACAGAAACGCCGTCGAACAGAAACGCCGTCGAACAGAAACGCCGTCGAACAGAAACGCCGTCGAACAGAAACGCCGTCGAACAGAAACGCCGTCGAACAGAAACGCCGTCGAACAGAAACGCCGTCGAACAGAAACGCCGTCGAACAGAAACGCCGTCGAACAGAAACGCCGTCGAACAGAAACGCCGTCGAACAGAAACGCCGTCGAACAGAAACGCCGTCGAACAGAAACGCCGTCGAACAGAAACGCCGTCGAACAGAAACGCCGTCGAACAGAAACGCCGTCGAACAGAAACGCCGTCGAACAGAAACGCCGTCGAACACAAACGCCGTCGAACACAAACACCGTAGAACACAAACAAACAAACACTGGAGAACACAAACAAACAAACACTGGAGAACACAAACAAACAAACACTGGAGAACACAAACAAACACTGTACAACACAAACAAACAAACACTGTACAACACAAACAAACAAACACTGGAGAACACAAACAAACAAACACTGGAGAACACAAACAAACAAACACTGGAGAACACAAACAAACACTGTAGAACACAAATCACCTTGTCTGCACTTACAAAAACATCGTTTGGTAGTACTTGGGCAAAACTTTATGCCGTCTCGACCAATCAGAGTCGTGCGCTCTGAGGACGGGGTAACAGCGAGATTCAGACAAAATGGCAGCACCTGGAGATGCGACACAGCTAACTTCGTCCAAAATATCTGTTTGTTAAGTGCATCTTTTTCTCAAAGATAGTTTCAATGTCATCAGTTTTTCTGAGAAGAGTTATTCGAACGTTCATCTCTGGATTGTTCCGTTTGACCCATCGGATTCATCTGGTCGCCACATCGCGCTCGTTATTCAAAGTTCACGAACAAAGCGAATGTAGATTGTGTTCGGAAACACAACGCAAGAGTTCAAAAGACCCTTCCCATACACTCATGTCCTTTTTCTCAAGGCTGCATAGGGTAAGGTGTTCTATGACTCTTTAGTTTGTAATTTGTTCACCGTACCAGCGATAATTCAACTGCTCTTCACAAAAGACACCCTGGGATCTTCTACACTCGCCATTGAGGTGTCTGCACCGTCAGATGGGTCATCTGCCTTCACTTCCATCTGAGGGGAGGAACACGTTGATGCCTCCCTCACCTTGCCTGTGAAACACCAAATCTGGATTATAATTCAGCGAGACGGCTCACAGGACAATGTACATACCTGTAGGATATCCGGTCAGCCCTATACACATCACATATATTTTAAGAAGACACAGAGACAGAGAGAGACAGAGAGAGAGAGAGAGAGAGAGAGAGAGAGAGAGAGAGAGAGAGAGAGAGAGAGAGAGAGAGAGAGAGAGAGAGAGAGAGAGAAGAGAGAGAGAGAGAGAGAGAGGGGAGAGACAGAGACAGAGACAGAAGGAGAGAGAGGAGAGAGAGAGAGAGAGAGAGAGGACAGATGACAGAGAGAGAGAGAGAGAGAGAGATAGAGAGAGACACGACAGAGAGAGAGAGAGAGGACAGAGACAGAGACAGAGACAAGAGAGAGAGAGAGAGAGAGAGAGAGAGAGAGAGAGAGAGAGAGAGAGAGAGAGAGAGGAGAGAGAGAGAGAGAGAGAGAGAGAGAGAGAGGAGAGAGACACAGCGACAGCGACAGAGACAGAGACAGCGACAGAGCGGCCTTCCCAGTGATTGATCGGGTAAACAGACTTTCAAATCGGTGGGTTAGCTCGACAATCCTTCCAGACATGTAATGTAAGAATAAATCAACACAAACCAAACTAGCACGGCACTCAGTAGAGAGCACACCTCCACCCGGTTGGCCATATCACTCGATGGTGAAGAATCACTTAAAACATTCTACTAGCTGGATCCGGATCCAAATCTTCACCAAAATCGAATCAATTCTTCTATGTCACACCCCCAACCTGTCCAACAAGTTTCATCCAAATCCATCAATAACTTTTTGAGATATCCCGCTATGTATCGTTTTTGGCCCCATCTCCCAATGGTGAAGATTCACTTAAAAATTAAATAATTCTCATATCCGAATACATATTCAGATCTTCACAAAAATCGAATCGAATCGTCATCGTGAGACACCCAACCGGTCCGCCAAGTTTCGTCGAAATCCGTCCACAACATTTGAGATATTTTGTTCACAAACGGACAGACAGACAGACAGGGGTGAAAACACAACCTCCATCCACCTTTGGCGACGGAGGTAACAAACCCGAACACCTGAGTTGAGAGGTGGATGCAGTGCTTGGAGAATTCTGTTTTGTACTTGGTGGGAAATTTATGGAACCGGCATACCTCAAGCGTTTCTTTCTGGACACGTGCCCGGAAAATGGCCGTTGTAAAGAAGTAACACGTGGCGGAGGGAAAAACATCTTTCCTTGGCTTTTAGTAAAAACCGTTTTTCCTCTCATTAAAAATGGCGAAGTAAAGGGAAATCTGCAATGACATTTTATGACTTAAAATTCAATGACGTTCCATTGCTCACTCATTCACTCTTCGTGGTAGAGTGGCCAGACGGAAGCCTCTCCTCAGTGAAAGACACATGAAAGCCGCTTGGAGTTTGCAAAAAAGCATCTAAAGGATTCTCAGACTGAGAGAAACAAGATTATGTGGGATTTCATGTGTCTTTCACTGAGGAGAGGCTTCCGTCTGGCCACTCTACCACATAGCCCAGATCGGTGGAGTGTTGCAGTGATGGTTGTCCTTCTGAAGTTTCTCGCATCTCCACACAGGATCTCTGGAGCTCAGCCAGAGTGACCATCGGGTTCTTGGGTCACCTCTCTTACCAAGGCCCTTCTCCCCCGATTTCTCAGTTTGGCCGGGCGGCCAGCTCAAGGAAGAGTCCTGGTTGTTCCAAACTTCCTCCATTTAAGAATTATGGAGGCCGCTGTGCTCTTGGGAGCCTTCAATGCAGCAGAGATTTTTTTGTAGGCTTCCCCAGATCTGTGCCTCGACACAATCCTGTCTGTATATATACATATATGATAGATTTTGAACAACTCAATGCTTCCTGAACTACAAGTGAAACCAGCAAGTTTGGTTTTTAAACGTTTGCAGCTGGAAATGCTTGAGGAAGTGTTTCCCAGTTTTTACAAGGGGTGAGTTATATGCTCGTAGTGTACACCATCAAATGTGTGACGTGTACACCATCAAATATGTGACGTGTACACCATCAAATGTGTGACGTGTACACCATCAAATGTGTAACGTGTACACCATCAAATGTGTGACGTGTACACCATTAAATGTGTGACGTGTACACCATCAAATGTGCACCGTGTACACCATCAAATGTGCACCGTGTACACCATCAAATGTGCACCGTGTACACCATCAAATGTGCACCGTGTACACCATCAAATGTGTGACGTGTACACCATCAAATATGTGACGTGTACACCATCAAATGTGTGACGTGTACACCATCAAATGTGTAACGTGTACACCATCAAATGTGTGACGTGTACACCATTAAATGTGCACCGTGTACACCATCAAATGTGCACCGTGTACACCATCAAATGTGCACCGTGTACACCATCAAATGTGTAACGTGTACACCATCAAATGTGCACCGTGTACACCATCAAATGTGCACCGTGTACACCATCAAATGTGTGACGTGTACACCATCAAATGTGCACCGTGTACACCATCAAATGTGCACCGTGTACACCATCAAATGTGTGACGTGTACACCATCAAATGTGCACCGTGTACACCATCAAATATGTAACGTGTACACCATCAAATGTGCACCGTGTACACCATTAAATGTGTGACGTGTACACCATCAAATGTGTGACGTGTACACCATCAAATGTGTAACGTGCCACGTAACTGCTCGCAGCTGTTTTGGCCTTGTCGGGCTGGAGAACTGTGGAGGTTCAGAACAGTTAATTTAGTTTTTAAAAACCATTGAGAGTCTGAAAGGTTTTTGATCGTATTTGAGAAAAGCACTCGTTCTGAAGGATCACGTGACGTCATGTGATTAATTTATGTTGCACGACATCAATATTTCCTCCGATAGACAAATCCTCTCGCTCGGCTGAACACTGAACACGCGTTTTATTATGACTTTTTTTTCCCCCAGCAACGGGAGTTTTCGGTCGTCGCCTGGAAGAAGCGATGGCCAGCAGCACCGCGAGCGGCGGCGGGGCCGGCAGGGCGTCGGCGGGCTGCGCCGCGGCCGAAGCCGCCCGTGTTCCCGAACTCGTCGTCCGATGCGTCGACTTCATTCGCTGCCATGGCCTGAAGGAAGAAGGCCTCTTCCGGCTTCCAGGCCAAGCGACGCTGGTTCGTGAACTCCAAGAACGGTGCGACTACGGAGATTTGCCTCGTCTTGACGCGTAAGCTCGACCGTCGCTTCCATGACGAGTGACAGGCACTACACATTAGTGTGTAACACATGTGTGTAGCTTCATTTATAGTTGACATGTGTGTAGCCCCAAATTCTCTGAACATTTCCTTTTTTTTCAAGAGAGAGAGGAATTTCTAACTGGAGAGTTCATAGAACACCTTACCCCGCACGGTCACGAGAAACGAGGACAGGGGCGGGGTACGTCAGCGGCAAATTTCATTGGTCGTAATGATGTAAAATGCATTGCAGTACATATATTTTATCGATCTAAAATATATGTACTTAAATGGACATTTACGTACATATTATTAATATTTATGGAGGCCTGTACACTTTACAGAGCTTCAAGGCATTCACGGCAACGTCTCAAGGCCAGAACCAATTTTGGACGGATCACCACTCAAGCTGCAGGGATTTGTGATTTGTTCAGGGTGTCGTCGATGACTCGTCCACTCTTCGCTAAAGACACCATGGGATGTTTAATGTCCACGAACGACCATCGTCGGGAGATGGGTCCTCCGGCATAACGTCCCTCTAATGGACGGTGCACCCGTCGATGCCTCACCTTGTCTGGGAAACGCCAGGATGGGAGTTTATAGCTGGATCGAGATTTGAACTCAGGCTAGACAGCTCAGAGGAAAGTGTGCATTCCAATTGATCCTGCTAGCCCACATTTTATTTGAAGAACATACATGAATACATTTTTACGGTGTAGCCCATGGGGAAAAGCCGTCTTCATCGGTGTTTGTCCGTCTGTATGTATGTCCCCCTCAAACGTATACCAATCGGAGCTGAGGATCTGGTCACATGACAGGGTGATGTGATTACGTATGACGTCATTACGGCGGTACGGTGGCTGACTCCACACTCTGCCATTTTGATTCCAATTTCGTTCAGGCCGAACATATCGTCGAACCTGTCATGTATCACAATCGCCATGCTCTACCTTTACGTTTTTCATTCAGTGTGAAACACAAACAAACCGATTGTTAAAATGACCATCAAATATCGAAAGCATCAGCGTTACGTCTCTTCCAACAAAATGGTACATATCGGCTGCACATCCTTGAGGTGTAAGTACCTCGGCGTTAGGCATAACGCCCAGTAACTTAGGCGTTATGCCTACCCTTCGGACCGCTTCGGCCAAATTAAGCCCAGGTTTCTCAATACAGTAGTGTATCATTTCAGTTGTATCGTTTTTGTAATCACAATAATATTGTAAATATGACCATAACACTTTCATCCAAATGTCGTGAATACAAAGCTGATGCATTGAAGCGGTGAATGGTTCATGAATCAATGATAAGCGGTGTACGGTACTAACAACCGCGGAAGTAAGGAATTCGCCTCGGATTTTTGATAGCATGATATTAACCCAACCATTGTGGGGTATATAGCTTACAGTAGATATTCCCTCAGTTCTGTAAGTAAAACTTACCTTACGGGTGGCGGGATTCCTCTAAATTTCTTTCTTTAATGTTATAAACAGCATTAGAGACTGTTTAAAAAGCTAATCATACGTGTTTGTGGTTTATAATATTTTACAATCCCGGCTACGCCGCTGTTAGACTTTCGGTCTTGTTTTATTATATACTAGCCGAAAGCACCCGGCGTTGCCCGGGTTATTTTTGAATGAATTTACTACTGTAATTCAACTTTTACTCGCGGCCGTAGAAGATTGACTACAATAATTCAGCTCAACTTTTAATTGCGAAATGGGCCCAGCCCGGCGGATGCGGACTCGACCGGCCTCACCACCTAGCCCATAACCTTCCCGGGGCCCGACCCGACATTTTTGGTTCTTTTTGAATGAACTTACTACTATAATTCAGCTTTTACTCGCAGCCGTAGAAGATTAACTACAATAATTCAGCTCAACTTTTAATTGCGAAATGGGCCCAGCCCGGCCGATGCAGCCTCGACCGGCCTCGCCACCTAGTCTATAACCTTCCCGGGGCCCGTCCCGACATTTTTGGTTCTTTTGGAATGAATTTACTACTATAATTCAGCTTTTACTCGCGGCCGTAGACGATTGACTACTATAATTCAGCTCAGCTTTCAATTGTGAAATGGGCCCAGCCCGGCCGAGGTGGGCCTTGACCGGCCTCACCACCTAGTCTATAACCTTCCCGGGGCCCGACCCGACATTTTGGTTCTTTTTGAATGAACTTACTACTATAATTCAGCTTTTACTCGTGGCCGTAGAAGATTGTCTACTATAATTTCGCTCAGCTTTTAATTGCGAAATGGGCCCAGCCCGGCCGAAGCGGCCTCGACCGGCTTCGCCACCTAGCCTATAACCTTCCTGGGCCCCTTCCCGACATTTTTAGTTCTTTTGGAATGAATTTACTACTATAATTCAGCTTTTACTCGTGGCTGTAGACGATTGACTACGATAATTCAGCTTAGCTTTCAATATTGCGAAATTGGCCCAGCCCGGCCGAGGCTACCTCGACCGGCCTCGCCACATAGCCTATAACCTTTCCGGGGCCCGTCCCGACATTTTTAGTTCTTTTGGAATGAATTTACTACTATAATTCAGCTTTTACTCATGGCCGTACAAGATTGACTACAATAATTCAGCTCAACTTTTAATTGCGAAATGGGCCCAGCCCAGCCGAGGTGGGCCTCGGCCGGCCTCGCCACCTAGCCTATAACCTTCCCGGGGCCCACCCCGACATTTTTGGTTCTTTTTGAATGAACTTACTACTATAATTCAGCTTTTACTCGCGGCCGTAGTAGATTGACTACTATAATTCAGCTCAGTTTTCAATTGTGAAATGGGCCCAGCCCGGCCGAGGTGGGCCTCGACCGGCCTCGCCACCTAGCCTATAACCTTCCTGGGGCCCGTCCCGACATTTTTTGTATTAGAGGTTTCCTCCTATCTTTCACCGTTCAGGAGATTAGCTTGCGCAGACAAACAAACAAAAACTTTCTTTTATATATATAGATATACACCTGTTATAACTTTATTTGGTGTATCTTGGGCAATTGTGGGTCGTTCATAGAAACGTTTGAAGGTCCCATGTATCTTTAATATGAACACACCATAACTAAATAATTGGTGCAAGGTACCTTCGCTTTTATAATACACCACAAGCGGTGGTCTCACGGTGTGCGCCCTCACTGGACAGCTCTACGGACGTGCACACGGTCACCTCCTTGCTCAAACTCTACCTGAGGGAGCTCCCCGAGCCCTTGGTGCCTTTCCGTGACTATCAGGCGTTCCTGTCTTGTGCAACGCTCCTTGAGAAAGACAACGAGAAGGTGAGCTACCAGTTCAATCGTTGTCGCTCGCTGAGTAGGTAACGTAATCTTCAGTTGAACCAAGTCATCTCTCTGCCCAAACTATACATTCCTGGAAGTACTAGCCTTGTGTTTTATACCTCTCCCTCCCCCCCCCCCCCCCCCTGCCCGTGCCTCCTCCCCCCAAGCCCTCTCCCTCCCACAGATCTCCCGATGTCCCTGCTCTCAAATGTTGTACTTGCGTGCTTCCCTCTCCCTCCCCATCTTGTCTCCCGCTCCCTTTATCTTATGTTTTATGTGTCAGTTTGTCTTTTTGTGATCAATGTTAGTTCTTACACGAGCCTCGATGTTGTATACGAAAAACAACAACAACAAAAAAACAATCTCTTGCCTGAACAACCCCTTATTGTCTCTGCAGGGAATGAAGGAGCTCGCCTCCCTGGTATTGAACCTGCCATCTGCTAACTTCTTCCTCCTGAAGTACATTTGCAGGTAATGCTTCACTTTCTCCGAAGCTTTGCTCTCTTGTTTTAAATGCCGATCCAAAAAGCGACTCGTGCAAGCCTTTGCATTTTTGCCAAAACGGAAAATTTCCACTTTTCCTGTACATCTGCAAGAGTCGTAAAAATAGTTTGGAGCGACGCAGAAAGGAAACCGAGGATAAAATGTCGAACATGTACGTCGCTCAACCCACCAGTTGTCCATTAAGAAATGTAAACTCTGGAAAGGTATGACATGTTCACTGTAGGTAAGACGCAGCAAAACATGGGTTGGAATCTCGGGCCAGCTCTGAACTGTCATCCAAGCACGGCGTGGCATCGCTATGTGTGCCCTCCGTCGGATGGAAGTTATGGAGATCTCGTCTGCCAGCACTGGTTGTTGTTGGTGGTGGACATCGAAATCCCACAGTGTCCTTCATGAAGAGTCGGTGAGCTATTGACACTGAACAAATAACAAATGTTTGCACCTTCGGTCAAACTTCGGGCTTTGCCAGGCAGTTTCTGAAAGTTTGGGCCAAAAACAGTCCCTGGGCGACCCCACAAAAAGGTGTGAATGATTGGAATTGTTGAGTAGTAGTTGGAGACCATCGTCCTTGACTCACGAGTCCTTGATTGAAACCGAATCCGTGTGTTGAAACGATTTCCTGTTTCGCTTCTGCTTTGGAAAGATGAAAACACGCAGTTTTTAAAACTGCAAGCTTGGATCCTTGGGATCCACACCACATGGGATATTCTGTGCTGACTTTGCTCATGGAAGTTTGCTTGAGGAGCGAAGTGAAAGCAGATACTCATTTCCACTGCCAGGTCCATTGATGCAAAGTAAGGCTTTTCCATAGAGTGTGTGCATATTCCATAGAGTGTGTGCATATTCCATAGAGTGTGTGCATATTCCATAGAGTGTGTGCATATTCCATAGAGTGTGTGCATATTCCATAGAGTGTGTGCATATTCCATAGAGTGTGTGCATATTCCCTGGAGTGTGTACATATTCCATAGAGTGTGTGCATATTCCATAGAGTGTGTACATATTCCATAGAGTGTGTGCATATTCCCTGGAGTGTGTACATATTCCATAGTGTGTGCATATTCCATAGTGTGTGTGCATATTTAGTAGAGTGTGTACATATTCCATAGAGTGTGTGCATATTCCATAGAGTGTGTGCATATTCCATAGAGTGTGTGTGTATTCCATAGAGTGTGTGTGTATATTCCATAGAGTGTGTGTGTATATTCCATAGAGTGTGTGTGTATATTCCATAGAGTGTGTGTGTATATTCCATAGAGTGTGTGTGTATATTCCATAGAGTGTGTGTGTATATTCCATAGAGTGTGTGTGTATATTCCATAGAGTGTGTGTGTATATTCCATAGAGTGTGTGTGTGTATATTCCATAGAGTGTGTGTGTATATTCCATAGAGTGTGTACATATTCCATAGAGTGTGTACATATTCCATAGAGTGTGTACATATTCCATAGAGCGTGTACATATTCCATAGAGCGTGTACATATTCCATAGAGTGTGTGTACATATTCCATAGAGCGTGTACATATTCCATAGAGCGTGTACATATTCCATAGATCGTGTACATATTCCATAGAGCGTGTACATATTCCATAGAGCGTGTACATATTCCATAGAGCGTGTGCATATTCCATAGAGCGTGTACATATTCCATAGAGCGTGTACATATTCCATAGATCGTGTACATATTCCATAGAGCGTGTACATATTCCATAGAGCGTGTACATATTCCATAGAGCGTGTACACATTCCATAGAGCATGTACATATTCCATAGATCGTGTACATATTACATAGAGCGTGTGCATATTCCATGGAGCGTGTACGTACTCCAAAGAGCGTGTACATATTCCATAGAGCGTGTATATTCCGTAGAGTGTATATTTCATTCTTCTTTGTGTTTTACCCTGAGATCATCATATTGATCATGCATGTGCTCATTTGAGGATGCTGAGTGAGGGATTATGTTGGCTTTCCGAAGGTTACCCGAGCACCCTGACCTCGACCCTTGTGCGCACACACACGTACAATCAACGTCTCCCTACATTAACACTTTAATGGCAAAATAATTCCTTGTTATTCCGAGTTTTGAACCGTTAACTGAGCATCAGTTTTCACAGCGAAGATTTTTGTTTTCCTCTCGAGCTCTCCCTTTGGACTAGACTGGGCCTGTTGAAGAGCGCGTTGGCTAAAGCTCCATTATATCACGGCTGTCACTCCCCACCAAGTCTTTCTTGTTTTCCGGCCAGTCATTCACCAAGTTATTGCCGAGGATCACAGGATGGCGAGGACAAGAGTGGGATCATGGTGGGACGCGCGTGCGGGTGAGAATCAATGGGACGTGCACTGCCAAAGAGCTGCATTCCCATTTGTCGTTCATTAACCAGCCATGGCATGTTCGTACATTTTTCTGGCACTAACTTTGAGGGTGGCTTATGATGATGGAGACAAAGATATGTGTGTAAACTCAGGCCTAAAGGAAGGCCTTGATAAAGGAAAACCGTTTGTTCTTATTGAACGATTCATCGATTTTGTTTCCCCCTTTTCCTCTGTCTTCGCCCTTCAGTGTGAGCGAACTATGGGGAACTAGTCTTGCTGCAGACAATCGTGGGATCCGATATGTCTGAGAGTCGAGATTTGCTTCGAAAAGCAGAGCAAGGAATTCCAGGAAGCTTCAAAGCATGACGACCACTTCAATGTCCCGCAGAATACAAAAAGCTGTTTTACCTTTTATTTCATGGGGAATGACGTGAGAATAACCTCGTGAGGAATGCTCTCCTGGTCCCAAATCCCATGAAGGAAAATCATTTCCCATTGAAAAGTTGGGAATTTTTAAACTTAAGAAACCCGAAGTGTTATTTAGTCAAAATTTGCCAGAACACAGAATTTGAAGGATTTTGGAATCTGCCAAATGACTTGGTCTCGGGGGAAATCACCATGTTGCTTTTCGTTGTTGCTAAATACCAAGCTCGCTCACTAATGACCCGTCCGTCCCATTGCTCGCATCTATAATTCCCTCTGGTGCTTCGCTGGAGATGCACCGACAACCGCAATGTCTGTTGGAGAGATGTTAAGCCGGGTGTCCGGTCTGTTGAGTTTGCGGTCCCTGGTGGATGTTACAGGTCAAGATACGTTGGAAAAATTGCTGATACTCTGGCGAAATTCCTGCCTGATGATTGTCTGAATTCCTGGATGAAGAGCAACAACAAACCACCCAATAACAAACCTCTGGAGACAGCATGGCCACTCTGTTAAAGAGCATGGCCACGCTGTTAAAGAGCATGGCCACTCTGTTAAAGAGCATGGCCACTCTGTTAAAGAGGATGGCCACTCTGTTAAAGAGCATGGCCACTCTGTTAAAGAGCATGGCCACTCTGTTAAAGAGCATGGCCACTCTGTTAAAGAGCATGGCCACTCTGTTAAAGAGCATGGCCACTCTGTTAAAGAGGATGGCCACTCTGTTAAAGAGCATGGCCACTCTGTTAAAGAGCATGGCCACTCTGTTAAAGAGGATGGCCACTCTGTTAAAGAGCATGGCCACTCTGTTAAAGAGCATGGCCACTCTGTTAAAGAGCATGGCCACTCTGGAAAGAGCATGGCCATGGACGAAACAGAACTTGGCCAGTGGGTTTGGAAATTTGGCGCAGAGGGCATCCATACGTACGTAGCATGTGCAGTCATTTTACACCCATACGTACGTTACACGTGCAGTCATTTGACATCCATACGTACGTAGCACATGCAGTCATTTGACATCCATACGTATGTAACATGTGCAGTCATTTGACATCCATACGTACGTAGCACGTGCAGTCATTTTACATCCATACGTACGTAGCACGTGCAGTCATTTGACATCCATACGTACGTAGCATGTGCAGTCATTTTACATCCATATGTACGTAGCATGTGCAGTCATTTTACATCCATACGTATGTAGCATGTGCAGTCATTTGACATCCATATGTACGTAGCATGTGCAGTCATTTGACATCCATACGTATGTAGCATGTGCAGTCATTTGACATCCATACGTATGCAGCATGTGCAGTCATTTGACATCCATATGTACATAGCATGTGCAGTCATTTTACATCCATACGTATGTAGCATGTGCAGTCATTTGACATCCATACATATTACGTACGTAGCACGGGCAGTCATTTGACATCCATACGTACATAGCATGTGCAGTCATTTGACATCCATATGTACGTAGCATGTGCAGTCATTTTACATCCATACGTATGTAGCATGTGCAGTCATTTGACATCCATACGCACATAGCACGTGCAGTCATTTGACATCCATACGTACGTAGCACGTGCAGTCATTTGACATCCATACGTACGTAGCACGTGCAGTCATTTGAGATCCATACATATGTAGCATGTGCAGTCATTTGACATCCATACATACGTAGCATGTGCAATCATTTGACATACACATGCATGTAGCATGTGCAGTCATTTGACATCCATACGTACGTAGCACATGCAGTCATTTGACATCCATACGTACGTAGCACGTGCAGTCATTTGACATCCATACATACGTAGCATGTGCAATCATTTGACATACACATGCATGTAGCATGTGCAGTCATTTGACATCCATACGTACGTAGCACATGCAGTCATTTGACATCCATACATACGTAGCATGTGCAATCATTTGACATACACATGCATGTAGCATGTGCAGTCATTTGACATCCATACGTACGTAGCACATGCAGTCATTTGACATCCATACGTACGTAGCACGTGCAATCATTTGACATACACATGCATGTAGCATGTGCAGTCATTTGACATCCATACGTACGTAGCACATGCAGTCATTTGACATCCATACGTACGTAGCACGTGCAGTCATTTGACATCCATACGTACGTAGCATGTGCAGTCAGTTGACATTTTCAGGAACACTTCAGTAAATCTCAAAGCACTAATCTTAATAATTTTTGAACCATGCCACGGAATCTTTTAATTCCAGTCATTATTTCCGCACCGAACATTGACGGATGTTGTCTTCACAACTGTTTGTCCGTCTGGCTGTGAGGAGGATATCTCAAAAAAGCTCTGGACAGATTCGGACAAAACTTTGTGGACAGGTTGTGTGTGTGAGAAAGACAAAAGGATCAGATTTTGGTGAAGATCTTGCTCCGGATCCGGCTACAATATTTTCAAAGCGATTCTTCACTATTGAGTGATGGGGCCGAAAATATAGCAGGACATCTCAAAACATCATGGACGGATTTGGATAAAACTTGGTGGATATAAAATTGGGTTTGACAAGAACAAGGTGATTCCATTTTGGTTCAGGTCTGTATCCGATTTGGCCCATCAGTGTCTGTCTCTGTGCACTTCCTCAATAAGCCCAACTGTCCTCTCTCTCACCCATCCTTTTTTCATCAAGTCCTCAACTCCCGACCACCCACGTCCTCAAATCTCACCTCCACAAAACCTCAACCTCCTCTCCAACTCTTTCCCCTTCCCTCAGTAAAACTCTGCCCTACCCTCCCCATTTCTTCAAGTGCTCAACTCCCTGCCCAAATTCCATGTCGACAACCCCCTCCATCCCAACTCCCCGTCCTCAACCTCCCTCTTCCAACTCTGTCCATCCCCTTTCTTCTCGTTCTTAACAATGTTCCCGCGGGACAATTTCGCGAGATTTCAACATCTCACGATTGTTCAGTAAAAAATAGTGGATTGGTAAACTAAATGATAAAAACATTTAAGGTCATCGGTCATGAAAAAGAAACAAATCCAACTGGAACTCCTGGGGCAAAGACCTTCATGAAGACCTGGGTCTTATGGTCCCCGTTTGAACGGTTTAAGAGAAAATCATCAATAAATCTTTTATAACATTCCAAGTCTTTCTCGGATGGGATTTTTTCATCATGTCGATGGAAACACGTTTAACAAGTGCTGCTCCAATCCCAATGGAGTCCAAACGGCTGAGTGGTCCTGACATGAATTATTGACCGTGATATTGTTCCAACCCAATCGTAATGTGATATTGTGTACAATGCAATTGATCATTTATAACTGCATTTGCCCAAACACTGTGGACCAGACGAATCACGAGGCATTACATTGTTTATTTCCATGTAATTTTCTTCAACGAGACATCCGAAAGCACGAACATTGATCAAAAGCTGAAGCCGAAAATCGATATCTGTCCTCATTCTACAGGAAATCCATTTTGCTCTCTCCGACAACCGATGCCAAATAAGCAGATAAAGAAATCGCGATCACACGGACAACGCGTCCGACTCGAGGGCAGCCGTGTACTTGCAACGAAATACAATAGGTGGTTTGCCATTGCTGTGCGGAGAATCGCAACGGTGCTTGGCCCAGGGTATCG
>NC_136268.1:154173485-154405985 GCF_964187855.1 Myxine glutinosa
TCATCAAACCAAAGCAAACCGAAACGTATCACCGGTGGTAGAGAGCTCACTGCTGGGTTGGGATCAGGCGTTCATCGACAGTCTATGTACGACAACGTCCCTGGCTGTGGAAGAATGTTGGAAAGCCCAGCAGAGTCCGGGCACGAACTGCAAGTCTCGGATGGAGGCCGAACGACCGAAGTGATGGACTTGGTTCGGTTGCAGAAAGATATGACCAAACAAATGGCGGAATATGAACTTCAGATACAAGGGTGAGACATTTGGGACACACCAGAGCATTTTTGTACCCTCCTTACCAAGGTTGTCTTTCAATGGGTTTGTCTATCTTACTTTGTTCTGGTTAATCAGATTAGAGATGTCCCGAAATGTTCACCATAGGAGCACCGCCAACTGTAGAATTAAAAATAATGTGTAATTATGATGTCATAGGTCACGCCATCTTGGAAAAACCGAAAAACGTTGCACCTCTATATCTCCATAACCGCTCCATGGAATTTTTATTTATTGTGGCTCGTTGTAAAGTACTCCCCATGCGGAATACGAAATGTTAATGATGACGTCAAAGGTGCCTTCATTATGACGTCATAAATCGACAAGTGGAACAGGTGATCCGAACAGTATGAAATGTCTTGTGTGATCTAGGGATAAATTGGTTGAGAATTGATGACGTCATCTGTCACGTGGTTTGGCAGCCATATTTTTACGGTTGCAAAATAGCATTTGTCTGTTTGTCCAGTGTATGTCCCTCACAAACGTCAACCAATCAGAGCTGAGAATCTGGTCACATGACAGGGGGACAGCAGAGCCTCCACTAAGCAGATCCAAGCATGGCGACTTTGTCCTTCTTTGTCGAATAAGTTTGAGTACCTGTCTGTAGCTATATTCATTTATCTACTTCTGTAGGTCCCTCAAAGTCAATTGTGATTATGTAACTGGGCGATCTGTAAACAAAACATAGCAAACAAAACATAACCTCCGATAGCGATCTGTAAACAAAACAAAAGTGAGAAATGCACCTGCCAATTGTGCTCGTCGTGCTGCACTATCTTGGTCTGAGCAAACGTGACGTGTGGATGTTTTTGTGCGTGTGCATGAAGGCTCGATGGCAACAGGCAGGAGCTGGAAACCCGGGTGGAACGGTTGACCGAAGACTTGGAGGCGGAGCGACGAAAGGGCGCCATGACGGACATTCGTCTGCGCAACTCGGAACGCGCACGCGAGGACGCCGAGCGACGCAATGCGGTGATGCAGCGCGAGATGGAGACTTTCTTCTCCACATTTGGGCATCTCTGAAAGCTTCGCAGCCTCCACGTACATCAGGGATACCTGGATACGGAACACTGCCACCTGAAGGCAATTTGAAGTGGACAAGTTCGGTTTTGGAACTGCCGAACACGTGGCCTGATGCACGCGGCCGTGATCTGCATTCGATGAAGATTTGAAAAGCTTTCTTACAAAATTGTGTGTTTAGCTTGGAGTTGAGGTTCTGGCTTGGACAGGCCTGGAGAGGACACCGTATTCTGCCTAGAAACCGTCGGAATGGCCACTGAACGCCCTTCCCTCTCGCACCTCAATCGGGGCATTCACCGGTTGCAAGTTACCTTCCCGCAGGTATACATGTGCAGGTACAATGTGCCATCACCTGAGCACGTCCACACAATATATTATCAGCGGTGTCATGTCCAAAGTGAAGCTTAACTCAGGTTGAATCCGGTAAGAAGTGAACAAAGAGACGAGGAGTGGATAACTCACCCGCCCCCGTTTCACTGAACAGCCACATTTTTTTAAAGGTCATGGTGGTGAACCATACCTGGTGACAAACCGACCACGGATGGCATTTTGACCGTGGAATTCCCAGAACACAGCATTTGATTTGCTGCCTGCGAGGAGCCCAGTTAAAACCAAAGCTTTGTGGGTTTTGTATTTGTTGTAAAGGTAAATACAATTTTACACAAGGTGTACATGTTCACACAATGTCGCTCGCATTATGACGATAACTTACCTGTTCATGCTTCACTGCGCACTAACTGAAGCGATCAATGTTTTTTTGTAAAATATATAAGTCAACATAGCTGGTACTATAAACGCATACATTAACAAACTGGAGATTTCATAGAACACTATACCCCATGCAGTGTTCAGGTATAAATTGTCCTGTCATCCGGCCGTTAAAACCACTGGGTGACGAAGAGCCATGACTGTTCTCAATTCCGAGGCGCATAGCGAATTTGGTGGTTGGAGCGTCATGCGCGGGTGAAGGAACGAAAGCGCTTACCTGGACAGAAGCCACACAGGTTTATTCTCGGACTCACAAACCAATAAACGCACACGACAAGAGGAAAATGCCACAATAATGAATTTAATGAAATTAAATGCAATATGTTAAAATGAATGTTAAGGTAAAAAAAATCATACTACGAGGGACCCTCCATGCGGACTCAAAAACAGACAAAGGGGAAAATAAAATAAAACGTTTTAAGCCGACCGGCAATCAGCTTTGCATCCAGAAATGGCCTTTAGGAGCCTGGTGGTCGTCGAACCCAAAAGTCACCGCGCAGGAAACGCACAAGATGGCGCGAAGTTGCCACGTCGCCACTAACGTGAGGTAGTTCGTGCAGTCAGCCCTCTTTCGCTCTCCACCCTCTCTGAAAGGCAACGCAGCTCCAGCTCCCTCGAAAAGCACCACAGTCCAACGACACCTCTCCTCCAATGCCGCAAAAGTCCATACAAGCTCCGAAAAGTTCTCACGATCGCACACGAGCCAGGAACAGCCACGAAAAGCAACCAACTGAGAAGAGCGCAGACCGAGAAAAAAGCGCAGACCGAGAGAGTCAGCGATTCTTCTTCTCTCCTGCTTGAACCTTCTTGCTCTCTGACCTCATGCCAACCAACGGCCGAGCTCTCTCAAAACAGTCCATGCCCTCTCGACCAATGACAAACTTTGGGGCATGGTCTGCCGGTTACGATAATTTGGAGACGGGGTTTATTTGCCGATCGGCAAATGTTCGGGTCCTGTCGGCGGTGGTGGGGCGTGGTTTAGCCCGATCGGGAATGTTCTGGGTTCTGTCAGCAGTTATGTCGGTTATTGTTAGTTAATGGAAGATTGTTGTTATTGTTGTTGTAACGAGGGTTTGATGGCCAGCCTTGTTATAATTGTAAAAACATAGGGAAACCCACAGGGGGGCAATCAGACTGGAGAAAAGTAACTTTAATCCCTACCCGGTTAACATAGCGCCCCCCCCCCACCCCACCCCCATGTGAAAACACAAACAACTTAAGCTCCAGTTTCCCTGCCTAATACATCGAGATGTCTCCTACTTGTCCACGGTCCAACGGTCCATGCTACACCTATACAATCCTATCTGTACTGTGGTATTTCATCCTCTACCCCCACAAACGTAACAATACTTCAACTTTAATGAAATAATGATTTTAAACAACATAAAAAATCCGGAATTTAGCGCTGCTGAAGTAGTCTTATATACCACCCTTATTAACTGCAATAAGATGACATCGAATCACAGTTTAGGAGATGGAGGATTTATTGATCACCATAGAAAGCAGCATCAATTGGCGTCATACATAGCCATAATCGATGGCCTCTTCTTCACCCTGATACTGAACCCTCTCACATGCCCCACCCACCCACTTCCTGGTTTTTGGGCACAACTCAGCTGTGCATGACAGTTCCTATTACATACACCACCCAATATAACTTGTCTAAGTATTGCACAACTGATGGTTCTTGGAAGTATTAAGCAGGCAATTTGTGTTCTTCAGTGTTCAAATATATAATTCAATTTAAATAAACGTTTAAATGTGTATAAATAAATTATTTCAGTTTTACCGCCGTTTTCCCCAGTGTCTGTTACACCACCCGATATAACACATCACATTAGTAATTCGTGCCTGTTGTTTGTGTCCTTTGTGACATCCTTAAAAACAGTAAGTTTCCTGTTTGGAATGATTTTCAATTTTGTGCCACTGCCAGACAACATGCATTTTAAGGCCATTTTCCCTGCAAGAGCGGGGGTTAGCCTTGCGGTCCCCATGACAATCTTCTCCATCTTGCCCTATTTTCTGCATCTCTCCTTGTTAACCCTCTTGCCCGCATTTCTTCTTCCACCATCTTTAGCCAAGTCTTTCTCGGTCTTCCCCGTCCTCTACTTCCTTCTACATTCATTTCCATCACTCTTCTCAACCAGTCACTTTCATCCTTCCTCAACACATGACCAAACCATCTCAATCTGTTCCTCTTCACAGCATCAATCACAGGCTCTATTCCCATCATTTTTCGCAATTCATCATTTGTCTTCCTCTCTCTCAACGATACTCCGCACATCCATCGAACCATTCGCATTTCCACCCTTCGTTGCTGCTCTACGTTCATTACCCATGTCTCGCTCCCATAAATCATAACACTTCTCACACATGCAGCATACACCTTCCCCTTCAGCTTCAACGACCCTCCCCTCCTCATCAGCACGCCACTCAGTTCCCGAAACTTCTTCCATGCACACCTCACTCTAGCAACCGTTGCCGAGTCTGATCCACCTTCTCCATTCAGCATGTCTCCGAGGTAGCAAAATGTTTTCACACCTTCCAGCTTCACGCCGTCTCCAAGATCCAACTCAACATTTCCTCCATGTGCAGCTCCCTCTGTGCACACCTTACATTTGAATGTAGCTGCCACACTGGTTAATGATCCTCTCAAACCACTACATTTTTGATGAACCCACTCAGCGCACATTGTACATTGAATGGAGTTCACTCCGACACCCTTCCTGCACACAGCACACGGCCACTTCCCAGTTCTTTCCACCTCACCACATGCTTTACCACTTGTCATCACCTTCGTCTTTCCGATATTCACCTTCAGACCTTTTGTCTCCATACATTCCTTCCACTTGTTCATATTTTCCTTCAGTCCATCCATACTTTCTGCAATCAACACCAGATCATTTGCATACAACAACTCCCACGGTAAACCCTCCTTTACGTTCTGAGCCAGCACCTCCATCACAGCTACAAATAGTAGTGGACTTAGTACCGACCCCTGATGCACTCCCACCTTCACCTCAAACTCACCACTGTTCCCGTCCTTCGTCCTTACAGCTGTGCGCGCTCTTTTGTACATTGCCATCACTACTCTGATCAACCATTCCTCCACTCCTAACTTCCTCAACGCCCATGTCAATACTTTGCGTGGAACCCTATCGAATGCTTTGTCCAGATCAACAAACCCAAGAAACAACTTCTTCCTCTTCTCCATGTACTTCTCCTGCAACTGCCTCACAATAAAAAAACGTTGGCCAGACAGGTGGACAGAGTAAAAAGATTATCTCACTCTGCTCTGCACATGTGCTCTTTCAGAGGCAAAGGTACGGTAACACATCATAGAAAATGTAACATTAAATTTAAACAAATTGTTCCTCTATCAGAAACTGATCACATGGACAGACGGACATGAACCAATTACTTAACCCTGCTTTTCGCTTCGTGTGCGCAGGGTAACTACAGAACAGCCAATAGATTTTGGCTTTAACGGGTTTCACGTCAACAACCCACAATCTCCTCTCATTCTAACAGATGAAATGAAAGTCGTGTGAGTGTAAAGGCTCAAAGGGTAAAGTGAGATGACATCATGTCCTCATAGAATAAAACCACACAAATTCTGTCACATCATTTTATTTTGCATTTTCTCCTGTACACACTTGGACGTACAAACTATTCCACACACCTGCACATACAATCCACGTGATTGTCCGTTATCATTGTCAGGTGGATGATCCATACGTGTTTCTCATTGTCAGGTGGGTGATCTGTACATACAAACCACGTGTTTCCCATTACTAGACAGATGCGAGGCGGGATGGGTACCAGTGGTTGCTCCATCTTTGGTGAATCCACATCCACAAACATGAAAATTGAAAACTCTCAAAAAATATATAATTCTGAAAAACCAAATAATCCGTTTTGTCAAGAAGGGCTTTTCCAAACATTGAATGATTGACATGACATTATTGAGCTGTCGGTTTCATTTTTAAAACCAAGGGCTGGACAAAACTTTGATGGCAAGTCGGTATGGATTTCCTAAATCAAGAAATGATACATCATGAACTAGAACGGCATTCGGAAGAGAGCAAACCTCCGCCAGGTGAACAGTTTACGTGTTGTATCCCACTGATGGGTCCGATCTGGATTCGGACCTGAACCAAAATCTAATCGGCTTATTCTTGGTACCTACCCAACGAATCCACCTAGCATTGTTTAGTCGTTCAAAACTTTTTGACATATTGTGCTATATATCGTTTTGGGGCCACCAATTCTCAATGGTGAAGAATCACTTCAAAAATTATCAGATCCAGACCAGGATCTCCACCAAAACCTAATCATTTAGTCCTTGTCACATACAAAACGTCTCCACCAAATTTAGTCTGAAACTGTCCACAACTTTTTGAGATATCTTGTTCACAGAAAGCCAGACAAACACACAGGGGTGAAAACATAAACTCTGCCCACCTTCGATGATGGAGTTAACAATGTTAAAGATAGTTTGTCAGGTAACGGAATCGATATAACATCCTAAACAATGCTACAAAGATAGTTTGTCGGGTAACGGAATCGATATAACATGATGAACTAGAACGGCACTCGGTAGAGAGCATACCTCCGCCAGGCTGAACAATTTGTTTTGTATCCCACTGATAGGCCTGATCTGGATTCGGACCTCAACCAAAATCTAATCGGCTTGTTCTCGTCACCGAACCAACTCGTCCACCTAGTTTAGTCATAACTCGTCCATAACTTTTTTTTAAATATCATGTCATATATCGCTTTTCGCCCGATCTCCCAATGGTGGAGAATCAATTAAAAATTAAATAATTATTCTATCCGAATCCATATTCAGATCTTCACCAAAATCGAATCGATTCGTCCTTGTCTCACACACAATCTCTCCACCAAGTTTCGTCCAAATCCATCCATAACTTTTTGAGATATCCTGCTATATATCGTTTGTAGCCTCATCTCTCAACGGTGAAAAATCACTTAAAAAATTATAGTAGCCGGATCCGGATCTTCACCAAAATCTAATCATTTTGTCCTATTCACATACACTACCTCTCTTCCAAATTCGTTTGAAGCCGTCCACAACTTTTTGAGATATCTTGTTCACAAACAGACAAACAAGAAGACATCAGGTAGAGCACGATACTTGCAAAATCCACCCCTCGTCCCAAAAAAGGTTCCCATTGATCCCTCAAATTGTCCATTTCATCAAGATTAAAATTGACGATCCTGATCAAAGCTCGGGACAATCATATGAAAAGTGATGATTTTTCAGATGAAAATTGTTGATATTATGGAAGTTTGACCTAGAGTTGATCTTTGACCTTTTGACCTCAAAAACAGTTGGTTTCCCAATTCAGTGAGGCAATATGCAAATGCTGTTCTATTCCAAGTCAATCGGATGAAAAGTGATGATTTTTCAGATGAAAATTGTTGATATTATGGAAGTTTGACCTAGAGTTGTCCTTTGACCTTTTGACCTCAAAAACAGTTGGTTTCCCAATTCGGTGAGGCAATATGCAAATGCTGTTCTATTCCCAAGTCAATCGGATGAAAAGTGATGATTTTGGAAGTTTTACCTTGAGTTGACCTTCGACCTTTTGACCTCAAAAACAGTTGGTTTCCCTATTTAGTGACAATGTGCACATGCTGTTCAATTTCCAAGTCAATTGGATGAAAATGGCGGTTTTAGAAATTTGACCTCTAGATGACCTTTGACCTCAATCAATAGGCTTCTCAATTGTGACGACCTCTACAACTTGGTAAAGTTTCATGACGCATTCAGAATCATTGGAATCTCCCACGATGAAGCCGATTCTGAGGGCCTTTCTCTCTCACCGCAGGCAGGTAGGTGGTCTTTCTGTCTTCTACCGGTTCCTCTCCAGCCTTGCTCCCCCTGCTCTGTCCCCAAAATATTCCTACAGGTAGTACAAGATCTGCCAGCAACCCTCTTCTGGTGAAACTGCCAAGATCAAGACTCTCTGCTCACCTTCAATCCTTCATTCCTCTTTACTCCCGCCTCTGGAACAAACTCCCCCACTCCCTTCAATCCCACTCCTCCCTCCCGGTCTTTAAAACAGCTGTTCACCACCGTCAATCATCTTCCCCCATCCAAAACCTTGATCTTTTCTACCCCCATTAATACATGCCAAATCCACGTCTTTCAATCCCCAACTTCTTTCCTGAAATTCCTGGAAGTGTTCATTTGCTTTATACTGTGTACCCCTCCCTCCTCCCCCAGTCTTCCCCCTTCCACAGATCTACCGACGTCCCTGTTCTCTTCTGTTGTTGTGCTTGTGTGCTTCCCTCTCCCTCCACCTCTTTTCTCCCGCTCCTTTCATTGCATGTTTTATGTGTCTGTGCATGTTTTCATGTTCAATGTGTTAGCTCTTACACGAGCCTCGATTCTGTGTACAAAAAAAACAAAACAAAAAACGCCCTTCCTAGTGAAATTGCCTAAATCCCTTCTGTATCCATCTAGTGCACCCCTTGCATTCTCACCTACCCCTCATCGTTACCTGCATCCTTTATTTGTCCGTCTCCGCCTGCTGTTGGCATTTCCCCTTTCTCCTGCCGTTTCCTTTATGTTGTGTCCTGATCTTTTGTGTGTCCCAGCTCTTCACAAGCCTAGACCATGTATAGAAAAGCAAAAATGAATTCAATTTGCCAAATACTGAGCATTTCACCATCATCAGGAGAAAAAACAACACTAAACAGCTTCCACTGACGAGCTGTCACCAACAGGCCTTATTGGAACTGAGAAACCCAACAAAAACCAAAAAATAAATAAATCGTTACATCGTTCAACCTCCGAACACGAGACTCAAATCAAGCAATCAGTGCCGTCGAAACACAAAGCCGAGACCAATAACTGGAATTCCATTGAAGGTGGGACTGGAAAAAAGCACAAAAATATTCCCTTTAAAATAAATAATGGAGAATTCACAGGAAACCAGGTCGACAAATCAAAACGAGCATGCCTACCTTCAAAAACCGCACGAGGTATCCAATAGATGGTTGCGTACTGGAGCAACCTTCAGCGCTGCCTATGGTATCGCATGAAGTAGTCGAGATGTTTACAAACTCTAACGCTATGGCTATCTCACCTTTAATAGAGACTACGATGATGTCAAGATGCACTTTTGGAAATGCACCGAGCACAGGAACAAACAGAGACAATGGCAGGTGAGGGCGGTTTGTAAACAGGAAGGAAAGGATGAAGACGTGACGACAGAATGAAGCGTTCAAAGGCAAAAATGAGGAGAAGATTTTCGACGAGTTTGATAACGGATCTGCCAATGCAGGATGGCAATGAGATCATGATGCCAGCCTACCGGGATACGCGTACCCCCTCTCCCTCCCTCCCAACTCATTTCCCATTGGTAACGGCACACCTGGAGCAAAGACAACACAAACAGAATGTTCACTTACCGGCAGATTTAGTGGTTTATTGTTAGTGTTTGAATGTGCTAAAGTTGGCATCCTTTAAGCCACGCTCATATGTGATGAACCAAAAACAAGCGGGTGAAGCAGTTTAGTGAATGAAAACAACTTGATCTGAAAATTGAACAACATGGCAAAAGGTAGGATACAAAGATTGCATAAAAGGGTTTGGAAACAGCATAACAATGATAACAATAAGTGGGGGTCAGAGAGAAAGAAGGGGGTGGGGGGCAGACCTGCCATTTTGAATAAGAGCAGGAACAAGTGCTGCCTGTACAATGTGACACTTTTCAAATGCATTTCCATTGATGCTTTTGGAACTCGGTTATACGGACAGGTTACCTACACAACATGATTCACCTCCGCAAACAAAATCCATGGCAGGTTTAAAAAAACGATGTCCTTAGAATAAGTGCAGCAGCAATGGGAGGGAAAGTGGTCGAATAAAACATGCATGGCTTCATGCAGCCCAGGCCAAAAGTCATGCATAACCTGCAGGCCCTGCCGGTATCGCTTGCACGTCTTGGCGAGTCCACCAAGGGGAAGCCAACTTTTCAGGTGTGCGTCAGATTAGGGCGTGCGATTGCGAATGCTTTCCTGCAACCCCCAAACAATTAGGAAGAATCTTCCAGTGGCCTGAAAATCTAAATGTTCCTCGAGTCACAATTTACACACGACGGAGGCGGAGGCCACAAGCACTACGTTTCTAATACCGGGTACACCGCGACACATTTCATCCGTAAAGCGCCCGACCGTGAAAACGAGGGGGAAATTGTTGCGACACGTCATCCGGCAGGACGATTACACCGAAAATGGTACAAGGTGAGTGGGCACCACAGTGCCCACGTACAAGGATGCATCACGACAAAAGAAAAGACTTGAAACAAACGAGGACTTTGTACACTTTCCAATCTTTTGGTGCTGGAAACGCGATGATAAAAGCAGTTGTCAAGTCGAAATCAATCTCAAAAGGAAACATTTAAAGACAGAAAGCTGCATCAATAAAGCATTTATTTCTAATGATCACACAAGGCAAACTTTGCACTTAGAAAGTAAAAACGGTCAATTTTTCTTCTTAATCTTATTACTCTTCGACGGCATCATGTTGTCCAACAGGCTCCCGAACTCATCCCAACTGCAAACCAAAGGTTTTGCTCAATTTGACATCACAGCAGCAAAATAAGAGAAGAATGAACCAATATTACAACTTTCCACAAATCAAATCAAAAGCTATGTGCGTATATATATATATACATACATATATATTCACCTGATAACTTTCCATGAGTAAACAAGACCAAAACCAGAGATGAAAGTGCAAAAACAATTAGCACTGTCATGTCAGATGACACGACCAGAGGGTTCAACTCTTCCGAAACGGCACTCCGAATGGACAAACCGCGCACAACGAATCAAGCGAGTGGGCCCCGATTTCCCACGTCGTCCCGCCTCACGCACTCCGTCGCTCTCTGAGGGGCTTCGGAACGTAAACCGTCGTGACTAGGGTCGCATGCAAACAATGGCTACGGACAGGCCGGTGGAGCACCATTTCTGCAAACGACAACCCCTCGAGATGGACTGCAGCTGCAGAAATGGTGTCTTGCACCGGCCAGTTTTTGTGAAAAGCTAGAGTCAAATGATCTCTTACCCCAAAATTAGTGCAAAACCCGAAAAGGTTCCGCAATGTCATTTAATTCTGCATCGGTGTGCCAAAATGCACGCACGTATCCCTGCGCAACTGAAAGGAACTACAAACGGTGTTCTGTGCACCCCTTCTGCGTGTGCCTCAAGAGAACATGATGTCACAGCATTGCACCATCACAATATACTGCCAGCCCCCTAAAACAAGGCAATCTGTTTTAAAAGTTGAACAATAAGATTGCCTGGATAATGCTGCATGCTTGCATGCACAGAGGGATAAAACTTTGCATGTGCTCCAACTAAGAAAAGAAGAGGATGGGGATGAGAGCAACAAACATGGCTGATGTGGACAAGCGGCAGAGACAGCTTATATATGGAATCTGGTCTCACCCGAGAATCTTGGGGTCTGAACTTTGTTCTACAACAAAGTAGACACTTTTGCTACAATGCATGCTTATGGCAAATTTATATCGATGTGAATCTGATGAGGGATCAAACTGCAATAGTGGCACCAAAAACTCCTAAATGGCCCCGATGGACTAACCTATCGATATAATGGTGTCATGTGACAGGGAAAAATAAATGCCAGGAATACACATTTGGAAGTGAGATGCAAGCTAATCATGGGGTCATCAGCATCACGGTGGGCTTCTCATCATGAGGCCAGGACGCCTGGCAAGCAGGGCCTCTCCATGGGGAAGCTAGTCACCTGCAGCACCCGAGTGGGCCAGTCGAGGCCTCCAGACTGCTGTCTGTATCCGAAGCGAGCGTCTGGTCAGTGGACATGGATGACACATCGTTGAGGGGTGACGATGTGGAGGGGGGTAGGCTGGGTGCCTCACATGCAGTACTGCTGGTTGCACTCACAGCGCCACCTGCTGAAAATTAAAGCAAACTCAAGTAAGGAAGGATTGGTACACCATCGCAAGCAAATTTAAATACTCAGAATATGGTTTTATAATCTACAATTCCTAAAGGACCATTTTCTTTGAAGGCTCATGGAGGAGTTTGTAGATAAATGAAATGTAACACAAAGGCATCAGGATGCTTCCCTGTGCTTTGGCATGTATTGCAAGGTCATTAATATATAATGGACAAATCTACATAGCACAGACCGGCCCAGGCGTGGACTGGTGGTATTCTGGGCCCTCGGGAAGAAAGGGATTCTAAATTTCTAAATTTAAAATTTTTAAAATCTAAATTTTGAGTGACACTGTGCGAAAGAAAAGTTTCCTGAAATAAGCATTTGTGCATAAATATTCAGAATAATGAATTAAAAACAAGACCGTGAATTAAAAACAAAAAATACACTGTGATTTACAAACCAGAAACTGGTGCACCTCGTGTTGTAGAGTACAGGAAAATATATTACAGTCCCAAGCATCATGGAAGGTTCCAGGCAAACAGTCAGAAACGGTATACTGTCGGACCTCGACATTCTCAGTCCCAACATTTCTGGACCATTCCATGCCCACACCTCCCATGTATATTCGCGGTTGATAAAATGCGACCTGGTTCTATATTTGCAGTCCTGTGCGTCACGTATTCGCGGTTTTTGTGAGCACAAAACACATTTTTTGATTGGAAACTAAGCATAATGCAGTTCTGAAACATATCTTCCACTAGTCATGCATAAAGCAGCTGGATGTATGCAAAAAACAACTTATATGATCCGCACGCATAACCCGCTTCAACATTATTTTTTTTATTTTTTTTGTATACAAGATCGAGGCTCGTGAAAGAGCCATTACATTTTTATGGGCAATTTAGGTTGAAGATTTAAGTTGAATGTTTTTTTTTCAAGAAAGAACCCCTCAGCACATACATAGGGGAGGGGTAGGTGCAGACTGGAAGTTTGGGACGATTACACCTCACCACCACATAATTCAAAACACCTCACCACCACATAATTCAAAACACCTCACCACCAAGTAATTCAAAACACCTCATCACCAACTAATTCAAAACACCTCACCACCACGTAATTAAAAACACCTCACCACAATGTAATTATAAATACCTCACCACCACGTAATTCAAAACACCTCACCACCATGTAATTCAACACACCTCACCACCACGTCATTTAAAAACACCTCACCACCACATAATTCAAAATACCTCACCACCACGTGATTCAAAACCACCACAACGTTATTAAAAACACTTCACAACCACGGAAACAAAAGTTTGAGGGAGTCGTTAAGTGACAACACAGACACTGCGCAGATGTGTAGATATATAGATGATATCTATCTATAATTCCAGTAATCTCTGTGTGTATGTCTGTATGTATGTCTGTATGTCTGTATGTCTGTGACCGCTGTTTCTCGACAACCACGGGTCCGATATACTTGCAACTTGCCAGGTATATTGCTGGGGACCCGAGGATGTGCCTTTTCAAGGTTTCATATTAATCGGACAAGTAGTTAGCGAGCTATGTCCAAAAAACGATTCAACCAATCAGAGAGCAGCGAGCTATCACGTGTGCCGAACGTGGCGAACAGACTCTGCCTCGGACGGCACATTTGAGAGCGTATTCATTTATTTCACGTTGGCAAACTATGTTGCCGTTAAACTATGTTTTAAAACTAATTAAAACTAATTTGCGATTCATCGTAACTGCGATTTGTCTTTACCAAACTCCGCAAGCCGTTCGCTTTGGACCAAACCATTTCATGTAAATAGAGGGGGGGGGGATTGTCACCGTACTCGCAAGCCGTTCGCTTTGGACCAAACCATTTCATGTAAATAGAGGGGGGGGATATAATTTTAGATATACTGTATATATAGTACGGGCATGCCCTAGTATAGATAAATGACTATACCCGAGTTGCCGTTTTGTCATGGTTTAAACCAATCATAATTCGAACAATTATTTTGCACAAATGTATTTGTAATATACGTGATATCACATTTTATAAACAATTGAAGTTGGAAAAAAAAATTCCCGAAAAAATTAAATATATATTGGAAATTTTTTCAAAAACAATACCCTTCGGACATACCGACGGGAGAGATATGTGCATACCAGAAGTTTGGTACGATTTCACAAAAGTTTGAGAAAGTAGTTCAGTGACAAGACAAGACAAGACAACACAACACAAGACAGACACTGCACAGATATATATATATATATACAGATACACATATTGTTTTTTGGGTTCTCTTTAATAGCTCTGGACTTCTGTTTCCTCGTATAAGCTGCTGCATTTATCGCGTTTTCTTTCTCAGTTGATCCCTCTGTTTCATTCGATTCCATTTCCATGATAGTACTTGGCCTTTTTCTGCACGGCCTGGCTTATTTTTTATTGTGGCAATGTTTTCCTGTCACTTTTTGTTGAATGAGCAATGCTACTGAGAAGCTCACAGTGTTGATTTCCTTCAACCCGGCTGACCTTGGTATGATTTTTCCAAGTGCTGTGTTGGTTCTCCTCACCAGCATTTTTGTCTTTATGTTATTTGCTAAGCTGTAGAGTTGGTCTTTCTATGAGTGGTATCAATCTCATCTCTATTTTGTTGACCAGCTCTTCCTCCAGTTCACACTGCTCTTCATCTTCCATGTCTTCTTCCTTTCCCTCATTCTGCCATTCTCACACCTTTTCCTGCCCATCATTATCTGCCCCTTCCTGCACTTCATCATCTACTTATTCGTTCTGTGGGTCTTCCTCCTTTTCATGCCCATCACTATCCAGCCCTCCCGTCCTTACCCCTCTCCCTTTTCCATTCCCAGGTTGCAGGTTGTAATCAGCAACTGTGCTGTGCATATCAGTATGTATGCTTAGAATGATGGAAGACATTTTAAAAACAAGCATTGATGCAAATAACCTTTAAAGATCCCTATTTTTCTTTTGGTTTCACACTTGTATCAGAGTTCATTTAATTTTATTGGATTTTGAAGTCAGGTACTTTTTCCTTGCCCACCCGGTAAAATGAAAACTATAGTTATAAGTGAGGGGAATGCAATGAATACGTGTCTGTTTGTTTGTTTGTTTGTTTGTCGGAAGAAATGCATTGAAACTTGGTGGTTGGACCAAGGCTGTGTATGCAAATACAACAACAACAACAGCAACAACAGGCATTTTAAGGCGATTTTCGCTGCGAGAGCAGGGGTTAGCCTTACGGGCCCCATGACAATCTTCTCCATTTTGCCCTATTTTCTATATCTCCCTTTGTTAACCCCCTTGCCTGCATTTCATCTTCCACCACCTTCAGCCAAGTCTTTCGCGGTCTTCCCCGTCCTCTACTTCCTTCTACATTCATTTCCATCACTCTTCTCAACCAATCACTTTCATCCTTCCTCAACACATGACCAAACCATCTCAACCTGTTTCTCGTCACACCATCCATCACAAGCTCAATTCCCATCATCTTTCGCAATTCATCATTTGTCTTCCTCTCTCTCAACGACACTCCGTACATCCGTCGAACCATTCGCATTTCCACCCTTTCCAGCCTTCGTTGCTGCTCTACGTTCATTACCCATGTCTCGCTCCCATAAATCATAACACTTCTCACACATACAGCATACACCTTTCCCTTCAGCTTCAATAACACTCCCCTCCTCGTCAGCACGCCACTCAACCCCCCAAAACCTCTTCCATGCACATCTCACTCAAGCAACCATTGCCAAGTCTGATCCACCTTCTCCAGTCAGCATGTCTCCGAGGTAGCAAAATGTTTTCACACCTTCCAGCTTCAAGCCGTCTCCAAGATCCAACTCAACATTTCCTCCATCTGCAGCTCCCTCTGTGCACACCTTACACTTGAAAGTAGCTGCCACACTGGTTAATGACCCTCTCAGACCACTACATTTTTGATGAACCCACTCAGCGCACATTGTACATTGAATGGAGTTTACTCCGACACCCTTCCTGCACACAGCACACGGCCACTTCCCAGTTCCTTCCACCTCACCACATGCTTTACCACTTGCCATCATCTTCGTCTTTCCGATATTCACCTTCAGACCTTTTGTCTCCATCAATTCCTTCCACTTGTTCATCTTCTCCTTCAGTCCATCAATACTCTCCCCAATCAACACCAGATCATCTGCATACAACAACTCGCACGGTAAACCCAGCTTTACGTTCTGAGCCAGCACCTCCATCACAGCTACAGATAGTAGTGGACTTAGTACCGACCCCTGAGGCACTCCCACCTTCACCTCAAACTCACCACTGTTCCCGTCCTTCGTCCTTACAGCTGTGCGCGCTCTCTCATACATTGCCATCACAACTCTGTTCAACCATTACTCCACTCCTTACTTCCTCAATGCCCATGTCACTATTTTGCATGGAACCCTATCAAATGCTTTCTCCAGATCAACAAACCCAAGAAACAACTTCTTCCTCTTCTCCATGTACTTCTCCTGCAACTGCCTTACAATAAAAAGCGCGTCTGTCGTTCTTCTTCCTGGTATAAATACAAACTGCATTTCGATGATCTTCACTTTCTTCCTTATCCTCTTCTCCAACACCCTTTCCAATACCTTCATTCCATGCTCTAATAACTTTATAGCTCCATACGAGCCACAGTCGAAAGGGTCACCTTTCCCCTTGTTTCGAGGGTCGAGGGTACTCACTTCCCAATCCACTGGAATGTGGCCTTCTTTCACCACCAGATTACAGATCACTGTCATTCTCTTCACACCCCAACTTCCCGCTGCCTTCAACATATCACCCACAACTCTCGTCGGCCCTCCCGCTTTTATACTCTTCATTGCTTTTATTGCAACCCTGGTGTTGGGCTAGCGGCTAGGGTGCCGGCTTAGGATCCTAGGATCCTGGGTTCGAATCCCGGTCAATCGCTGAATTAACGCCAGGGGGGGTTGACTCAGCCTGTCATCCTTCCGAGGTCGGCAAATTGAGTACCAGTTCACTGGTAATTCCCTGCTTGTCGTTAAAGGCGGCAAAAAGGGTTGGCGTCAGGAAGGGCATCCGGCCGTAAAACATTGCTTCAAAAAGGGGACCGAAAAACAACAACAACCACAGTTCCCGAAAAAGGCCAACCCCCGCTTGCGGGGAAAAATGGCCTCTAAAGGTGGTTTTTTTATTGCTTTTATTGATTCCTCAACTTCCTTCTCAGTTATCTTCTCTGCCTGTCCTAAAACTGGGTTACTCTCTATGTTGCCGTCCCATTCATTCATGGCATTTCCATATATCTCTTCCATCTTCCTTTAATTCCATCTGGGTCCACAACGATTTGTCCCACTTCATCCTTCAAATAACTCACCCCCATCATATCGCACCTCTCTTTTGCTATCTGCTTTGCAATCCTGAATACCGCTCTCTGACCCTCATCCGAATCCAAGCGTTCTCCGAACATTTTCCTCCATGCCTCCTGCGCCTTTGCTACCTCTTTCTTTGCAGCCTTCTAAATTTCATGCTCTGCCTCTTCTGCCCCCGTACCCTTCACCTTCTGCCACTCCTTGAACTTCTTCCTCTTCTCGTCAATCCTCTTTCCAACTTCATCATCCCAACACCATGTTTCCGAGTGCCTCGGTGGTCCTTTTGTCCATCCACATACCTCACCAACGGCTCCAAACAGACTAGCTTTCATTGACATCCAACCACTTTCAAGCTCAACCACATCATCCTCAACCATACTCAGCCTCTCTTTTAATGCCTCCCTCACTGTCCCCTCTTTCAACCTCCACACCTTCATTCTCAGTTGGTACTTCAACCGCCAAGCTCTCCTCGCACCTTTCACACTTATGTCGCAGACAACCAAGTGGTGCTATGAAACAGCCTCCTCCCCCAGGATCACCTTTGTGTCCTGGAGGTGCCCCCTATCTCGCCTATGCACCATCAAGTAGTCAATGGTTGTCGTCGACCCACCTGACGTGCATGTAACAAGCTTATTATCCTCTTTCTGGAAGCGAGTATTACAAATCAACAAACCAGCTCCATCAGCAAACTCCAAAATCCTTTCACCTTCTCCATTCCTCACACCACATCCGTAACCCCCATGAACTCCCTCAAAACCGTCCATACTCCTTCCCACATGTCCATTTAGGTGTCCTCCTACCACAACAACTTCCTCATATTTCACGTTTTCAATCAGCTTCTCTATCGTACACCAGAACTTGTCCTTCTCTTCATTGCTCCGACCGACCTGCGAAGCATATACCGAGATGACATTTACTAAGAGCTTTCCAATCATCATTCTCACCATCATCAACCTTTCACTCACTCTAATCACACTCACCACACTGTCTACAAACTCCTCAGAAAACAGGACACCAACACCATTCATGCCCTCCAGGCACCCTTGCCACACAAACTTGTATTTCTGTCCCTGCCTACCCTTCACCATTCTCACACCACTTCCCTTCCATCTCATCTCCTGCACGCAACATATGTCCACTCTTCTGCTGACCAAGACTTCCACCACTTCTCCTGATCTCCCTGTCATTGTCCCTACATTCCATGTCCCAAACCTCAGAAACCGATCTCCACGTGGGGCATCAGACATTTCGTCGTCATAAATGGAGTTATTTCCACCCTTGCTTCGATCGGGTTCCCCACCTTGATTTTTGATGAGAGGGGGTGAGGACCCCCGCACGGAGTACTTCGGGCTTGGTCTACTAAATTGGGAAAGCCATCTCAAACTTATTTAACCCCCTCCCTCTCCAACTAAACCCCCCAACCCCTTCAAACCTAGCTGCTCCCGTATTCCGTAGGGAGCAGGTGTTTCTGACAACATTAATCAGACAACAGGGTCTAGCGATATATCGATATACTGGTTATAATTATCAGTATAATTTTTCATATCGATATACCTTATTCCGAAAAACGTCGATATGGGGGAAGGGTGGGGGAGGGGAGGGGGGGGGGGGGAAATCGGTATATCACCAACAAATCGAAGAAAGGTGTTTACAACTCTTAAATACTGTCCATTAAAAAGCTTTGCTGCACACATGGAACAGAGGAACAGAGGAACATAGGATGTAACAGGAAGTATGAACAGTACGTTTTAACTTTTAACCCTCAGCACCTGAGCACCGTGTGAGCAATCACTCTTTTATTTGGCATTGTGGCTCTTTTTAAAGCAATTGGTGATTTGATATGGATCCGATTAATACCAGTACAGCGGCGATAGTGATACTGGCCTATGATGATTACCAAATGCTTTAAAACAAATATGTTACCAATACAAGTTGAAGTTGGAAGTAAAATAACCATTCTAATCATGGGGAAGAAAAACCCCTTGTGGAATAATTTTAGTTGAACAATCCAATTTTTAATCCCTCTTTAATCCATTAATCCCTCCATCAGTCCATCTTTTGACCCTTCTTTAACTCCAGCAACCCATCCGTCGCCGGTCCCTCGACCTTTAGCTTCCAAACAGCAACTCCTCAGTCCTCACGATTCTGCCCTTTTTGCCTTTCAAACCCCGTAACTCCCATGGGAAACTTCCCTTACCTGAATCCACCCGTTGGCTCCTCATTCTCAAACTCCTCCCATCGTCCGATCACCTCCAAACTCCCACTTCACATCATCCTCTTAAAACTCCCACCCCACTCTCCATTTCATTCCATACCCAAAACCATCCCCCTACCACCACGCCACTAATTGCCCTATTGTCTTTCCTAATTATCCAGTTGATTCAGTACAATGGACCAGATTTACCCCGTTTAAGTAATCTTCTACATATATACAAAAGAAAGTTTTTGTTTATTTGTCTGCACGTGCTAATCTCGTGAATGGTGAAAGATAGGAGGAAACCTCTGAAACAAAAAATGTCGGGACGGGTCCCGGGAAGGTTATAGGCTAGGTGGTGAAGCCGGTCGAGGCCCACCTCGGCCGGGCTAGGCCCATTTCGCAATTAAAAGCTGAGCTGAATTATAGTAGTCAATATTCTACGGCCGCGAGTAAAAGCTGAATTATAGTAGTAAATTCATTCAAAAAGAACTAAAAATGTCGGGACGGGCCCCAGGAAGGTTGCAGGCTAGGCGGTGAGGCCGGTTGAGGCTGCTTCGGCTGGGCTGGGCCCATTTCGCAATTAAAAGCTGAGCTGAATTCTAGTCGTCAATCTTCTACGGCCGCGAGTAAAAGCTGAATTGTAGTAGTAAATTCATTCAAAAAGAACTAAAAATTTCGGGATGGGCCCCGGGAAGGTTACAGGCTAGGCGGCGAGGCCGGTTGAGGCCGCTTCGGCTGGGCTGGGCCCATTTCGCAATTAAAAGCCGAGCTGAATTCTAGTAGTCGATCTTCTACGGCCGCGAGTAAAAGCTGAATTATAGTGGTAAATTCATTCAAAAAGAACCTGGGCAAAGCCGGGTGCTTTCGGCTAGTATCATATAAATACAATAATATCCCTTAGCGAGTCAGCCTGTGCAAACCACCATGGAATTAAATCGATTTCTTTACTTTCTTCTCTGCAAAACTCCCCAATTAAACTCATTACAGGCGATTATTGGCACTAAAATTGTCATTATTGTAAACCACAGCTGCTCGCTAAGGGTAGTGGGGGCGGGAGGACAAAACGTTTTGATGGACAAAACGGAACCCGTTTTTACTCTTTATCAACCAAATTATCTATCGTCCAATTGCCATAATTTGTAAAGATCAAGAGTGCATGATGTATGCGGTGAATTATCGTGTCAATGATTTGTAGGTCATATATGAATAAGTAATGGCCCATTAGATATTTTTAGAACCTGTGTATAAATTTTTTTTTTCTGAAACTCATATAATGGTATGAAGCCACCGATATATCAATATTGAAAAAAATCGATACCAACAGAGCCTATCAGACAACTTGTATAATTGCACATCTGAAGAATAGGAGACTGAGCGAATGGCCACTCAGCATTTGCCGATGGCAGTCTCTCTGTGCAAATTGAAAAATGAAGCAGATTGTATGTACTGTAATCACGATTAAAGCGAGATACAGAGCAAGTGAAGCAAGATTGGAGGAGGAATAATAATTAAATTAAGTGTAAATACAAGCTGAAGAAAAGGCAATAGGAGAAGAGAGATGGCTGAATAAGGTACAAACCAGAGGGAGATGGCTGACCCTTCACAACCCCATTTCTGTTTCTCTCCTCCCAGTCTAGCACCTCTGTGTAGATGCGTTCTTTGAAGAGACAAAAACAAAGAACAAAAAACAACAGGTTATTTAAGGTCTGATGGTAGAAAAACAAACAAAGAATACCACAATGCACATCGATACACAAAGCTTGATTACAGAACAGAACCTTTCCAATATATAAGGCAATGGGAAGTGGGAGAAATGAGCAAGCTAGACTTTCATGGAGAAAAACTATTTGTCACTTTATTGTGACAAATCAAACGCCATTTTAGTACACAGCAGTTGGCAAATGTGTATTTTTGTGTCTAAACTTTTACAACTTACAGCGTCTTCAGAAAGTATTCACACCCCTTGACTTTTTTCACATTTTGTTGTGTTACAGCCTGAATTTAAAATGGGTTAAATTGAGATTTTTGTCACTGATCCACACATAACATTATGTCAAAGTGGACTTTTTATTTTTTTTTAGAAATCCTTACAAAATAATTCAAAATGAAATACATTATTATCTAAATTACACAAGTATTCAACCCCCTGAGTCAACACTTCGGAAAAGCGCCTTTGGCGGCGATTACAGCTTCAAGTCTTCTTGGGTATGTTTGCATCAGCTTTGCACATCTGGATTTGGAGAGTTTCTCCCATTCTTCCTTGCAGATTTGCTCAAGCTCTGTCAAGTTGGATGGGGAGTGTCAGTGAACAGCAATCTTCAGGTCTTTCCACAGATTAATCAATGGGATTCAAGTCTGAGTTTTGGCTGGGCACTCAAGGACTTTCATATTCTTGTTCTAAAGCCATTCCAGTGTTGTTTTGGCTGTATGCTTGGGGTCATTCTCCTATTGGAACGTAAATCTCGGTGCAGTTTAAGGTATTTTGCACACTCTGAAGCAGGCTCTCATCAATGATTTGCCAGTATTTGGCTCCATTCATTGTTTCCTCTAGCCCAACAAGTCTCCCAATCCCTGCCGCTAAAAAGCATCCCCATAGCATGATGATGATGCCACCACCATGCGCCACAGAAGGGACGATGTCAGATGCGTGATGAGCTGTGCTCTGTTTCCCCCAGATGTAGCACTTTTCATTAAGGCCAAAGAGTTCAATTTTCGTCTCATCACACCACAGAATAT
Source organism: Myxine glutinosa (assembly GCF_964187855.1). Classification (NCBI taxonomy): domain Eukaryota; kingdom Metazoa; phylum Chordata; class Myxini; order Myxiniformes; family Myxinidae; genus Myxine; species Myxine glutinosa. Next base: position 154,195,802 of record NC_136268.1, read on the forward strand.
TTCTCTTCATGTTCTCAGAGCCTTTCACGTGCCTTTTTGCAAACTCCCGGTGTGTTGTTATGTGCCTTTTTCTCAGGAGTGTCTTCCGTCTGGCCACTCTCCCATAAAGCATAGATTTGTGAAGTGTTGCAGAGCCTGTTGTCCTTCCAGCAGGTTCTCCCATCTCAGCTAAGGAACTCTGTAGTTCTGTCAGAGTGGTCATTTGGTTCTTGGTCACCTCCCTGACCAAGGTACTTCTTGCTCAGTTTGGTCGGATGGCCAGCTCTAGGAAGAGCCTAGGTAGTACCATATTCTTTCCATTTCCAAATGATGGAGCTCATTGTGCTCTTGGGAACTTTCAACAGTCTAGAAATTGTTTTATACCCTTCCCCAGATCTAAGTCTCCTTATAATTATATCTCTGAGTTCTACAGACAGTTTATTGGACTACATGGTAGAGATTTGCTCTGACATGCACCGTCAACTGTGGGACCTTATATAGAAAGGTGTGTTTCTTTGTAAATCATGTCCAATCAATTAAATTGGCCACAGGTGGACTCCAATCAAGTTGCAGAGACATCTCAATGATGATCAAAGGAAATTGGTTGCACCTGAGCTCAATTTGAAGTGTCATAGCAAAGGGATTGAATACTTATTGACTTAAGCCATTCCAGCTATTCATTTTTAATTATTTTGGGAAAAATTTCTAAAAACAAAAACTCACTTTGACATTATGAGGTATTATGTGTTCATCAGTGCCAAGAAAAAAATCTAAATTTAATCCATTTTAAATTCAGGCTGCAACACAACAAAATGTAAAAAAAGTCGAGCAGTGTGAATACTTTCTGAAGGCACTGTGCAAGTGTGCAGAACAAGGCCTCACCTTTCCATTCCTCAATTGTATGTTCCCTCTCATCCAACTTTTTGTCGTGAATCTTAGGAGGGGGCTGAAGAGAAGATGATGAAGGAATGGAAGAGAGACAGAGAGAGAGACACACAGACAGAGAGACACACAGACAGAGAGAGACACAGACAGAGAGAGAGACACAGACAGAGAGAGACACAGACAGAGAGACACACAGACAGAGAGACACACAGACAGAGAGACACACAGACAGAGAGACACACAGACAGAGAGACACACAGACAGAGAGACACACAGACAGAGAGACACACAGACAGAGAGACACACAGACAGAGAGACACACAGACAGAGAGACACACAGACAGAGAGACACACAGACAGAGAGACACACAGACAGAGAGACACACAGACAGAGAGACACACAGACAGAGAGACACACAGACAGAGAGACACACAGACAGAGAGACACACAGACAGAGAGACACACAGACAGAGAGACACACAGAGAGACAGAGAGAGGGAGAGGGAGAGGGAGAGAGAGAGAGAGAGAGAGAGAGAGAGAGAGAGAGAGAGAGAGAGAGAGAGAGAGAGAGAGAAAGAGAAAGAGAGACAGAGAGAGAAATTTGCCAACAATTTTAAAGCCATCCTAACAACAACATTTTTCCCACGGATCAGAACAGTATATCAAAATCACATTCTACATACAAAGTTGCACATCTGGAGTTCAAAGGACTGACACATCACATTAAATAGAGGAGATACAAACAAAGAACATGTTTTTTTTAGGTTGTCTGTGAATTTCTTCAATGACAAAAATGTTCATAGAATGGCTCCTTCAAGACTTTTTTTAAACGGGATAGAGAAATATTCACGAGTATAAAACAGCAGAGATACTTTCTGTTGCAATTTGTTCAAGGATGACCAAATATTTTTCATAAAATTCCTGTACTAAAGGTTTAAAATGTTATGTGCGCAGCTCTGGAATCGGAGGAAAACTACTTCACTTCACCTTGGTGGTCGATACAAATATTTGTAACTTGCGGATGATATGCTTGTCCATGATGGGTGGTGGGATGGAATGGCATTTGAGAGGATAGTCAGGCCATAGAACAACAAAAACGATCCAGTGAAGAACAGAAGGGACAAAACAATAACAATCCCATGATGGTAGGGCCTGAAACACCACCCAATGGAATGCTGCGATGTCATCCCACACAGAGAATGCTTGGACAAATGGTGCACTTTCAACTTGGCCAACGGAACAAAAGGACGAACAGGAGGTAGATTTAGAAGCCAGAAGTAGAATTGTACACCAGACTTCATTACGTCGATGAAATTTGGTGATGATCCGTCAAGCGGCGAGACACAGAACCGGACGCACAAACAGACTTGGTATTATTTAAATCGATTGGTGTTTGTTTAATCTATTGCTGTCAGGTAATTGGATTTTGTAATAAAAACAGGCCCCCAGTACAAATTAAACTACTATTTCCAAACATCCATGAGCCTATTTGATTTGTACACAATGGGATTATTGGTGTATCTGTAGCAGTTATAAGTTAGATGTAATCAAGGAGCTTGCCTATTTCAGAACTACGATGAAGTAATGGGAACTGATTATTTCTTAAATAATCTTCAGAACAAAAATCTTAATACAGAAAATCATAACAAATCACATATTTCATATCACAGACTTGGCATTTAATATGGAATATTTTTTTTGTGGGGGTGAACTTACTTTTCAAGATGTCTTAGAACCAAAAGTTCATTGGAATTATGTTGAAATTATTCTAGATTTTGTTAATGTGACCTTTAAAAGAAACAAAAACCACATTTGACATTTCGAAGCAAATAAATTGATCCTTGAAAGTGATGTAAACTGATATCGAACTCAATTCATGGACAGTACTGTGTTAAACTTCTGCACGTTTTCCAGAAGTATCTCTTTATTTTGCACATTAGCCAAATTTTTTTTTAACAAAAACAAAAGTTAAATTACGACTGGGATTACAGACATTAAAATTACAGTTCAGTACTTCGTGTAACCCCCACGAACATTCAGGAGAGCACGTACACGTTGAGGCATGCTGTTCACGAGATTTGCCAAGGTTTGGACAGGAATCGCTTGCCATGCAGTGACAATAGCCTGCTGCAATTCACGCACAGAGGTCGGCTGCTGGTCCAAGTGGTCGATTTGACGCGTTAATTCTGCCCACAAGTTCTCTATCGGAATCATATCCGGGGACATGGCAGGCCACTCCATATGCTCTACACCACGGTCAGCAAGAAAGTGTTGGATCATGCGAGCACGATGAGGCCGTGCATTGTCATCTTGGAAGACAAAGTTTCCTCGAAAGGCTGCACAAGCAAATGGAAGCAATGTTTCTTCCAGAATGGCCCTGTACTTGAACTGGTTCAGGTTTCTACTCAGAACAACCAGGTCAGTTTTGCCTCCTGCATGAAAAGCAGCCCAAACGGTCACCCCACCACCTCCAGCTTGGACTCTTGGCACTATACAATCTTTGTTGTAGGCTTCATGCACTTGTCTGCGCACTCGGACGCGGCCATCTTGACGATAGACCAGAAATCTAGACTCGTCACTGAAGATCACGTGATTCCAGTGTCCTGGCTGCAATTGACGGTGCTCTCTGGCCCACTGCAATCGGCGCTGGCGGTGTTGTCTGGTCAGGCGTGGCTTTCTCAGGGGACGCCTGGCACGATAGCCTGCTTGAACCAGTCGTTGGTTGACTAGCCTTCTGGATACAGGCACATTTGTCAGTTGCTGCCACTCAGCCCTAAGCCGATTAGCTGACATGGTACGGCCATTGCGGACTAACTGGTGCAGCTGGCGATCATCCATCCTTGTGGTTCTGCGGGGACGTCCTGGCCTCGGTATTGGAGTAGGGACACCCCTCTGAGCATTTCGTTTCAGGATCTTTGACACCTGACCTTGAGTGATGCCATACTGCCTAGCAATAGCACGCTGTTTCATGCCGTAATTTCGTAAAGCTACCACTCCATGACAAACAGCATTGTCGAGTTGACGGACCATCTCCAGAGGAAGCGGAAATAACTTTTGGAGACGTGCAGCAGTTGTTTTCCACTAATACAGAACGCAACAACCCTTGTATACCCGACTGTGAAGCCAATCATCAAATGCACCTGTCCGTACATTTTGCCACGTCACCTGTGATATAATCCTGTTGTTGACTTCTTACTGCGACAGACAATCAGTGACATGGTTCTTTTAACAAATAAATCACCAAAGTGTAAAAGAAACTCACCAGATTGATATACTGAGTTAAGAAAGTAAACCCGTCAAGAAAAAAAAACATATTCCATATTAAATGCCAAGTCTGTATATAGCAATTGCAAAAGAAAGGAAAGAGAAGGGGGGGAGGAGGGTATGTGGAAGAGAAGAGGTAAAGTGAGAATGTGAGAGTATGCTGAACATCACTCTTACCGCTTCGACTTCACTGGGGTCATACCAGATGTTGATGTATGGGTGAGCCAAAGCTTGGTCCACATTGATTCGCCGTGCCGGGTCGATTACCAACATTTTTGAAAGTAGTTCTCGAGCCTGGCTTGCTGAACACAGAAAGTTACAGACACGTCGATGTACGATTGCATATTTCATAGGAAAACAGAGTAAACAGATTTGTGACAAATCTTGGGGAAACATCTTGTGAGAGTACGAGGTCTACACTGGCTCTCACATTGGCGATTTATCAAATTTCATGGAAATGACTAATCTTTGATGAACATGTCCACATTGCAGAAAATGTTTCGTATGCAGCCTATGGGTACTGGATTGCTTCATTTTTCTGGAAGCGCGTTTGTGATGCTGATGCAGTGCCCCAATTACCAGTGAGCTGGTACTCAATTTGCCAACCTCAGAAGGATGACAGGCTGAGTCAACCCCCCTGGCGTTAATTCAACGATCGACCGGGATTCAAACTCAGGATCCTCGGATCCCAAGCTGGATTAATGGGGATATAAAGGATCATGGTTTTGGATGGGGAAAGATATGAGATGGTGGTGAACAGACCGTTAGGGAAGAAAGGCATTGAAGAGTGTGGGAGTTTGTTTCAGAGGCAGAAAAAAAAAGAGGAATGAAAGAGTGAAGGTGAGCAGAGAGTCTTGATTTTGGCAGTTTCACCAGAAGAGGGATGCTGGCAGATCTTGTGTGTCCTGCAGAAATATTTGAGGGACAAATCATCGACAAAGTAGGGGGTGCAGGTCAGAGAGAGAAGACAGAAAGGTAAAAGACAGAAAGACCACCAACCTGTCTACGGTGAGTGAGTGAAAGGCCCTCGGAGTTAACTTCATTGTGGGAGATTCCAATGATTCTGAAAGCTTTGGTTTCAACAGGGTGAAGACGAGCTCGGTGTGAGGCAGGAGCACTGGCCCAGAGGGGGGGACAGTATTCCATTGAGCTGCGGATGAAAGCCTTGTATGTGGTGAGGAGCTCAGGTGTGCCAAGGAAGGACTTCGCACGATGGAGGATGCCCAGTCGGCGACTGGCTTTGGAGGCCAGCTTGGAAATGTGGTTTTCCCAGGAAAGATCATGGCAGATAGTGAGACCCAAAAGCTTGAGTGACAGAACTTCTTCGAGAGGATTTTTGAGAAAGTAAGATGGGAGAGTTTTCCAGACGGTCTTTTCGGAGAGACATAGTAAGAGTGTGAGATTTGTCAGGATTGAAAGACATGTTCCACTTATTTGATCAGTTTGTGATTTTGTCCAGGTCTGCAGAAAGTGAAGAGGCTGCTGCCTGTCGATCTGAGGGATGAGATATGGAGCTGCAGAGAGTGGAGTCATCAGCAAAGAGATAGAGAGGATTTTCCAGCGAGTTGGAGAGATCATTTGACAAGATCACACGATGACGATGACAAGATAGGAAGTCCGCGAAGATTTCCATGGATACCATAAGAGGAGAGTTTGGTGAACAGAGCAGAAGCAGCAAGTCCAGAGTAGAGTGGCCTGGTCTGAATCCAATTGATTATCTGAGATCCAGCCATTGGAAAAGAGGACGGATTTAACATCAGAAGCGATGATGATGAATGGCCCCTCCACACGTCTATCCCTCTTTTTCCAAAAATGTGCAACGAGCTTCAACATTCTCTTTATTTCCATTCTTCCCTGCAGGTGAAGACATCTGTTCATCATCATATCAGATCGATCTCAATCCAAAACCATGATCTTTTCTACGATTGTTAACCCCCACCACAAATCCCTCCTTCCAAAGTTTACAGTTTTTCCCACCTGATAGTTTCCTTCTCTGTCCATCTTCTCCATCCCGTGCATCCTTTCCTGTCCACAATTCATCCCCACATCCATTGTTTGTCCAAGTCTCCCCTATCTTGTCCTTCAACTCCACTGTTGGTATTTCCCCCCTTTTTCTTTGCTGTTCCTTTTGTCCTTTTATGTCCTTGATTCGTTCAGGTGTACTTGTACTGGCGCTTCCACAAGCCTTGACTATGTATTCCAAAAAAAAAAAAAAAAAAAAGTACCCCAAAAAAACAACAACTAAACAACACCCGTTATGTAATTCTCACCTCACTTTGCACACTCAGACCCTCACGCCCTAAACAATACACACTGCACACTACACACTACACACACACACCACACTACACACACACCTTCCATATTCCCAATCCTCTTTCACAATAAATGACCAAAAATTCCTCAATAATGGCATGGTGCATTTTTTAACCATTACCATGCCGGTAAACATTGGTGTTACCATAAGTGAGAACCTCACCTTTCAGGCGGTTGTTTTCAGAGTCGGCAGGGAAGAGCATGTCAGGGAAGAGCTTCTCAAAGCTGCAGCCAGTATACTTTGGTCGATTTTCCACATAATTCCTCACAGTTGGCTGCAACTTCTTCATGAACTCAGCTGAAGGTGTTCCAAGTTGTTCGATGATCTTGTTCCATTGGTCAATATCTAAATGCCAGCTGGCAGCTCAGGAAAATAATAATCACAAGTTTGGAAGCTCAGGCTAGTTTTAAATTAACAATGTGATATTAGAATTGTGTTTGACCAGCGATGAAACACATCGGTAAACTGAACTCGGGTATGTATGGAAGCACATGTAGACTAGTGTGATTGGTATACATGGAGCGCGTGCAGCCCATTGGATTTCATGCATATCAGGGTAAGTAGCATAGAGCAAGCTTGTTAAAAAATGTTTTGTGCAAAAACAAAGACCTTTGCAATTCACGCAGAACGGGACAAAGTACGAGAGGAAGATTAATAAATAAAACACAAGTAAAAGCAGGAAATGCAGGATGCCAAGATCAAGACTAGAGTTGAGTCAAAGTTCGATACACTCAGAATATGAGGTATTTGAAAAGCACAGTTTGTTTGGATCACAAGAAGCAAAAGCACTACACAGAGATTTTTCAATGGGCCACTAATTGGTTGTGAAAAGCCAAGCATTGGTGACATTTATGCATTTCCAGTGGGAGGTAAGAGGATGACTGAGTAACAGCAAGCATCGAGTGTAAGAAGAGCGATGACTAACAGGAGGTTATTGCAGTAACACGCTGCCTTCGGGCACGGCAACATCTGTAACTGGAATGCCACTCAGAAGAGAGCATTCCTCTGCCTGGTTGGCCATATCACTCAATGGTGAAGAATCACTTTAAAAAATTCTACTAGCTGGATCCGGATCCGGATCTTCACCAAAACTGAATCGATTCTTCCTTCTCACACACACAACCTGTCCAACAAGTTTCGTCCAAATCCATCCATAACTTTTTGAGATATCCCATTATGTATCGTTTTGGCCCTATCTCCCAATGGTGAAGAATCACTTGATCTCAGGAGAGAGCATACCTCCGCCAGGCTGAACAGTTTACGTTTTGTATCCCACTGATAGGGCCGGATCTGGATTCGGACCTGAACCAAAATCTTATCGGCTTGTTCTTGTCACCTAACCAAACCAACTCATCCACCTAGTTTAGTCATAACTCGTCCATAACTATTTTTAAATATCATGTTAGATATCGCTTTTCGCCTGATCTCTCAATGGTGAAGAATCACTTAAAAATTAAATAATTCTTCTTTCCGAATCCATATTCAGATCTTCACCAAAATCGAATTGATTCTTCCTTGTCACACACACAATCTCTCTACCAAGTTTCGTCCAAATCCATCCACAACTTTTTGAGATATCCTGCTATATATCGTTTGTGGCCGGATCCGAATTCAGATCTTCGACAAAATCTAATCATTTCGTCCTTGTCACATACGCTACATCTCTGCCAAATTTCGTCCGAATCCGTCCACAACTTTTTGAGATATTTTGTTCACAAACAAACAGACAAACAAACGGACAGACAGGGGTGAAAACATAATCTCCATCCACCATCGGTGGTGGAGGTAATTAAAGGCATTGGCCCAATGAAAACAAAAAATAATTGATAGCTTCTAGTAACAAAATAATATTGGAATTAGACAAGTCAATTAAAAATACTCGGGAAGGAGGGGGGGGGGAGGGGAGGGAGGGGGCGAATGAGGAATAATCTTTTACGATGGATAAAAAAAAACAAATTTCAACAACTGTAGCAAGTGCACTTTTGTTAAAAACGAAAAAACAAAATTTGAAGCAATTTATCGATGCAGCAACTTTTTCAGCAACGTGTGAGAATTTGCATTCCAACTCAAGGAAACATTTCCTTTGCCATTTCCTTTTTGATGGATAATTATTTTTTGCAACTGAGAGTGTATTAATTGTGTGCACCTCGCTGCAAGTGCGCTCAAAATTTCCCCAAAGATGCCTGTTGGCGTGCAGGACCTGCGTCCTGCCAGGCAAGGATACGGTCAGTGCCCGGGAAAAGCACCACACCTCTGGTCATCTCACCCATGATGCACCCCACTGACCAGATATCAACTGCAAAAAGGGAACATGGGCAGGAAAGGAGGAGGCAGGCAGGGATGAAGGGGACGGGCATGGGGATCGGAGGGATGCTTGCTTCACATGCACAAAAAAGTAAATAAATAAAAATGAAAACAAAATGTAAAACAAAAACTGTGATCAGCAGCAAAAGCCAAAATAATGGTAATTTTTGCTGCTAGCTTTTTCAAACAAACTAGCCATACCCCGGTGTAACAAACATGGCCTAGTGGTTTTGAACACAATTAATCATATATTGCAATGTAAACACAATGACCAATCTTGTTCATCACAGATACAACACTTAATGAGTCTGATGATCAAACTCTTGAGAGAGCCACATGCAGTTGCCCATGACTGAATAAAGATTTCGGAAGGTATAAGGCAATTATGTAAAAAGTCTGTCCCTGTGACTTGGTGGTCACGGAAAAGGCCAAACGTATAAGAAACGTCTTCCTTTGAATTTGAAAGGCATATTTGTATCAGAGGGTGACATAATAGGCGGAGTGGCGGGTGGTACAGAGGGCCGTGTAGCGTTATCGTTTTAAATAAAAGAACTCTGACATAAAAAAATAGACATATTTGTATCAGATAGAACAAAAGGTATGTGCTTATGAGAATAGCATCCGAGATGAGAATAGCATCCGAGTTCAATCCATCTATTACACGAGCCTATATATGTTCATGTGTATATATATTCTTGGGTAAAATGCCAGGGGCATAGAAAAGGCCCCTTTATGTATGGGTATTGCCATGTGGCAAAATATAGAAAAGAAGGGAAATTCAAAAAATCTCGTGTGCATGCTGGACTACCCTTGTGTTCTTAGGAGGAACCAGGTAATACTCTAGAAAAGTTCATATAAAGGGGCACCCTAAATATGGCAAATAAATATATTTACTTCTTCATGCAGCTGAAGAAGCTTTATATCCCTGGTGTTGGGCTAGCGGCTAGGGTGCCGGCTTAGGATCCAAGGATCCTGGGTTCGAATCCCGGTCGATCGCTGAATTAACGCCAGGGGGGTTGACTCAGCCTGTCATCCTTCCGAGGTCGGGTAATTGAGTACCAGTTCACTGGTAATTCCCTGTTTGTCGTTAAAGGCGGCAAAACGGGTTGGCGTCAGGAAGGGCATCCGGCCGTAAAACATTGCTTCAAAAAGGGGACCGAAAAACAACAACAACCACGGTTCCCGAAAAAGTCCAACCCCCGCTTTGCGGGGAAAAATGGCCTCTAAAGGTGGTTATTTTATTTTATTTTATGCAGCTGTATGAATCAAATTGGTGCCTGAATCCGACCTTTCCATCAGAATCTGACGTTTTGAGACGTCGTGCTTTATAATCGGTTTTATCTCTATCACCCAATGGTGAAGAATCACTTAAATAGATGAGGATCCTGCAGATGCGGGCAAGGGGGTTAGGGTTAACAAGGGGATATGTAGAAAATAGGGGAAAATGGAGGAGATTGTCATGGGGCCCGCAAGGCCAACCCCCGCTCTAGCAGGGAAAATGGCCTTTAAAATGCCTGTTGTTGTTGTTGTTTGATGAGGATCCTCACAAAAATCTAACCATTTCGGCCTTGTCACACACCCAAACTCACCAAATTTCGTCAGAATCCGTTAACTTTTTGAGATATCATGTTCACAGCCAGGCAAACAAACAGACAGGGGTGAAAACATTCGGACGAAATTCGGTGCAGACGTAGTAACACTGAGCACATTGGTTGGAATATTTTTTCCCAATTAATTTGGGTGAATTAGATAAAGAACTGGGCATCCTCCGTCGTGCGAAGTCCTTCCTTGGCACACCTGAGCTCCTCACCACGTACAAGGCTTTCATCCGCAGCTCAATGGAATACTGCTCTCCCCTCTGGGCTGGTGCTCCTGCCTCACACCTAGCTCGTCTTCACGCTGTTGAAAGCAAAGCATTCAGAATCATTGGAATCTCCCGTGATGAAGCTAACTCCAAGGGCCTCTCACTCACTCACCGCAGGCAGGTTGGTGGTCTTTCCGTCTTCTACCGACTCCTCTCCGGCCTTGCTCCCCCAGCTCTCTCTGTGCTCTGTCCCCCAAATATTCCTACAGGTCGCACAAGATCTGCCAGCAAGCCTCTGATGGTTAAACTGCCGAAATCTCGGCTCTCTGCTCACCTTCACTCCTTCATTCCTCTTTTCTCCCGCCTCTGGAACAAACTCCCACACTCCCTTCAATCCCACTCCTCCCTCCAGGTCTTTAAAACAGCTGTTCACCACCATCTCTTATCTTCCCCCATCCAAAACCTTGATCTTTTCTACCCCCACTAATTCACCCCAGATCCACCTTGTTTGTAATTCCAACTTCTTTCCTGGTAGTCCTGGCAGTGTCCATATGTTTTATGCCTCTCCCACCCCCTTTCCCATGCCTCCCCCCCAAAGCCCTCTCCCTCCCACAGATCTCTCGATGTCTCCATGTCTCTCGGTTCCTGCTCTAAAATGTTGTGTTGTGTTGTGTTGTGTTGTGTTTGTGTCCTTCCCCCTCTCTCCCCATCTTGTCTACCGCTCCCGATGTTATTTGTTCTATGTGTCGGTTTGTCGGTTATGTGTCGGTTTGTCGGTTTGTCTTTCTGTGTGATAAATGTTCGCTCTTTCACGAGCCTCGATCTTTTATACAAAAAAAAAAAAAAAAAAAAAAGAAAAGAAGAAGATAACAGCAGAATGAGCACCGGGGAATGGACAGCTTTGTGATGGACGAACTCTGCACGAAATTTAAACCCCCGGTTTAATTTGAAAACACTAGCCTGATGAATGAGAATAATCAAGAATTACTGATCTGCTGATCACTTGTATGTCCGAGTGAAATTGAGCAGATACTTGTATCAAAACTACAAACATTTTATTATTTACCTTATTTTACCTGTTTTGTATTTTGGAGTTAGACAAGCCAAAAAGGCTTCTCCATAGTATCTGGAACACTTATCTGATACATAAACACGTGTAGAATAGAATCCTTAAGCAAAATGTTCATCTTCACGTTCACTCACACATGAGACCGGCAATCACTTATGAACTCTTATCCTCTCCAATTAATAAAATACATTTTATTTGTCCTCCAAGTCCTTTCAGAAAAATAGGGCATGGTTGTGAAACAGCATGAACTCTCATGTTTCTATTTTTGTGTGCAAATAAATGGAACAATGTACGGACATGAAAAGGCTATTTACTCTTCACAGCCATGGCACATTCCATTTTAGCCTTTGTGGTAATTTCAAATCAAGGCTCTCAGCAAAAAGGTGTTTTACAAAGAGAGTCTTGGTGGTTGTGACAATGATGCACCTGTCAAAGGAGGTGTGCTATACACTCCATTTTACAGTCTAATTAAGGCAAACAAATGGAATTTTTGATCAAATAATAATAATAATAATAATAATAATAATAATAATGCTATTATGATTGAAATCTGTTTCCAAGAAAATTTGTCTCAATGATACTCGACAGGGATTTATCAAGAAGGATCTTGTTGCCTTTGCCTTTTTGTTATGATGTTATTTTGTGCTTCAATGCTATAAGCATGTGTGGAAGTTTAATAAGTATTATTGCTGCTCTGCTCCCACCTCCCAAACCCTTCCGCCAGCAAGAAACAGATAGAGGAAGAGGAAGAGGAAAGGTGCTGAGGATACAGTCTTTGCCTGGGAAGAGAACACGATGTCGGATCATTTCTCCGAGAACGCAGCCCACAGACCAGATGTCCACTGTGCGTCAGCGGGTGTGGGCACACCAGAAAGCCTAGTTAACTAGCTTGCAAGGAGAACATAGCAAGAGGCTTGTACACAACTGAATGACATGCAAGAGGAAAGGGTAATAGCATATTAAGAGTTTCAAGGCTGTGAAAGTACAAGCACCCATATTCAAAAGAGGAACAAGAAACAATTGTTGGACATCAAGAGATGTTCTAAGTTTCAGGAACTGCAGGGGTAAACAGTTTTACAAGTTATTCCAAGGAGATTGATGAAATATGTAAACAGGATCAGAGAAGTGATAGTAAGGCAATTAAAAAGGGCTCAATTTGAATATACCGTTTTCACTGTAGCCCATGCCCAAAATGACCTCGGGGGCACGGTAGTACCGCGTCACGACATAGGGAGTCATCATGAAGCTGTTTCCAGCTGTGCGGGCCAGGCCGAAGTCCAAAATCTTGAGCGTGCAGTCAGATTTCACGACTATGTTACTCGGCTTCAGATCCTGCATGCAACAACACATTGTCATCTCCATCCGATAAAGGTCGAGAGAAACGAAAGCACTCCATCAAGGTAACTGAGCGAGGAAAATGAAGCAAAGCAAACTCACTTGATGAAAGCAAATTGCAGCCTGAAGCAGATACACTTCCGAATGTCTTAAAATACCTTATAATAAAGACCAACAACTAAATTCTCAAAAACAAACAACAAAATAATTTTGGCTTTACTTAATTGGGCCTTAGGCCTTAGATAGTCAGTCTGCATGAAATCAAATCACTTACAAAAAAACTGCTCAAATTTAAAGCTCATTGAATAAAAAGCCTAAAATGCATATTAGCAAAACCATTTCAAACATTTTGAAATGAGCGATAGTTTTCCATTCACCTTCTCCAGTAAAATGGACGGGGTACATAAAGCCTTTTGTACCAACATGTCTGAAAGTGACGTAACAGGTGGAAAATTAATTAAAGAGTTGCTGTTGAAAAATTGCAACACAGGGCAGTTCCAAACAGAACACACCAAAACCTATAAACATACAACACATCAGAACCTATAAACAAACCACAACACACCAAAACCTATAAACACACCATAACACAATAAAAACAATAAACACACCACAACACACCAAAACCTATAAACATACCACAACACACTGAAAATCAAGGCAATTTTTATCCTTAATGAAATGTTCTCTTTTAATTTGGCACCAATGGTTATTTTCAACCTGGCGAATATATCCGTCAAAGGCTAGTGCTGCTAATTTATAGGATAGGAGGATTATGTAACAACAACAAACAAATTATGTAATGGCACTTGAAGTTCTGCGTGCATATAGCAACGACATGGCCTTTGCAAACATGGTGAACATTGAGGAAAGTCTAATTTCAAATGGGCAGATTGTTATGAAAGGGGTTTAATAAATGTAGATCCATAAACAGAAATGTAGGAAAGGTAATTATGCCTTTTGGTGACGATGCACGGAGAGGTGAAATAGGGGATAGGAAACAGAGGCAGACACATTTATATAAATATGGTCAATATTGAAACTTTACTTGTGGAAGATGATTCAAAACTCGAGTCGTTAGACATTTCAAATGAGAATTTCTAGAGAGGTACCAGACTCAGGACACATTGTACAAAGTGCAGACAGTCAGACCAGTGGAGTCAAAGAGCAGCGCTTGCGAGTAATAAGTGATGACACGTTGTTCATCGGGCACTGCATTGAGGGATGAACATCGTCTTCATCTCTCCCGTTTATAAGGGGTGAGGTTCGATGGTACCAAGCTTCTGCACCGCTTGAACACAATGCAGTAATACCCCGGGTTGCACGAAGGTTAGGATCCCGAGAGAGTCGTGCAATAGCAATTTCTTGCAGAACAGGGTTCAAATAATTGTGTCAATGAAGATATATGGACCGAACTCGATATTTCCGGGTGGACGTGCTACCTCTGAGTACATAACAATGATGTATATATATATTACCTGCAACAACCTGAAATCATTAATGAACAATATAAAATAAATATAAGCAATTAGTAATAAAAATATAAATTTTGTACATTTACAGATGATTTACCAATGAGGTGTCCTGGAGCTAGAGTTTTGCCACCAACTGCCTTTGCTCCGTAGACATGTAGGTACATGAGAAGGGACCTGGGGACAGGATTACACCTGCTCCCGGAATCCTCAAAAAGGTCCCGGGTCCCGACACCTCATTCCCTGGGTCCGGTCCCCGACGGGACAAAAGGGATCACTGTGTAACCCATCCGTGGGGCGCAGACGACGCGAAAATCCGACCAGGAAACAGCTGGAGATCCCTCCCGGGTAAAATGCCAGGTTGTCCACGTAATGTTCCCTTTAACTTGAAGTTTCATGTAGCATTGCCGCCTAGAAGAGGTGTTAGGCAGACTTTTGCTACCTTGAAGCCAGAGACATGCCACTCTTCCTTGGAAAAGAACATACAGGACAAAACTCTACCCTTCCCTTTCGTACCCGACTGTTCATGGACTCTGTGTATTTTGCACCTGGGAAGGTGGAGAAGGTTCTTTCAACCCTGGACTCAGAATCTGCTACTAGACCAGACGGTATCAGCTCATGTCTTAAAACCGATTCTGCTGGTCTTGCACATCGTCTCTCCGCCTTTTTCACCCTGTCCCCGTCATTTACGCTAGGTAATCTCCCACCTTCTTGGAAATCCGCCAACATCACTGCATTATATAAAAGGGGCAAATATTTACCCCCTTAACTACAGACCTATTAGCTGACTTCCAATCATCAGCAATGTCATGGAATCCATCATCATAGTTGTTATGCAATGCTTCATTTTCTCGAAAAAAAACCTCATCTTATATGACCTATTTGATTTCGGACCAGGTCATTCCACCTTGGACATGATGCTTCCACTCACCCAACAATGGATGGAAGCCCTCAATGTCAGACATGAGATCAGGGCCATCTCTCTGGACATATCTCGAACTTTTGATACATTCTGGCATCCCACATTGTTCTCCAAACTCTTTGTCTATGGAGTACAATGCCAACTCCACACATGGCTTACTGACTTCCTCTTCTTTCATAGCCAACATGTGACACTCAACGTAATCCTTTTATCTCCTCCCCTTGTCAAGGTTGGAGTGCCGCAAGGCCAATATGTTCGAGGCCCAGTCTTATTTCTGATCTTCATCAATGATCTCTCTGACTCTGGAAAATCCCCTTTATATATTTGCTAACGACTCCACCCTCTGCCATGACATCCCTCATTTTTCAGACATGCAGGTAAGCAGCCTCTTCAGACCGTGAAAAAAATTACAAGCTGGTCAAACACCTGGTCCCTGTACCCTCTAATATTTCCGTCCTTTGTCCCCCCATGTTTCTATGAGGCACACATCATCAACCCCCCTTCTGGTGAAACTACCTACACCCAGAATCACTGCTCACCTCCACTCTACACGATGACCCCCAGGATGCATTAATATTATTCCTGTAGCCTCCTCCTGGTTAAACTCCCCTAATCTAAGCTTGTTGCACACCTTAAAGGAGAACATGGAACTTTGTCCTCTTTTCTCACACATTCCTGAGGCTGTTAAATCCCACTCTTCACTCCAGTGCTTCAAAAGCAAGTAGTGTATCCCTACCCACGATCACGATCTTTTATATAAATCCCACTCTTTGCTCAAGTGCTTCAAAAGCAAGTGGTGCATCCCTACCCATGACCTTTTATACCCTCATTAACCCTACCTAACCCAACACTCTTACTTGCAGGTTACTGTGTTCCATCCACACCTCTCTCAATGTTCGTTCATTTGACTGCTCATGTCCAAATGTGAAGGCACTTTAAGTTTGTTGTCGTTTTATCCAGTCACCTTGCTCATCGATGAGCCTCAATCTACAGAAAAAAAATAAAAATAATATCTAAAAAAAACAAAAAAAAAAACAAGATCAATACGTTGATGAAACATGCACAAAAGCTCGACAATTCCTTTTCAACAACGGACGGCCGGTACCCGATGAATGATGCCAGCAGAGTGCAAGTGCTTGATGCCACAAAGCATTTGGTAGATCAGGTAGGACATCCGCTCATGATCCAACTCCATCTGGATGACTTGACAGAGATTTGCATCCATCAACTCCATTACGAGGTACCTGCGCACACAATAACAGTTTTGGTTTTGGAAAATAGATATAGAAAATAGATAATAGAAATGAGATAATTTAACAAGATAACAAAAGATAACATCTCCACCCAAGCCATAATACTGCCTTCACCTGTACCCCCTCCTCACCTACACCTTCCCCCTCTACCTGCCCTCCCCCCATTCAAATCCCACATGACCATGAGGAACATAACCAACTCATCCACCAAGTTTTGCCATAATCCATCCACAACTTTTTGAGATATCGTGTTATATATATATATACTGAAACGCAAAAGAAACTTACCACCTTTGAAACCTTTAAATATCAACAATAACACTGCGTGTAGTAAATGTGTGAACTTATTTGTGGACAATATTGTCCTCACTGTCAGACAAAACGGTCACGGATGGTCACTTGAACCTTCAATGGTCACTTCATAGCACAGCTGTTGAACAGCCGTTTTGACTGTCAGTGATTAGCCAAGGGGTACGGGATGATTTTAATGAGCTGCACGTGATGTCTTGATATTGGCTTTAAAAAGGCCAGTGCAAAATGGGCATTTCAATCAACATGCCATGATTGTCAAGGGATCAACGGCAGCGTGCCCTGGGCATGCTGCAAGGCGGATTGAGCTACCGTGAGGTGGCATGTCGCCTTGGCTGTTCACACCAGACGATATCGGTACTGGTGGACAGAGACACCCTCCATAACTCTGCAGATGACAGACCTCGATCAGGGAGGCCAAGAGTCACCACTGCAAGGCAGGACAGGCAGATGGTCCGAAGTCACCTGCGGGATCGATTCCGTCCAGCATCCCGCACTGCGGCAGAAACTCCGGGGCGTGCAAACCCACGGATCTCCAATGATACTGCACGAAGACGACTGCATGACTATGGTCTGACTGCCAGAAGACCATACAGAGGCCCCGTGATGACGGCTGCCCATCGCCGCAACCGACAGAGATGGTGCCAGCAGCATCAGCGGTGGACCTTGGCGCAGTGGAACGAGGTCGCTTTCAGCGATGAGTCAAGGTTCTGTGTGGACAGTCCTGATGGGCGTGAGCGTGTCTGGAGAAGAACTGGCGAGCGATATGCCGATTGTTGCGTGCGTCAAGCCAACAGGTGGGGTGGCCCAAGTGTGATGGTGTGGGCCACCATATCAGGCCGGTACAGGACGCCACTGGTGGTTGTGGATGGGAATCTTAACGCCCAGCGGTATGTGGATAACATCCTGCGACCTCATCTGCTGCCATTCCTGCTAGACCACCCAGAACTGAGAACCTTTCAGCATGACAACGCTCGTCCCCATGCTGCTCGCTTTACCACTGCATTTCTCCAAGGCGAGAACATCAACACCATGCAGTGGCCTGCGCTCTCCCCTGACCTGAATCCCATAGAGCACCTGTGGGATGAGCTTGGGAGACGCGTAGTTGGCAGGGCCAGGACACGGGCAGAGCTGCTTCAGACATTGAGGACTGAGTGGGACAGAATCCAGCAGCAATCCATCCAAAGACTGGTAGGCAGTATACGCCGACGATGCAGTGCCTGTATCCAAAACAATGGTGGCCACACACGCTATTGAAAGGGGACTGACATTGCACCCTGTGCTGTTCTGTACTGTAGAACAAACTGATGAGATGGTGTATCTTGGTCAAAAACTTGACATGTCATCAATAAAATGCCAATGTTTCAATTAACAATTGTTGGTTTGTTTTATTTTGAACTGTTACAATTTTATTACATTTCAAACAAGTGGTAAGTTTCTTTTGCGTTTTCGGTCTTTTTGAAGTTTGTCAAAATGGTCAAAATGGTCAAATTTTTCGGTCAAAATGCCCATTTTGCACTGGCCTTTTTAAAGCCAATATCAAGACATCACGTGCAGCTCATTAAAATCATCCCGTACCCCTTGGCTAATCAATGACAGTCAAAACCGCTGTTCAACAGCTGTGCTATGAAGTGACCATTGAAGGTTCAAGTGACCATCCGTGACCGTTGTGTCTGACAGTGAGGACACTATTGTCCACAAATAAGTTCACACATTTACTACACGCAGTGTTATTGTTGATATTTAAAGGTTTCAAAGGTGGTAAGTTTCTTTTGCGTTTCAGTGTAGTTTCTGGCCCTATCTCTCAATGGTGAAGAATCACTAATTTTTTTTTATCGTATCCGGATCAGGATCCAGATCTTCCCCAAATTCTAATCATTTCATCCTTGTCACATACCCAACCTCTCCACCAAATTTCGTCCGAATCCGTCCACCACTTTTTGAGATATCCTACTTACAGACAAAAAACAAAGACCGGCGTGGTGAAAACAAAACCTCCGTCCATCTTCAGTGGCATAGGTAATACATTGATACCAACAACCAACAAACACCGGCTGAGTTTGTATAAGCCCGGGTGGTCGACCTTGAAAGGATTTGTCATGGCAAGGCCAGTTGATGAGGGAGCAAAGGTAGAGTCATGGGCTATTTTAAGCTCAAATAATAAAGTATATCTATGGCTGACAATAGCAAAAAGCCTTGGGGCATTCTGACCTGTGCAAGGTACCCACTGGTCTGTCAACAAGAAAATAGAAAAACTGGAAGCAGTTTCACCATGCATCATTAATTCTCTGCACCCAGGCCTTAGTCGTTCACATGATCTGTGTACTCTGCAACCAGGTTTAAGTCGTTCACGTGATCTGTGTGCTCTGCAACCAGGCCTTAGTCGTTCACATGATCTGTGTGCTCTGCAACAAGGCCTTAGTCGTTCACATGATCTGTGTACTCTGCATCCAGGCATTATTCGTTCACATGATCTGTGTGCTCTGCAACCAGGTCTTAGTCGTTCACATGATCTGTGTACTCTGCAACCAGGCCTTAGTTCTTCACATGATCTGTGTGCTCTGCATCCAGGCCTTAGTCGTTCACATGATCTGTGTACTCTGCATCCAGGCCTTAGTTGTTCACATTATCTGTGTACTCTGCACCCAGGCCTTATTCGTTCACATGATCTGTGTACTCTGCAACCAGGCCTTAGTCGTTCACATGATCTGTGTACTCTGCAACCAGGCCTTAGTCGTTCACATGATCTGTGTACTCTGCATCCAGGCATTATTCGTTCACATGATCTGTGTACTCTGCAACCAGGCCTTAGTCGTTCACATGATATGTGTACTCTGCAACCGGGCCTTAGTCGTTCAGATGATCTGTGTACTCTGCATCCAGGCCTTATTCGTTCACATGATCTGTGTGCTCTGCAACCAGGTCTTATTCGTTCACATGATCTGTGTGCTCTGCAACCAGGTCTTATTCGTTCACATGATCTGTGTACTCTGCATCCAGGCCTTATTCGTTCACATGATCTGTGTACTCTGCAACCAGGCCTTATTCGTTCACATGATCGGTGTATCATGATGCTTTTGAAAAACGTTTCCTCCAAAATAAAACAAATTGATAAATGAATGAATTAATCGAATGACTTGAGTAACCGATTTCAGTCCACTGCGGGTCGAAGGCCTCCCTTAACATTGTGCATTCGTTAATATTCTCTGCAATTCGGTGCCATTTGTACTCCAGTGAATGTTTCGATTTTGCCACTTCATCTAAACAGGTTTTACCAATCTCTTTCCTGTAGGCGCTTTAGTTAGGTCCAAAACTTCAATTCCGTGACCATTTTCTGGCTAGTAAGGTTTGACGATTGATTTGACTTCTATTGACATTTTATAACAAAAATAGCCTCTATGTCCCTCCCAAAAATCCCGGCATTTTTCGCCAGAGGCCCGAATCCAAGATGACCGCCGGCACTATCTTGAAAAATTAAGTTTTGAACCAGAACACCTAGAATCACGTACAAAGACACTTTTTTGGGTAATTTGACCACGAGGATTCCGAATCTGACATTAGTTTGACGTTATGACATTATTTTGACCCAGAAATCCAAGATGGCCACCATCCAGTAGAGCGAAAATGCAACTTTTAAATGGGAGAACATATGACCATGAATTAACACATTATTTTGGCTAAATCTATACTGGCCACGGAATTGAGGTCCTGATTAGTGAATTGCTATTTTCTTGTTTTTTATTTGTCTGTGTGTGTAATGTCATATACTTATTTCTGTCTTTCCAGGGAGTATACGAGCGAATGAGACGGCACTGAGAAGCGCAGTATTCAGAAGATAGCTGAACAATACCAACACCTACATGAAATTGAATGACCCCTTCCCTTCTGCCCAAGCATTCAAAACACTTCTATGTAGCGTCAGCAACAAGGGGCGGATGCAAAAGCTGATATGCACCTACCTGACAGACCTTGCAGAGAGTGTTGATGCAGAGATTGTCTACTCTGTTGGCTCCCACTGCACCAATTTGTCAACCCAGCAACCAATGGAGAACTACAGCTTTGACCAGTCTGAGGCTGATACCGTCCTCTTTTCTGCTTACGCAGTTCTGCGTGAATCAGGCTACAGTGGCCCTGTTGTCATTGATACCGCTGATACCGATGCCTATGTCGCGGCAGCAGTCATCTCGCAGCAGCTGCCCGGAAAGCTCTGTATCAAGAGGAAGAAGGAGACTATCTTATGTCATGGCCTGGTTAATGACGAGATGGCAGACTGTATTGTGCAGCTGCACTGTATGACAGGCTGTGATGCCAACTCAGGCTTCTATGGCAAGGGTAAGAAGTTGGTGTATGACTGGGTGGCGAAGAGCCCTGTGGCTCGACGGCAGCTCTCGCCTTGACCTTGAGGAGGAGGTGCTAGAGGAGCTCTTCCAGTTCACACGACATGTCATCTATGACGACGAAAAGAGTAGCACCATGGCTGAGGCCCGTGCAGCAAAGTGGAAGACACTGAAAAACAAATCATTTATCCGTCTCCCTCCAGATGCAGACAGCCTACGCCAACACTGCCTCCGAGCAAACTACTTGGCATATCTTGTGCGTCATCCCTCCAAGAAACACCACCCCTCGCCACTCGGACATGGCTGGGAGCTGGTGGGTGGTCGCTGTCGCCCTGTCCGCCACACGCAACCTGATCTCCCGACACATCTACCTGCACCAGGGCCAGCTGAAGAGAGTGAGGAAGATGAGAGCCAGGAGGGGAATGAGGAGCGAGATGATGATGTACAAAGGCGGGGAGATTCATCGGAATCTGATGATTCAGATTCTAGTGAAGCAGAATGCTCTGATTCGGACTAATCATATAATTAAAGGTCATATTGATTAATTACTTCATTTGAAAACTGTTCAAGTCACAGCTATTAAAAATAGCTTATTTTGAAGTGTAATGAGTTTACTCGTCATGCAATCATCAATTACTTTACTGCAAGATATCCTTATGGAGGTAGTTTCTTTAACATGTTTAAGTACAAAAGTTGCATTTTCGCTCTACTGGATGGTGGCCATCTTGGATTTCTGGGTCAAAATAATGTCATAACGTCAAACTAATGTCAGATTCGGAATCCTCGTGGTCAAATTACCCAAAAAAGTGTCTTTGTACGTGATTCTAGGTGTTCTGGTTCAAAACTTAATTTTTCAAGATAGTGCCGGCGGTCATCTTGGATTCGGGCCTCTGGCGAAAAATGCCGGGATTTTTGGGAGGGACATAGAGGCTATTTTTGTTATAAAATGTCAATAGAAGTCAAATCAATCGTCAAACCTTACTAGCCAGAAAATGGTCACGGAATTGAAGTTTTGGACCTAACTACTTCTCTGGGTGACCAGTTTATGATTTTAGTCATCCGCCAAACACGGACACACAACTTCACGATGTAAGCACTTCGACTCAATCTTCTCCTTCAGCATCTTTATATACTGTTGCTGGTCGAAGCCCAAACACAAAATCGATGAAGTCGTTTTGCTCATTATAAGGGTTTTTACAGTAGCTCAGCTATTTCAAACGAATTACTCATCAGCTGTGTTACTGACGAAGCTCTTCATTGGATCATGCATGCAAATCCTGATGTCGAATTTAACGACAAATGCTGAGGCTAATGATGATAAAGGGAACGAATGGTACTTTTCATAAGACAGACCACAGAAAAGAATAAATACAATTATTCCAAGTGTTAAAAGTGAGACATCTGACTAACAACAACTACTACTACTACTACCTCAGCTAAGAGGCATGGCGACCCCCTTGGGGAGGAGGGGGCTGGGGTGGGGGGGGGGGGGGGGGAGGGTTGACCATTCCACAATTTGTTCCGTTGGGACCGGGGGAATGCGAGGTTATACCAAGACTTTGGAACATGTTCATGGTGCCGTGATAGCTCACCTACTTTTTGTGAACGACACTGTGAGATCATTAACGCCCACCTAGTGATGCTGGCAGATGGGACACCCGATTAACGTCCATCCGAGGCACACACATTGATGAATCACCCTGCCTGTGAAACACCAAGATGACAGTTTATGGCTGGGTCTAGATTCAAACCCAGGCTAGACTGATTAGAGGAGAGTGTGTGTACCTCTGGGAAATGTGACTGCAAGTCAGACACAAAAACTGAATAGATGCTTCCAATTCATAATCATTTTGCAGACATTTTTATACAAGATCTTGGCTCATGGAGCACCTGCCTACTAAATATGGGGGTGACAGTGAAGAAAAGGTGGTAAAGATACAAAATTAGATGGATTAAATTTGCATTTGCACCCAATTTCTCTACTAATATCAAAAAATACTGTACTGAAAATAAACATTACTCCTCAATAACCAATTGAGACCGTGACTCTACTGAGCGAGATTGAGAAGTGGGCTCAGTGACTTAAATTCTAAATGTACTAAATAGATACAACTGATAATGTTTTGTCGGCATATAGTGACTTTAAAAATCTTGGTGGAGCTACCAGACAACGTAGGCCACAAGCCGAGCAGTTATCTATTCTTGAGCAAGCTGAGAGTCGAGGGCCAGCACAATGGTACCTGTGAATGGAATCCCTGGCTGCTCAGATCTACGTTTCTTTCGGCAATCAACTAATCTCTACCTTATCTAATGAAGTACCTTTACTTTTTAAGTGGTGAAGCCGTTTTAATATTTGGCTATGCCCGTCTGTTCATCAAAAATAAAGAAGAACGTTTCTACCCACCGTGTTCAATTGTAAAGTGATTGCAAAGGGTAATTCTAGAGGGTATTTATATTGGGTTATAAAGGGTAATTCTATGGGGTCCTAAAGGGGAATTCTAATGGGTTCAGATGATTTTCATAACTGAATTAGAATGCTATATTTTGTCAAAAATAGCAACAGAAAAATAAAAAAAGATCTCAAATACTCCCTGCGAGAAAAGTTCTGTATAATTTTATATAATTTGTAGTATTGTGAATTGCAGATCTATTGAGCTATTTAGAATTTCTGCAGAACATTCTTTTCATGGCTGGAACAGATAAAAGCAAAGAAAGTCCACATTTTACAATATTCATACTTACACATCTTGAAATTCTTCAAGAGATTTTTGTGGAGTAAATATGTTCAACAAATTTATGATCTGAAAAACACATACCAACAAAGGAACACATTTACAACCAGAGATGCTTTCCTCTCATATTCAATAACATTAATAAACCGTAGACTTTGGCACATATACATATTGCTATGTGGACGGGGGTCCATGCCGCACATAAATGGATCCTATGGGGAATCCACATTTAAATTATGGTAAGTGTGGCATGGACCGTGTGTTTTGAGTAAGTTAGCGAGTCATCTTTGCATCATAACATATTGTTGTGGATATGAGGATTGTGTTTTTTTATTGTCTTATTGTGGACCCTCCTGCCTCCAGTCTGTGTATAAAGGTCAAAGGTCGTTCCGTAGTTATTTCATAAACATCCACCAGCCAATCATAGATTTCCTCCTTGTTGGTAGTTATTTCCTTATTCTGTGTATTAGGCTAAGGATTTGTCTTCCATTAATTGACACTCCATTGCACCGAATTCAAATAGATAGATCCCCTTTCATTTTCATTCACAAAGCCTCAATTGCCAACTGCATTCACCACGACTCCATTAGCCACGAGGTAGGCTCGGAGAAGAAGGGGGAGGAGCTGCCGAATCCTGGGCGTGCCGCCCATCGTCATCAAGGGTGGAGCCAGAGGGCCCGTGCCGACCAATCAGGGCCGAGGCGAGCTCACCGATGGGCGTGTTCTAGCGGCCGGCGGCTTGATCGCCCGCGGCGTTATAAGAAACGCGGGGGAAGCCTTTGACACAAGTGCGCAGGAGTGATGAGAAGGAAGCCTCTGAGAGAAGTGCGCAAAAGAAGTGAGAAGGAAGCCTCTGAGAGAAGTGCACGGGAGTGATGAAAAGGAGTCCTGAGAAAGCACACGACGTCCCCACGGCAGCAGTTTGAACCACCGGAGCTTGAACCACAGGAGTTTGAACCACAGCAGCTTGAACCACCGGAGATTGAACCACAGCAGCTTTGAACCATCGCAGCTTTGACCGCCGCAGCTTGACCGTTGACGGCAGGTTGCTGTTGAGGAAGGGTGGCGGCTGCTCCCTCCCGGCCCGGCCGTCCTCTGGTCCGAGCTGAACCTTCCTCCCGGTCCAGCCAATCGTTCCTGCCTCCATTCCCCATTCGTGTGAGTCCGTCTTTGTTTGTTCTGTCCTGGGTTAATTAAGACTGTAATAGGTAAGCTAGAAGTTTCACTGTGTCCTGGTCCGTCCCTCTGTCTGTCTTTATTTTATTGTCCTTCCTTCTCCTCGGTTACTTTTGGTTGTAAATACAAATAAATTATATTCGTATTCCCTACTTCTGTCTTCCTCTTCTTCACATCCGTGTCGCCTTTGTCTTTTCCCCATTGAATATCTGTGGCACGATTTGGCTCACGTTTAAGGAATCGGGTCTTAGTCATTGTAAAAACGGTTCGGGCCGCGGCGCCATCCGCTCGGCAAATTAACATCTTATCCGTGGTCCGTAACAATATGTTACGGATCCGTCACTTCCGCCTTTCTTGTTATTAAGTACTTGTAGGATTTTTAGTTTCAGGTAATATTGTTGTTAAGATTTTTGTGTGAAATGGAGATGACTTCAGTAAAAGGTAAAAATAAATGTTTGTGAAGGAAAAAGGAAAACGTGGCAAAGAAACCGGAAGAGGAGAGAGAGGACGAAATTGGAGGAGGGGATGTTCATGCGAGAGATACAGCTGTAAGTCGCATTGAGGCTGCGAGCGGACCTTTTTTGATATTGGTCGCGAATGAGTTGAGGCTTCCCGTGCCAGGGATTGCCCACGACATCGTCCTGTATTGCGATTGCAATTAAACCTGCGTCTCAGGTTTTATTACCGAGCGTGAGCTACTGTTGGCGGGAAAGCAAGAGCCTCCATTACAGGCAGATCGGCCATTTTCTCCTCGAAGAGGCTGTCCGCCTGGCGCTTCGTGTTTTGTCATTTGGATTCCCATATCGACATCATTGTGTGGAGCGCCGTTGGTTTCCATATCGGCTTAATCGTCGGTGGATATGGGGCGTGGATTGTGCTTACGTTTTGAGGGATCGTTACCCCGTGCCATCAGCTGCCAAACCTCCCACCTCGTAATTAATCTGCAACCGCGCCGATACCTGCCTGTTCTTGTCGTTCTGCACGACTTTGACCTTCACCGCGTTGGGATTTGTGCACAGACTTTATGGAATGTTACATTCCACTCACGTTTGGCGTATCGTGAGTTTATTGCTTTGAGAGCATTGGGGAATGATGGTACCATCATATGTATTGTTCATTTGATGCCAGTGATATTTTCATGGTACTTTCTTTAATAGTGTTATTATTGTGTATGTGAGAGTTCTTAATACAATTACTTGTTTTGTTCTATAATTGCATTGGTGTGGTTTTACCATGGTTTATTAGAACACCCAAAATAACAAATCTTTCTGCCGCGTTCCCTCTCAAGACTCTGAAGGGCACCGTAACCGGAGTTTGGGGAGGTAACACGTAACACATATAAGTATTGGAATCTCCCGTAACACGTAACACATTGGAATCTCCCGCGATGAAGCTATCTCTGAGGGCCTTTCACTCACTCACCGCAGGCAGGTAGGTGGTCTTTCTGTCTTCTACCGACTCCTCTCCGGCCTTGCTCCCCCAGCTCTCTCTGTGCTCTGTCCCCCAAATATTCCTACAGGTCGCACAAGATCTGCCAGCCACCCTCTGATGGTTAAACTGCCGAAATCTCGGCTCTCTGCTCACCTTCACTCTTTCATTCCTCTTTTCTCCCGCCTCTGGAACAAACTCCCACACTCACTTCAATCACACTCCTCCCTCCAGGTCTTTAAAACAGCTGTTCACCACCATCTCTTATCTTCCCCCATCCAAAACCTTGATCTTTTCTACCCCCACTAATTCACCCCAGATCCACCTTGCTTGAAATTCCAACTTCTTTCCTGGAAGTCCTGGCAGTGTCCATATGTTTTATACCTCTCCCACCCCCCCCCCCCTTCCCATGCCTCCCCCCCAAAGCCCTCTCCCTCCCACAGTTCTCTCGATGTCTCCATGTCTCTCGGTCCCTGCTCTCAAATGTTGTGTTTGTGTCCTTCCCCCCCTCTCCCCATCTTGTCTACCGTTCCCGATGTTATTTGTTTTATGTGTCTGTTTGTCTTTCTGTGTGATTAATGTTCGCTCTTTCACGAGCCTCGATCTTGTATACAAAAAAAAAAGAAGAAAAAAAAAAAAAAGTATACCAAGTTTGATGAAAATACCATGAGTGGGTCACAAGTTATCTCGGAAACAGAATTTTTACCAAACAGGATGTCTGACCCCAAAATCGAATCAGTTTCTCTTTGCATCATAATATACAATTATACCAAGTTTGGTGAAAATACCATGACTGGGTCACAAGTTAGCTCGGTAACAGACTTTTTAACAACCAGGACATCTGACATTTGACCTTTTGACCCCAAAAGCTAACGAGTTCATCTTTACATCATTATACATACGTTATAAAGTTTGATTTTGATCCCTTCAGCCTTTCTCAAGTTATAAACTTGAGAACGGCTGAAGGAATCTAAGTCACATCAGCTCTCTATAAGAGAGCCTGACCTTTGACCTCGTAACCTGAAATCTAAACACTTCATCTTTGCATCATAATACACACTTGTACCAACATTGGTCAAAATCCCTTCACTGGTTCACAAGTTATCGTGGTAACAGGATTTTCACCTAACATGACCTCTGACCTATGACCTCAAAATCGAATCAGTTCATCTTTACCTCATTATACATACCTGCAACAAATTTGATTTAAATCCCTTCAGCCATTCTCAAGTTATCACGGTAATAAAAACCTATCATGGACGGATGGAAGGATGCACAGACGAATGGACGGACAGCCGGACAGACAACCTGAAAACATAATTCCTCTGGTGACTTCGTCAGTGGTGGCATAAAAAAAGGAAAAATAATGAAAAGTAAAAGGTAAAAGATGGAGGATAAGCTGTAACTGTTGAAAAATTCATAATGTCCAGTAGCACAAGTGAGTTGAATTGTTGAACAACGGAAATGTAAACTCAGAAAGCATGCAAATAACGAGGGAAGAGAAATGATTTTAATTAGAACGAACCATCGCAAGCAAACCCGCATGCTCCCCCCTAAAGCAAAGTTTAGTATTTGACCTTTTGGATACAAGTTTGGTATAAAAATCGAAACACTCAATTCCTTGGCAACGTAAGCAATCAGAACAATTGCAAATGAATAACTTTGTGTGCTCACGTTTTTGTGGTTGACACATTTCATCAGCACCAGCTCTCTGTACGCCCTCTTAGCATGTGTTTGATTCTGAAAAGGTCGGCTCAGCTTTTTGATGGCCACGTTCCTGTTCTGTACCGCATCGTATGCCGCACTGGTAGAAGTGAGAACAAAGAAAAAGCGTATCACTGAACCCATGCAAATGGCATCACAAAGCCAGCCATGGTTCACTTAGGAAAATACATTTCAACACAATTCAGTCTTTCAAAAGTGCCTGCGTTGTCATGGTAATGATGTAACGTGAAAACTTATTGCATTTTGCGGCTAATAGAGGCACACAGTGAGATCATAACGTGTGTAATCTAGAATTAACCATCAGGTGCTTTCTGTAAATGTTCAGGAATTTTAAATTATCAAAAATAGAAATGTACTTTATGCACAGGTAGTAATAATGAAAATAACAAAGTGTCCTTAATATATTTTGAACAAACAGCGGTTCACCCCTTTACATTGTAATTTTCAGGAAGCCAATACTTTACTTCTTAAAAAAAAGAAGATCTGGCTGACAATCTCTAATGCTAGAGATGGTAGAAAAATCTCCTTAATAAAGCAATGCTAAAGTTCAGGAATAGCAAAACAATTATAAGGAAGGCACCTCAAAAGTCTAAGGCCACACCCAAAGGCTATATTATTCACAATGCAATGAAGATAATGCCGTGGGTTGATGGTCAGGAGACCAGCTTGGAGTTTGCAAAAAAGCACCTAAAGGACTCTCAGACTGTGAGAAACAAGATTCTGTGGGCTTTCATGTGTCTTTCACTGAGGAGAGGCTTCCGTCTGGCCAATCTACCATAAAGCCCAGATCGGTGGAGTGTTGCAGTGATGGGAGAAACTTCCAGAAGGACAACCATCTCCACACAGGATCTCTGGAGCTCAGCCAGAGTGACAATCGGGTTCTTGGTCACCTCTTTTACCAAGGCCCTTCTCCCCCGATTGCTCAGTTTGGCCGGGCGGACAGGTCGAGGAAGAGTCCTGGTTGTTCCAATCTTCTTCCATTTAAGAATTATGGAGGCCGCTGTGCTCTTGGGAACCTTCAATGCAGCAGAATTTTTTTTGTAGGCTTCCCCAGATCTGTGCCTCGACACAATCCTGTCTCTGAGCTCTGCAGGCAATTCCTTCAACCTCATGGCTTGATTTTTGCTCTGATATGCATTGTCAGCAGTGAGACCTCATATAGACAGGTGTGTGCCTTTCCAAATCATGTCCAATCAATTGAATTTACCACAGGTGGACTCCAATCAAGGCGGAGAACCATCTCAAAGATGATCAAGAGAAATGGGAGGCACCTGAGCTAAATTTCAAGTGTCATAGCAAAGGGTCTGAATACTTAAATGTAAATGTGATATTTCAGTTTTTTATTTTTAATAAATTTGCAAAACTTTCTAAAATCCTGTTTTCTCTTTGTCATTATAGGGTATTGGGTGCAGATTGATGAGGGAAAAAATGAATTTAAACGATTTCAGCATGAGGCTGCAACATAACAAAATGTGAAAAAAGTGAAGGGGTCTGAATACTTTCTGAATGCACCGTGTGTATATATATATATATATATGCCACTGATTGCACTGTATATACACATATTAACAACACATATATATAAAACTCCATGGGAAGATCTCCAACCTTTAATTGAACAATCAATGACTCAACGTTTCGATTAACAACATGTGAAGCCACACGCCTCCGTTAATCTTCCTCAAGAGTGCCCACCCCGCATATAAGGGGATGTTGAGATGATTTTATCACTCTTGAGGAAGATTAACGGAGGCGTGTGGCTTCACATGTTGTTAATCGAAACGTTGTCATTGTTTGTTCAATTAAAGGTTGGAGATCCTACCATGGAGTCATTTGGATTTACTCCCAACCGCAAATCTTTGCATATATATACATACATACACACACACACACACACACACACACACACACACACACACACACACACACACACACACACACACACACACACACACACACACATATAAAACAGTGTGTGTGTGTGTGTGTGTGTGTGTGTGTGTGTGTAATGTTACCGGTAGACTCCTAAACGGAGAGGCTCACGTACTTGATATTTGGCACAAACATGGCCATTGAGCATGGTCGACCCAAAAATTTATTTCATAATATTTTTAAACCATATTTTTACCTCAGCGCATTTCAGCGAGGCATATTATGACCGGAATGGCAGAGCAGCGCGCTGATTCGCTCAGAGCGATCACGTGATGTTCCTTGCCGCCATTAACTCAGTTACGCGTTCGCACGTATTTCAGAGCGAAAAGCGATTCCGTTTTTTCACATTTCAGCGAGGAATATTGCCATTCACACCACATAGGTTTTTTTCCCTTTCATCTTTAGATCCATATTTTTTGCCATAACGTAGCGCATTATGGCTCTCTCGAGCTCGAGTTAGCCAATCACCTGGGAGCATGAGGCCACGTTGGCCATGCCCACGACACGACACAGAGTTGCAATCGATCGCTCAGAGCGATCACATGATGTTCCTTGCCGCGCGATTGCGTTTTTTCACATTTCAGCGAGGAACATTTTTAGCTCTTTCACGAGCCTCGATCTTGTATACAAAAAAAACAACAAAAAAAACAAACAAAAAAAAACATTGCCATTCACATCACATTGGTTTTTTTTTCTTTCATCTTTAGATCCATATTTTTTTATACACAGAATCTGAATCGGTGGCAGAGCAGCGCGCTGATTCGACGATTCGCGCGCCCTCCCCCCTCCCCTCCTCACGTTTATACATGGAATGCCGGGTACTTCCCCCCCCCCCCCTCTCCTCTCCTCCCCCCTGTTCCCCTCCTCCCCCCTGTTCCCCTCCCCTCCCCCCTCCCCCCTCTCCTCCCCTCCCCCCTCTCCTCCCCTCCCCCCCTTTCTCTCCTCCCCCCTTCTCTCCTCCCCTCCCCTCCCCCTTTCTCTCCTCCCCTCCCCCCTCTTCTCTCCTCCCCCCCTTTTCTCCCCTCCCTCTCCCCCCGTTCCCCTCCCCGGCATTGCCGGGTACTTCTGTGTATGTATATGTGTGTGTATGTATATTTTATATATATATATGTATATATATATATATATATGGTAGCTTATATATATATATATAACCAGGTCGACTCCATATGATGAGTGGATACCAGAGATAACGTCACCACGTGGCAGGCGGTGCGTATCGCTCCCAGCAAGGTGCAGCAGCAGCTGTATGGGACACCTTGCTGGCGGTTCTCCACTGATGATATGAAGGTCGCATCGTGACTGAGATATATATATATATATATATATATATATATATATATATATATATATATATATATATACGTATATATATATATATATATATACACATACATATATATATATATATCTATACACATACATGTCAGCCATTAGGGTTTTAGCCCCATGACTCAATTGATCATAACATCTGAAATTATATATCGTGCTTCTGAAAACTGATTTGAACTTAACTGCAGACAGAGGTGAGTGGACAAAATGTGGTTTCGAGGCTCAACGTGCAGGGTGGATCCTTAGCCTAGTAAATTAGTCCTTGAATGAATGTGCCAAACAGTAGATAAAATGCTCTCGACCCACGTACAGGAAAAAGATGTCATCCAAACGCCTCCTTCACAAAGGGAATAATTAATTATATATCTTCATAGTGTTTAGTATGTCTCCTAAACCAAGGACGTATCCAATCTTCATCTACCATTTAGCCTAGTGTATAAGAATATTTACTTCGGCCTGCGCTCGGGTCTGATATGTTTAGATAGATAGCCAAAAAAAGCGTAGCCTATCATTATGCTTACATCTTGTTGTCTAAATTTGACCTTCTATAGGACGGGACAATGGGAGGTGTTGTCCTTATTGCCCAGTAGTGCTATGTCTTTAGCGCAGATTCTTGTCTAATATTTTGCTATAAATGAAATGCCTTTCCACTTATTTTTCAGCGAGTATCTTGAGGAATTGTCCGCTGCGTGTAGGCGGTACATTCTCGAGCCTCGCTCCACACGTGTGTGTATAATCGATTTTATTAAACATTGTTGTTCTTCTTCCTCTGATTCTTCTTCTTCTTCCTTCCCTTGAGGTCTTCGACCGAGAATTTGGTGTCAGGAGTGGGATACATCCAAGTGTGCAGACGAGGTGGATCCTCACGTTCCAGGTCGGGAGGGAGGCCTGCCGGCATCTAATTTGGTGGGTACGCATTTTTGCACCTCGAAATTGAAGCCTCCCGCCTTACTTTGGACGTATGGACCTCTGTCGGCTGTACCACCTGGCTTGCATTCCGAACCAAATTTAGTTTAAACCAGAGCAGCAGTGGGTAATGAATCGATTATACAGGGCGCCCGGGATAAGGAGGGGTATCCCTCAGGTAAGCTTCCTGCGTGGGAAGCAGGTAGACCCATATGTGGGTGATAGATAATAGGTATTAAGTTACTCCGGCGTGAGAACTGCGTTTAAGGTTAGGAATCGGGGGGCGACCCGATCTTAGGACTACCAGGAGGGACTAGCCCAAGAAAGGTAGAATAATGAGTATTTTAAGTTAAGCTACGCACTGGATGTGTTAGAGTTCACAGGTAAGTAGGATTGAAGTGTGCATGAGTGTGCATGAATTTATACTGTATTGTATGGAGAATGAAAGGTCAGTCACATGGTATTTGTGTATAAGGGAATGAATGATCTGTCATTGCAGCGTGTATTTGTGTTTATTGTGTGTGTGTCATTGATGTGTGTCATTGACTGACAAGGGATTCCCCAAATTGCCTACGGGCGTTGGGCAATCCGGATGAGTAAAATTGGCAGGGAATAATGAGAATGTTATGGAGAGCATGTGTAGACAGGGCTTTAAAACAAGTGTTCAATTACATCCCCACATTAACGGCTCTCCAGATGTAGCAAGGGAGAATGGGAGTGAAAGTCAAAAATAATAGGCTGTCAACCGACAGGGTGTTTATTCAACGGCATGGCCGGGGCTTGTATTTGGCCGATTTGGGATGGCAGAATGCGTCGAATGAAGGCAAGAATGACATGTGATGCTGACGTGAGTCCAATCGGAAGGATGGATGGTTATGGTTTCACCCGGTCCGTTTATCTGTCTGTCTGTCCGGACACGGAGCTCTTGGGGAGAGCCAGAAGGGGTTGGGGTGACCAAGATGAATGTGGACAATATATTAATTGTTCATATTAATCTATTAATCTCTGTATATTAATCTGTAAAAATATATTAATCTCTGTGTGTGTGTGTCCGTATTTGTCTGGCTTTCTGGCTGTCTATGGAGTCATGTCTCTGAACACTGATTTTGAGGGAGTTGCAGGCGTGATGGAGTTGCAGGTGCGGACCAAAGCGGTGTCCGCGGTATCTACTGGGGGTCGAATGTCACTCCCTCAGTGTCTGCGAACTTGTCGTTCGGCAGTGTCGAAAGACAGGTTCGATTGTCGGTCTGTCTGCTTGATTTTCGGGTCTCACTGAGTATATGGTATATACTCTGAGTATATGGTCGTTTTCGGTTTTGTGCTTTAATGAGGGTTGATTTGACTTCCCTGAA
This sequence comes from Myxine glutinosa, assembly GCF_964187855.1. Taxonomy (NCBI): domain Eukaryota; kingdom Metazoa; phylum Chordata; class Myxini; order Myxiniformes; family Myxinidae; genus Myxine; species Myxine glutinosa. The sequence goes on from NC_136268.1 coordinate 154,229,636, forward strand.
AGGGGGACAATAAATATTTGGTGTTAGCTGTTGTCATTTCGGATGTTTGCAGTTGTAATGTGGAGCCAGTCTGTCTGTCCAACTGGGTGTGTCTGACTGCGTCTGCAGATATGGATCAAGGAGGAGCAGTTTCTGCGGCGTTTGTTATGGTGTTGAATGTCTTTCACTGTGTCTGCTGACGTGTCGTGTGACTATGGGGACTATGATAGTGTGTCCTGGCGGGAAGAATCGTGGCAGCCTACAGATTTGAATGGAATGGCCTCTGTGAGACCATCCTGTTAGTACGTTGGGGGTTCGTCTGTCTGTCTGTCTGTGAATGGAAATTGAACTGGACTTCGACAGAAGGCAGGTGGGTGGTCACCTGCTGTAAATTGTGGTGGAACATTTGTGACGTTCCCTAATACGAGGGGACGAATTGGTTTGTAAATGTGTTGTGCAGGTACTTTCTCTGTAGGTAGCCAAATTCTATTGTTGTCAAGTCTCATGTAACCTTGGTTAACGTATATCTACGGACAAGAGCTGCACTTTATTTTAGTAAGTGACTGGGAAAGTTTGTTTTAAAAGGTGCCAGCGGAGTTGTTTAGAGTTATGGAGGTCACAACTCGCTGGAACCTCTCTGTTTATGTTTGGCTGACTTACATTGACTAGTATATGGGAAAAAGGGGACTGAAAATGCTTTGATTTTTTCGTGGATTGCCCATTGGGTATGCTTAGGATTTAATAGAGTGGTGGAGTTCTGTGGAATATGATGACGTTGTCTTGTGGACACTTTGTGAGTGACTAGACACGTGCCTGGAAGGGGAAATTGTATTCATAACTCATGTGGGTTGTGTCTGAAGAAAAGGTTTAAAGTAAGTGTGAAGAAGGTCATGGAAAGTGCGAAGATGTTAAAGGAAAGTCGAATTAGATGGATCATTTGTCAATGACAAGTGACTTTGCAAGGTTTGCTAAGAAAGGGAGGGGAAAAGATTATAAAAGTTGATGGAAAAGACGGGAAATAAAGAAAAGTGGTTAGTTATGGACTGTTGTTTTGTGATAAGAAGGTGATTGGGGGCTGGTGAAGATTGGATCACGGCTCTGCAGACCAGGTGAACAGAACTCCACCAGGAGTGGGTATATGGGAATCACACCAATTAAATTATTGCTCAAAGGGAGGTGATAGAGCAAAATAAAAAAGATTGTCATGTGGACCGCAAGGCTAACCCCGCTCTTGCAGGGAAATGGTTTTGGGAGGCTAGTTATTTTTCAGATAATTTTTCCAGTGGGTTTATACTGATGTGAAATTCGCGTATCTAGAAAGGAAGGGAAAAAATTGTCCAGGTATTGATAGGATAACAGTGAAATTTTGAAGTGAAGTGAAGGATAACAGTGAAGAGTTAGTGTGTTCGTTGCGATTTTTGGGAATGGCAGGGTACTGTCGTACATGGATGATGGACCGACTGCGGAAAACGCCAGTAAGGCGTCGATACAATGTTGAACACCGAACGGTCCAGGTGTTGGACAACAATGAAGGGTTCATAATTAATTTGGCACCTCAAGACAGACGTTCCGACATCCGCACCTACAGAGTTCGATGTAATACAATTACAAGCCGCGGCCTCAAACGTAGAACAGCAAAAATTGGATTAAATTGGGAGCTCAACGCCCCGCAGAAGGACAAATGTGGACGATTAATGACAAACCCGTGGCACCGCGAGCTTTATTGCCATGGTTGGCACGCATGGCGCATCCAAATGGCCATGTGTGCCATAGGGGGGTGAGGTGATGAGGCAGGTCACTTCCACCTGGGCAGCACCAGGCCTTTCGACTGTGGTTACCATGGTCTGTCGCTCGTGCGCTATATGTCATCGGTATCAGCGCCAGTGGATATGGCAGCCCTTGAATTACCTATCATGGATGACATGTTTTTAAAGTTTTGCATAGGTCTATCCCATGTGGCACGCAGCATACATGAACGCGTTCGGGAGGCCCTGCCGGAGCCAACAAGCAAGCCTACCCACACCGTCGAGGCAGGAGATTACGTGCTGGTGAAGCATTTCACCCGTAAGACTGCGCTCGAACCAAGATGGACGGGGCCATACCAAGTTCTTCTGATCACACCAACAGCGGTGTTTTGTGAGGGCAAGTCGTCCTGGGTACATGCCACACATTGTAAGTTGGCCATACCCACAAACACAGACACCTCAAACGCACCACCACAGATCGAGGATGCTGCACCACCGCCTGTTAGGGGTGGCAATCACATTTAGTTTAATATACCGCTTCAGGCTAAAACAGGTGTCTGCAACAGGTGCATGGGATGCTAAAAGAGGACATTGGATTGACTTTAAATTGAAATGAAAATTGAAAGGGTGGATTAGGAAAATGAGTTTGTTCAAATAATCGTGGCATCTGTGGGATGCAACAATTTTGTGCCAGAATAGTGTAGGGGAGCCGTCATCTGGGAAGCGTCGTTAAATGGCAGTAGGTTTAGACAGGTATTGAAAGGGTTCGTGCAATGTCATTTTGGGGCTTATGGCTCGCCATTGTCTGTCTGCCAGTTATGGTGGGCAGAGGGAGAGAAAAGGGAGGCCCCCTTGTAATAACCATAGATGACCAAGCCCAGCATAACGTAACCAAGCTAACCATATCTTGGGGGACACCAAGCGCCACCCGCGTTGAGATCAGTAAATGCATGGCCTCGGCCCTTATCCCACCCCATGGAGTAATGTTTATTTGCGGAAATAAAGCATATCCATACCTACCCGAACAGTGGGGAGGGACTTGTTATCTGGGATCCATTTTTCCCAAGGTAAATTTGGTAAATCATGTATTATTAGATGTAGGGAAGATGATTAAAAGGAAGGTATTTTCGGAAATTAGTGAAAGTAAATATGGCATTTGAATTTCCAGACACGACACAGGAAATGCGGCTATGAATAAGCCAACCATCTGAGAGATAAGGTAACTAAATGCCAATTAGTGGGACGGGGGGCTAGGAATTGATCATGGTGTGTGTAAGAAAGTATTTTTCAGGATGGACGATGAAGAAATCGCCGTTGGAAAACCATGATCTTGACCACAGAGGCCGTCGATCTGAATGGGTCCTTCAACAAGGCAGATGTGACCAGCGCTTCAGAATTTTGTATTGATTTTTGTGATGACTGTGAAAATCCCTTGTGGGAACTGGCTACTGGCTGATGCCTGCATCGATGTTTGAGATGATTGTAATACTTGTGTTGAAAATCCCTTGCGTGTACTGGCTAACGCCTCTTATGTATTATGAATGATTGGCAAATAGATAGTCTCGCATTAGTAATGGAACGAATTGGAAACGAAACCTGAATCGCAGAACTACAATTGGAAAACGAATTAATGCATATGCAAACGATGGTGATGCAGAATCAAGTGGTTTTGGATATGTTGTTGGCAGAAAAGGAAGGAGTATATGGGGTGATCGATGAACCTATTTGATGCTTGGGATTCTGATAATGATTATGATTTTAGTTGGGATGATTATATCTGTGATTTAGAAAGTGTACGTTCTTTTAAAAATTATTTACACCACCCAGCAAATCACATTCACAGGGCTTGATGGCATTTAACGTCGATTGTTTGCCCTGATTCGCGAGGACCTCACCTGCATAAAGAGGGCCCTTAATCTGGCTGGCAACCGGGTCGCACCTACGCTGCAGCGAGGGTGGATTCGGAATCTGGCGGGCGGCAGCAATCTCTTAAACCAGGCGCCGTCGTCGCGAATTATGGCTAACAATTCATACGTTGAATGTTAGACGACCAGTTAGGGCCGGTATCTCTCTTTGAGCATACGTGACGCTATGTCGTGCCTGGCATGTAACTAATTGATGAATTTGGTGTCTTTCCAAGGAGGTGTCTTGTAAAGACAAAGGAAGGAACTGTCAGCCATTAGGGTTTTAGCCCCATGACTCAATTGATCATAACATCTGAAATTATATATCGTGCTTCTGAAAACTGATTTGAACTCAACTGCAGACAGAGGTGAGTGGACAAAATGTGGTTTCGAGGCTCAACGTGCAGGGTGGGTCCTTAGCCTAGTAAATTAGTCCTTGAATGAATGTGCCAAACAGTAGATAAAATGCTCTCGACCCACGTACAGGAAAAAGATGTCATCCAAACGCCTCCTTCACAAAGGGAATAATTAATTATATATCTTCATAGTGTTTAGTATGTCTCCTAAACCAAGGACGTATCCAATCTTCATCTACCATTTAGCCTAGTGTATAAGAATATTTACTTCGGCCTGCGCTCGGGTCTGATATGTTTAGATAGATAGCCAAAAAAAGCGTAGCCTATCATTATGCTTACATCTTGTTGTCTAAATTTGACCTTCTATAGGACGGGACAATGGGAGGTGTTGTCCTTATTGCCCAGTAGTGCTATGTCTTTAGCGCAGATTCTTGTCTAATATTTTGCTATAAATGAAATGCCTTTCCACTTATTTTTCAGCGAGTATCTTGAGGAATTGTCCGCTGCGTGTAGGCGGTACATTCTCGAGCCTCGCTCCACACGTGTGTGTATAATCGATTTTATTAAACATTGTTGTTCTTCTTCCTCTGATTCTTCTTCTTCTTCCTTCCCTTGAGGTCTTCGACCGAGATACATATATATATATATATCTATACACATACATATATATATATATATCAACACACAATCGTGGCCAAAAATATTAGCACCCTTGCACTTTTTACTTTTTTCAAATAGCTCACAATTTTCTCTAAAAATAAGTTGAAATTGAGAAAAGTATTTGGTCTCCACAATTCTTTATTTCACTGTTAATATTACAGAACCTTTGTTTTTGATTCAGAACTTAATATATCCTGTTAAATCAGAAAATAAAAAGAAATGGCATTGACAAAAGTATTGACACCCCAGACTTAATATTTGGTATCTGCTGCAATATTTGGTTTGGCCTTTGGACAAAATAAATGCAGTCAAGCGCTTCCTATAGCCATGAATGAGCTTCCTCCACCTCTCTACTGGCAGTTTGGCCCACTCTTCTTGTGCAAACTGCTCCATTTCTCCCAGATTTGAAGGGTGCCTTCTCCCAACTGCTGTTTTCAGATCTCCCCACAGGTGTTCAATGGGATTTAGATCTGGACTCATTGCTGGCCACTTCAGAACAGTCCAGCGTTTTCTCCTGAACCATTCCTGGGTGTTTTTTGAGGTGTATTTGGTGTCATTTTCCTGCTGCAAGACCCATGACCTTCAACGGAGACCCAGCTTTCTGACACTGGGTTTAACATTGCACTCCAAAATGTCTTGGTAATCTCGTTATTTCATGTTGCCATGTACACATTCAAGGTACCCAGTGCCAGAGGCAGCACAGCAATCCCAAAACATCACTGAACCTCCTCATTGTTTAACTGAAGGGAAGGTGTTCTTTTCTTTGAAGGCTTCATTTTGTTTTCTGTAAACATAGAGATGATGTGCTTTACCAAAAAGCTCTAATTTGGTCTCATCTGTCCACAGGACATTCTCCCAGAAGGATTTTGGCTTGTCCAGGTGTGTTTCGGAAAAACTCCATTCGGGCTTTCTCAGCATTGGGGTCCTCTTGGGTCTCCTACCATAGAATCCTCTTTCATCGCATTGACAACGGTTGGTGAGAATTGAAACTGTCGTACCTTGTGTCTGAAGGTCAGCTTGAATCTGTTTGGCAGTTGATTGAGGTGCTTTCTCCACCATTCGAACAATCCTTCACTGCAATCTTCAATCAAGTTTTCTCTTGCGGCCACATCCAGAGAGGTTGGCTACAGTGCCATGGGCCTTAAACTTCCTGATAACATTGCGTATGGTGGACACAGGAACATCAAGGTCTCTGGAGATGGACTTGTAGCCTTGAGATTTTCCATGCTTTGCTACAACCTTGTGCCTGTCCTCTTAAGACAATTCTCTGGTTTTCTTTCTTTTCTCCATGCTCAATGTGGTACACACGGTGACACAAAACAGCAAAATGACTCCTTTTCTCCATTAAAACTGGTTGAAAGAGTGATTTTTATATTTCAGGCACCTGCACCTCACCACAGGTGAGTTCAATTCCAAAGTAAAGGAGAATCACCTGCTTAAAATCTAACAACTTCTAGAAGGTGCCAATAATATTGTCTGGGACATTTTAGGATGTCTGTGTGGAATAAACGAAGATTTAGTGATATTTTCAGCGTTTTTTGTTTTGTTTCACTGCAAACCAAAGAAATACATGTGTGGATACCTATATTTTTTGTATTTTTTTTACATTTTTCTTTACTTCTTTTTACATTTTTTTTTACATTTGTATCACTTTTTACAGTGATTTTTTTTTTTACATTTTGCAATACATTTTTTTAAATTTTAACAATTTTCTGGAAGAAATGGTGCATTATTTGAAAAAAGTGCAAGGGTGCCAATATTTCTGGCCACAACTGTACATACATATGCACCCATAAAAAAAAAAAAAAAAAATTAAGATTAAGCACCCATAGATTAAGCATATTCAAAAACACTAGGCCGCATATGTTATGTGGGAGTACAGCGAGTAAAATATATTTTAACAAGACGTGTGACTGCTCAACTGTGAATGGTCAAACATGCCACAACATAAATAGTCAGCATGATTCCTCAAAGATCCAAGTGAAAAATACCATGTCGTGAAATAGGACACGTAGCGACGAATAATTATGAACACAAAGTTTTAAAAAAGGACAAGAGCGTGAAATAAAAGTGCTCAGTCATGCTAAAAAAAAAAACATAGCAGTGCTGCAAGTCAGACAACATGTCTCAGTTTTCTCAACATGACTAGATAGCCGTAGCTGCCAGATTGTTACCGTCAAGATAACTGCTGCCCAGTGCCCATGCAAGAACATTTTATGTGTATGTTGTTCAAATTACATCCATGCACTCCAACCAGTTCTGTGAAAATATGAAAGCTAAATGAATGAAAAAATACTCACCAGACGATACCCTGTGCACCGGATCCGATCGGCTTAAGGTTTTGATAGCGACGGAGGACGTTGAAGGTAGAATCTCCGACCTCTACGCTGTAAAGCTGGCTGCTTTTGCTCATGTTGCGTCCACCCCGTCTTGTGGTGTCAACTGATTTGCGCGGCAATCTCTCAAATAAAGGAAGACGGAGAGGCAAACAATAAGCATATGGCCACCCTAAATTTTCTAACTCTACTATGATATAGCAACAATGCTGGCAAGATTGTCTAGATGTGTGTGCACTCAGATCTGAGCTATCTCACATAGGTTTGAATCCCGGCCCAACTACAAACTGTCACCCTTGTGCTTTACGGATGACAGGGCGTTGCATCATAAAGCCTACACTATGTCGGATGGATGTTAAGCCGGGTGTACCATGTGGTAGTATTGGTTGATGCAAGTTAAAGATCCCACGGTGTCCTTTGCAAATAGGTGAGTTATTGCTAGCAATGTGAACAAATTAGAAATTGCTGCACACTCATTGAGTACCCTGCATCAGAGTGGTGACCCATCTGGGATTGTAACCCTTAAAAATAAAAATAAAAACATCCAGTTCAGCAGAACTAACACACTGTCTAGACTCTAGAGCATGAAAACAAGCTCGAGATTAACTTATAAAGGAGAAAGATGAGAAAACACATTAAGCACAAGTGCACGGCGAAAGTCCAAATGACAATTATTCGCAATGAAGACATTGCCCACACGGAATGGGTGTTAGGTGTTGTTAGTAACACCAGCAGCAACATGCCCACTTCATACAAAAGTCTGAGACTTGACGATGTTACAGAAACTTCATGCAGAGCGCAGACGCTGCACACAATCGCGTGCATCACTAGGTCACGGTATTAAGATTTCCCTTTTAAAGCACCTCATTGTACCCGCCTTAACAACATTCAAGATTTCTGGGAGAAAATAAAATAATACAACAGTTCATTGCAGATGCTACATAACGAGATAAGTCTGACTACATTCGCAACCAACAAGCAAACATGAGAATAGCTGTTTGTTTTTTTTTTTTTTTTTTTTTTTTTTTTTTTTTGTATACAAGATCGAGGCTCGTGAAAGAGCGAACATTAATCACACAGAAAGACAAACCGACACATAAAACATATAACATCGGGAGCGGTAGACAAGATGGGGAGAGAGGGGGAAGGACACAAACACAACATTTGAGAGCAGGGACCGAGAGACATGGAGACATCGAGAGATCTGAGAGAGGGCGAGGGCTTTGGGGGGGGGGGGGCATGGGAAGGGGGCGGTGGGAGAGGTATAAAACATATGGACACTGCCAGGACTTCCAGGAAAGAAGTTGGAATTTCAAACAAGGTGGATCTGGGGTGAATTAGCGGGGGTAGAAAAGATCAAGGTTTTGGATGGGGGAAGATAAGAGATGGTGGTGAACAGCTGTTTTAAAGACCTGGAGGGAGGAGTGGGATTGAAGGGAGTGAGGGAGTTTGTTCCAGAGGCGGGAGAAAAGAGGAATGAAAGAGTGAAGGTGAGCAGAGAGCCGAGATTTCGGCAGTTTAACCATCAGAGGGTTGCTGGCAGATCTTGTGCGACCTGTAGGAATATTTGGGGGACAGAGCACAGAGAGAGCTGGGGGTGCAAGGCCGGAGAGGAGTCGGTAGAAGACAGAAAGACCACCTACCTGCCTGCGGTGAGTGAGTGAAAGGCCCTCAGAGATAGCTTCATCGCGGGAGATTCCAATAATTCTGAAAGCTTTGGTTTCAACAGCGTGAAGCCGAGCTAGGTGTGAGGCAGGAGCACCGGCCCATAGGGGAGAACAGTATTCCATTGAGCTGCGGATGAAAGCCTTGTATGTGGTGAGGAGCTCAGGTGTGCCGAGGAAGGACTTCGCACGACGGAGGATGCCCAGTCGGCGACTGGCTTTGGAGGCCAGCTTGGAAATGTGGTTTTCCCAAGAAAGATCATGGCAGATAGTGAGACCCAAAATATTGAGCGACAGAACTTCTTGGAGAGGATTGTTGAGAAAGTAGATGGGAGGGTTGTCCAGTCGATCTTTTCGGAGAGACATAGTAAGAGTGTGAGATTTGTCAGGATTGAAAGACATGTTCCACTTGTTTGACCAGTCTGTGATTTTGTCCAGTTTGTTCATAATCATATCACCATCCAAAAAGGTTTCTCAAAATGCTCACCATAGCAAAGCCTGGGTGTTGAGATGGAATAGCTTTGTGTAAATAGTGAAAAGTTTGAGAAACATTTCAGATAAAAGAATTGAGAAATTGAATTTTCATCTCCTGAACCAACCAACAACAACATGCATTTTAAGGCCATTTTCCCTGCTAGAGCGGGGGTTAGATTTACAGTCCCCATGACAATATTCTCCATTTTGCCCTATTTTCTGCATCTCTCGTTGTTAACCCCCTTGCCCGCATTTCTTCTTCCACCATCTTTAGCGAAGTCTTTCTCGGTCTTCCCCGTCCTCTACTTCCTTCTATATTCATTTCCATCACTCTTCTCAACCAGTCACTTTCATCCTTACTCAACACATGACCAAACCATCTCAACCTGTTCCTCTTCACAGCATCAATCACAGGCTCTATTCCCATCATCTTTCGCAATTCATCATTTGTCTTCCTCTCTCTCAACGACACTCCGCACATCCACCGAACCATTCGCATTTCCACCCTTTCCAGCCTTCGTTGCTGCTCTACATTCATGACCCATGTCTCGCTCCCATAAATCATAACACTTCTCACACATGCAGCATACACCTTTCCCTTCAGCTTCAACGACACTCCCCTCCTCATCAGCATGCCACTCAGTTCCCGAAGCTTCTTCCATGCACATCTCACTCCAGCAACCGTTGCCGAGTCTGATCCACCTTCTCCATTCAGCATGTCTCCGAGGTAGCAAAATGTTTTCACACCTTCCAGCTTCACGCCGTCTCCAAGATCCAACTCAACATTTCCTCCATCTGCAGCTCCCTCTGTGCACACCTTACATTTGAATGTAGCTGCCACACTGGTTAATGACCCTCTCAGACCACTACATTTTTGATGAACCCACTCAGCGCACATTGTACATTGAATGGAGTTCACTCCGACACCCTTCCTGCACACAGCACATGGCCACTTCCCAGTTCTTTCCACCTCACCACATGCTTTCCCACTTGCCATCACCTTCGTCTTTCCTATATTCACCTTCAGACCTTCTGTCTCCATACATTCCTTCCACTTGTTCATCTTTTCCTTCAGTCCATCCATACTTTCCACAATCAACACCAGATCATCTGCATACAACAACTCCCACGGTAAACCATCCTTTACGGTCTGAGCCAGCACCTCCATCACAGCTACAAATAGTAGTGGACTTAGTACCGACCCCTGATGCACTCCCACCTTCACCTCAAACTCACCACTGTTCCCGTCCTTCGTCCTTTCAGCTGTGCGCGCTCTTTAGTACATTGCCATCACAACTCTGATCAACCATTCCTCCCCTTCTAACTTCCTCAATGCCCAGGTCAATACTTCGCGTGGAACCCTATCGAATGCTTTCTCCAGAACAACAAACCCAAGAAACAACTTCTTCCTCTTCTCCATCTCCATGTACTTCTCCTGCAACTGCCTCACAATAAAGAGAGCGTCTGTCGTTCCTCTTCCTGGCATAAATCCAAACTGCATTTCGTCGATCTTCACCTTCTTCCTTATCCTCCTCTCCAACACCCTTTCCAATACCTTCATTCCATGCTCCAATAACTTTATTGCTCGGTACGAGCCACACTCCAGAGGGTCACCTTTCCCCTTGTATAGAGGGACGAGGGTACTCAGTTCCCAATCCACTGGAATGCGACCTTCTTTCACCACCAGATTACAGATCTCTGCCATTCTCTTCACAGCCCAACTTCCTGCTGCCTTCAACATATCTCCCACAACTCGCGTTGGCCCTCCCGCTTTTCTACTCTTCATTGCTTTTATCGCTTCCTCAATTTCCTTCTCAGTTATCTTCTCTGCCGGTCCTAAAACTGGGTTACTCTCTATGTTGCCATCCCATTCATTCTCTGTATTCAACAGCATTTCCATATATCTTTTCCATCTTCCTTTAATTCCATCTGGGTCCACAACGATTTGTCCCACTTCATCCTTCAAGCAACTCACCCCCATCACATCACACCTTTCTTTCGCTATCTGCTTTGCAATCCTGAATACCGCTCTCTGACCCTCTTCCGAATCCAAGCATTCTCCGAACATTTTCCAACATGTCTCCTGCGCCTTTGCTACCTCTTTCTTTGCAGCCTTCTTGGCTGTCTTATAACTTTCATGCTCTGCTTTTTCTGCTCCCGTACCCTTTGCCTTCTGCCACTCCTTGAACTTCTTCCTCTTCTCGCCAATCCTCTTTCCAACTTCATCATCCCACCACCATGTTTCCGAGTGCCTCGGTGGTCCTTTTGTCCATCCACATACCTCACCAACGGCTCCCAACAGACTATCTTTCATTGACATCCAACCACGTTCAAGCTCAACCACATCATCCTCTACCCTACTCAGCCTCTTTTAATGCCTCCCTTACTGTCACCTCTTTCAACCGCCACACCTTCATTCTCGGTTGGTACTTCACCCGCCGAGCTCTCCTCGCACCTTTCACCCTTATGTCGCAGACAACCAAGTGGTGCTGTGAAACAGCCTCCTCACCCGGGATCACCTTTGTGTCCCGGAGGTGCCCCCTATCTCGCCTACGCACCATCAGGTAGTCAACAGTTGTCGTCGACCCACCTGACGTGTATGTAACAAGCTTATTATCCCCTTTCTGGAACTGAGTATTACAAATCAACAAATCAGCTCCATCAGCAAACTCCAAAATCCTTTCACCTTCTCCATTTCTCACACCATATCTGTAACCCCCATGAACTCCCTCAAAACCATCCATACTTCTTCCCACATGCCCATTTAGGTCTCCTCCTACCACAACAACTTCCTCATCTTTCACGTTTTCCATCAGCTTCTCTATCGCACACCAGAACTTGTCCTTCTCTTCATCGCTCCGACCAACCCGCGGAGCATATCCCGAGATGACGTTCACCAAGAGCTTTCCAATCATCATTTTCACCATCATCAACCTATCACTCACTCTCGTCACACTCACCACACTGTCTCCAAACTCCTCAGAAAACAGGACACCAACACCATTCACACCCTCCAGGCACCCTTGCCACACAAACTTGTATTTCTGTCCCTGCCTACCCTTCACCATTCTCACACCACTTCCCTTCCATCTCATCTCTTGCACACAACATATGTCCACTCTTCTTCTGACCAATACTTCCACCACTTCTCCTGATCTCCCTGTCATTGTCCCTCCATTCCATGTCCCAAACCTCAGAAACCGATCTCCACTTCGGGCTGTGCCCTGCCCATATGTAGTTGTAATTGTCATGGTTCTCTTTTTGAGGCAATGTTTTTATGGCCGGATGCCCTTCCTGACGCCAACCCTCTTAGTCGCCTCTTACGACACGCAGGGATACGGTGTACCTATTTTAACCAGGGTACACACCGTAATCTCCTGAATCTAATCTCCTGAAATCCTGAATCGTAATCTCCTGAATCGTAATCGTAATCTCCTGAATCGTAATCGTAATCTCCTGAATCGTAATCGTAATCGTAATCTCCTGAATCTAAAGTAATCTCCTGAACCAACCATAAACACAATAATCGGATCGGATTGGTGCTTGCAGTATGGGTGCTGCATCCCAAATGGTGCCATCCCTTGGATGGACATTAAGCTGTGTGCCCTATTTGTTAGCATTAGCCGATGGAGCTTAAACATTGCACAGTATATTTCACGAAGAGTAAGTGAGGTATCGCCGGTACCCTGAACAAATCACTTCCAGTTGAACATCAGGAGTGGCCTTCCAGTTCTTGAAAGATTGGGGCCAAACATCCCCACAACTCTTCCATGAACATTTATTTTGTACATAAAAGATGAATGCAGTAAAGTAGCATATTTAGAAGTTGCAGTAGTTGCAGGTAACTTGAAATAAGTTTAAAAGGGCACCTGATTTAGGTTAACACAAAATGATAATCATGTTGTGCAAGAACACGAAAATATTAAAAATAGCACTAAAATTGACACAATCCCACAATGCATCTGCAAGACATTACTGCAATAACCCTGCCATTTTTATGCCTCCACCCCAAAGGTGGCCGGAGGCATTACGTTTTCGGGTTGTCCGTCCGTCTGTCCGCACGGGCTAAACCTCGTTTTTCTCAGCAACCACATGTCCAATTGAGATGAAACTTTCAGGGTAGGAGTGACACCGATGCACAATGTTTTTATCATAATTGTGACGTCATAGGTCACGTGGTATGGCAGCCATCTTGGAATAAACACAAATAATTAAAAAATTATTTCTCGGAAACCGCTGAATGGAAACATTTGAAACTTGGCACATTGTCAAGTACTCCCAATGGGGAACAAAGGCAAGATAATGATGACATCATAGGTGAAGTGGTATACCAGCCAAAAATGTTTTAATCGAATTCCTTATCCTAAAAATCTGAAATTGCATGCACATGATCTATGACCCATTTGTATTGAAATATTAAATTTATGACGTCATAGGTCACATGGTTTGGCAGCCATATTGGATTTAACCTAAAACCTTAAAAAAACATTCTCCCAAACCACCAAATCGATTGACTCAAAACTTTACATGCGTCATTGACTAGGTATGGCGATTAAAAGATGATCACAAAAACATCATTGGTCACATGGTGTGGCAGCCATATTGGATTGAAGGAAAATATTAAATAATTATATCTCTCAAACCGCTTACCCTATCGATGCAAAATTTCGATTTTGTAAATCTGATCTCACACCATTGTTGCATATAGTTTGAAAATGATGACATCCTAGGTCATGTGGTTTGGCAGCCATCTTGGATAGAAAAACAAATCTTATCCAATCAACACAAAACTTCACAAACGTGATCCCCTACCCATACAAATGCAGAGTGTACATTAGTTTAAGGTCATATGTCATGTGGTGTGGTAGCCATATTAGCTTTAAAGCCAATGTTTTAAAAAATCTCTTCTCTGAAACTGCTTCACCAATCGATGTGAAACCTGTCATGGCTGGTGAAAATGTGATACTTGAAAACAGTCGAAGGGATTTAAATCAAACTTGTTTATTTTTAGGACAGTGAGCGAGGGCATCTACCCGTTGTGGGACTTTGCGGAAGCATATTGGCGACACAGTCGCATTGCTCTAATTTATTTCTAATTTCTTGTTGTCCTTCTGCCTTCTATCTAATCTCATTCCTTTGTTTGCTTTCTTTCTTTCCTTATTCATCTTCACATTTTAACACCTCTTGTCCCTTTGCACCTTTGCTCAACTCAATAATCTGGGCCGACCGACCAGATCCATCAACACCCGTAAAGAAAACAAGAGAGAGAAGTTAAACATTTCAAAGTTCCAGCTGACAACAGTGTACAAAGTCTTCATCCAGAGTGTCATGGAACATGGCTCCCCACTGTGGACTGGTGCTGCTGCTTCCCTCCTGCAAAGCTTGAGATCCTGGCATTTATGTCTGCCCATATCATTGGAATCCGTCGAAAGAAGGCTTTTTTTTTTTTTTTTTTTTTTTTTTTTTTTTTTTTTTTTTTTTTTTTTTTTTTTTTTTTTTTTTTTTTTTTTTTTTTTTTTTGTATACAAGGTCGAGGCTCGTGAAAGAGCGAACATTAATCACACAGAAAGACAAACCGACAAATAAAACATATAACATAGGGAGCGGTAGACAAGATGGGGAGAGAGGGGGAAGGACACAAACACAACATTTGAGAGCAGGGACCGAGAGACATGGAGACATCGAGAGATCTGAGAGAGGGCGAGGGCTTGGGGGGGGGGGGGCGTGGGAAGGGGGCGGTGGGAGAGGTATAAAACATATGGACACTGCCAGGACTTCCAGGAAAGAAGTTGGAATTTCAAACAAGGTGGATCTGGGGTGAATTAGCGGGGGTAGAAAAGATCAAGGTTTTGGATGGGGGAAGATAAGAGATGGTGGTGAACAGCTGTTTTAAAGACCTGGAGGGAGGAGTGGGATTGAAGGGAGTGAGGGAGTTTGTTCCAGAGGCGGGAGAAAAGAGGAATGAAAGAGTGAAGGTGAGCAGAGAGCCGAGATTTCGGCAGTTTAACCATCAGAGGGTTGCTGGCAGATCTTGTGCGACCTGTAGGAATATTTGGGGGACAGAGCACAGAGAGAGCTGGGGGTGCAAGGCCGGAGAGGAGTCGGTAGAAGACAGAAAGACCACCTACCTGCCTGCGGTGAGTGAGTGAAAGGCCCTCAGAGATAGCTTCATCGCGGGAGATTCCAATAATTCTGAAAGCTTTGGTTTCAACAGCGTGAAGCCGAGCTAGGTGTGAGGCAGGAGCACCGGCCCATAGGGGAGAACAGTATTCCATTGAGCTGCGGATGAAAGCCTTGTATGTGGTGAGGAGCTCAGGTGTGCCGAGGAAGGACTTCGCACGACGGAGGATGCCCAGTCGGCGACTGGCTTTGGAGGCCAGCTTGGAAATGTGGTTTTCCCAAGAAAGATCATGGCAGATAGTGAGACCCAAAATCTTGAGCGACAGAACTTCTTGGAGAGGATTGTTGAGAAAGTAGATGGGAGGGTTGTCCAGTCGATCTTTTCGGAGAGACATAGTAAGAGTGTGAGATTTGTCAGGATTGAAAGACATGTTCCAAGGCTGTCTCTTGGGGGTCTGCGACCTTGCTCACCCACGAGGCAGGTTGCTGGCCTTGCAAAAGTTTTTTCTGGTCTTGCTCCTCCTTGTTTCTCACCTCTCCGCTGAGCCTCAAACCCTCCAGGTCCTACACATTCTGCCTGAAAACATTTCATCGTTACCGTCCATAAGTCAAAACTTCAAGCTCACCTCCATTCTTTCATAACCCTCTTGGCTCTCCCATAAAACTTCCTTCCCAAGTCAGTTGTCTTGAGCTACTCCTACAAGACAATCAAGTCTACTAGCTTTCAATCACTCCTTGTCTCTCCAATTTCTACCAAATGAGTTTGACTACACCCACTGACACTCTTCTCCCTTGTCCTGCATTTTCTCTCTTTGTGATGTGGTGTATGTTTGGTATTGCCCCACTGATTTCCCATTTCTCCCTGTCATGGTCTCCACTGGCCTCAATAACAAATAATAATAATAATAATAATTGGATTTATATAGCACCTTTTGCCGATGGATACAAGGACACCTTTAATATTTTTAGCCCGTCCCTGCACAGGACGGGTGATAGTAATTGGATTGGTATAGCACCTTTTGCCTATGGATACAAGGATACCTGGAATATATTTAGCCTGTCCCTGCTGTGGAAGAAAAATTAATTGCGTACGTAATTTGTGTAAATCGAGTGGATTTCCCGGAGCCTCGACCTTGTCGTTGCAAACACTTGAATTTTAATTGCAAACACGTAAGCTTCATAAATACATATATTAATCAGTGTTAACTGTATTCTATGAAAATCTGATCTAAACTATAGAACTGAATCTTGTAACAATAATGTGTAACCCTCTTATTTGAACTCTTGTAACCTTGTTTTCTCCAGGCTGGAGATTGAGACAAACCAGATGTTCTCCTCGTGCTAAGCATGTTGTTATCTTAAATGGGCAGTAAGCTCTGTTTATTTTGCAAGACAGCGAAATCTATGTTTATCATTATCTGACGCCCCTGGCCGAAAAGAACAGAGATAACGACCTGGAGGAGCTGCCTGTCATAGATGGATCCAACAAATGGCGAAATCACAAATGACTATGCTGAAATGTTATCTCTCCTCGCTGACCCTCTCCTGACCTCTCACGCTTTCATCTTCGACCATAAATAGCCGTCTAACAGAAAGTCAGAGAGGTTCTCAGTCCAGTTGCCTGTATTGAATGTAGCGTGTTGAGCCTGCGTGATGAATTTATTTTTGTCCGTGTATGTGTTACTTTGAATTGAAGCGAGTGTTTCGTAATGCCTTTTGTAAAAGTGAATTGAGAACTCCCACGTTATATTAAAATCAGCCGATTGTCTTCTGAAACAAGTTTGGACCTTAATTATTGAGTCAATGAGTCAATGAGTTTCATTCAAGGCTAAATTAATTAATTCTCCAACACTGCACAGGACAGAGTTTTACAATTGTGCGTGTGTGTATGTGTAAGCGTGTGTGTGTGTGCGTGCGTGCGTTGTTGGTTGTTATCTCCATATGCAGGTTTCAGAAGGTGGAACGGAGCCTTCCCAGGAATCGAAGTATCCACCTGCATGAGTGTGTGCACACACATGTGTAAGTGTGTGTGCATGAAAGCTGCTGTTGTTGGCTGCTATCTCCACACGTTGGTGGTTTCAAGCGATGGAACGGCAACCTACCAGATCTCAAAGTATCCACCTCTGTAAATCCCGACCAAACTCATGATGTGTGTGTGTGTGTGTGTGTGTGTGTGTGTGTGTGTGTGTGTGTGTGTGTGTGTGTGTGTGTGTGTGTGTGTGTGTGTGTGTGTGTGTGTGTGTGTGTGTGTGTGTGTGTGTGTGTGTCCAGGACATAAACTTTTTTTTTCAACTTTATTCCCATTTGAACTTTTGTCATCAAACAACCCAGCTGCGGGGTTTTTTCTCTCACCTTGGAGACGAGTTCCGGGAATGTGGTTGCTTGGGGAAAAACGCTATAACATGGGGACCTCTCCCCATAAATTTTATTTCTTGGCAGGGGGAGTGATTAAACATATTCAAGGCTTCATTGGAAAACACAGAGTGAAAACTAGAACGACACTCTTCCACGTCGCGGTCGACCGATATGCCTCTGTACATGTATGTATAATGATTTAATAATGTGGGCAAAGTTGATTTCAATCCCTTCAGCTGTTCTCATGTATCACATTTACCTGACATGACCTCTGACCTTTGATGCTGTCCTGAAATCAAATCAGTTCATCTTTGTATTATAATATATACTTCTACAGGCTTGGTCAAAATCCCATCACTGGTTCATAACTTCATACTTTTACCTTTCACTTGAACTTTCACCTTTTGATCTACAATCTAATCCATTTATCTTTACATCATTATAAATACTTGTACCAAGTTTAACATGGTTCCCTTCAGCCGTTCTTAAGTTATTGTGGGAACGAAAACCTATTACAGACTGTGACCTTTGATCAAATGATTGCATAATCTATAAAAATGCAATGGCAGTGTGTGTGTGCGTATGCATATGAATGCGTCTCCTCCATAACTCCAAAACCATGAAACCAAGTGGCCCCAAACTCTACGAGCATACTTCTCGACCTCCATGGGTGTGCATGAATGAAACCTGGGTGTTTGGGTATGTTAAAAACACCCTTCTTGAGGATGATTAACAGGGTGCTCATAAAAAAAACCAAAATAAGCCTCACCAAAAAGGCGATCCGCCATCTTGGTCAGCCCTCTGCGACATCACTGGGTTCTTAAGCTGCCATTTTGTTTCGGCCAATTGAAACGCGCCTTGACTGGAAAACTATCTACTCTCACGGACTAATTAAAGCATATAATTAAAATCTGGATTTGGATTTGAGGATCGGATCCTATACACTTTGGTATTGAAATTTGGAGTGAAATCTGAAAAATTTAACACGAGCGATTCTTATAACCAAGTGTATTTATGTAAGCAAGGCTGTTCTCCTCCTTCTGAGCTGTCATCTTAATTCACACCTCCATAGGATGGGGTGTTTTTTCAAGTTGCAAACTGCTTCAATTTTATTCACACTTGTCATAATTTCATTATTGTGATTGTAAACAAAGAATATAGAAAACAGCATTAACAAAGCATTAGCGCTTACTCTTCTTCAAAGCATGACAGAGAAACCCAGCTACTCATGAGATTACCAAAACATCAACATTTAAAAAAAAGATAAAAATTTTTATTACACTGCATTCTTGGCAACATACACTGCCCAGATATTCTTCAAACTCAACGAGAAACCTTTTATTCAAACCCGGAAAGCATTACAGAGAAACTCAGTGATAGATTGCTTAAACCCTTAAGGCTCCTTCGTTCACCGCTGTTATGTCTCGGCGTATGGCGTATATAGAGCCTCACGACTTTGGAAACGCCATAAAATTAAAAGGAAGACAATGAAGAACCCCACTCCATATTTAGTAAAGTGGTGGGCGGTATTTTGAGAGAGACCTACAGTGCCAGCCCCATGGAGTTCGCACACGTCAGCTTAACAATGCATACGTGGCAAGTTGAAGGTGACGGAAAATGGGTGGGTAGGAATTAAAAGCAGGTTTTTTTATATGTCCCTCCCCCGCCCCTCTCCGTCTCTCCACCGCCACCCCTCTCTGCCTTGCCGCCACCCCTCTCTGCATCTCCGCCGCCCCTCTCTGCATCTCCGCCGCCCCTCTCTGCATCTCCGCCGCCCCTCTCCCGCTCATCTCTGTCCCTATCTGCCCCCTCCCCACTCCTCTCTGCCACTCCGCTGCCCCTCTCTGCCACTCCGCCACCCCTCTCTGCCTCCCCCCCGCCCCTCTCTGCCTCCCCGCCGCCCCTCTCTTCCTCCCCCCCGCCCCTCTCTGCCTCTGCAACACCGCCGCTCCTCTGTCTCTCCTCCCCCACCCCTCTGCCCCTCCCCCCCGCCCCCCTCTGCCCCTCCCCCGCCCCTCTCTGCCTCTCCCCCGCCCCTCTCTGCCTCTCCCCCGCCCCTCTCTGCCTCTCCCCCGCCCCTCTCTGCCTCTCCCCCGCCCCTCTCTGCCTCTCCCCCGCCCCTCTCTGCCTCTCCCCCGCCCCTCTCTCCCGCCACTCTCTGCCTCTCCCCCGCCCCTCTAGGTCTCTCCCCCGCCCCTCTCGGTCTCTCCCCCGCCCCTCTTTGTTTCCTTGTGATGAAGACATGATGCATCAAGCCCCACCTTAACCGAGCTTGCAGGTTTCAGGAAGCATTGAAGTTCGTCTACTTTTGAAATCTGCTTCAAGTAACAGTTTATTTTAAGTTCAATTGTGGACGCTGAAGTAGAGGACTGGAGTTGTGAACGGCGTAGACCTACGCTACAAGTGCTGGTCAAGCACATTGCTTGCTACTCATTACGGCGTGACTGGCAACTTAACTGCATGCACATTTTTTGTACTCTGCTACTGCAATTTCTCTAAAAAAGGGGAAATATACTTGCGCAATGTGAAATTCGCATTTCTCTGTTGTAGCAAGACAACACAACAACAACAACATGCATTTTAAGGCCATTTTCCCTGCTAGAGCGGGGGTTAGCCTTGCGGTCCCCATGACAATCTTCTCCATTTTGCCCTATTTTCTGCATCTTTCCTTGCCCGCATTTCTTCTTCCACCATCTTTAGCCAAGTCTTTCTCGGTCTTCCCCGTCCTCGACTTCCTTCTACATTCATTTCCATCACTCTTCTCAACCAGTCACTTTCATCCTTCCGCAACACATGACCAAACCATCTCAACCTGTTCCTCTTCACAGCATCAATCACAGGCTCTATTCCCATCTTCTTTCGCAATTCATCATTTGTCTTCCTCTCTCTCAACGATACTCCACACATCCACCGAACCATTCGCATTTCCACCCTTTCCAGCCTTCGTTGCTGCTCTACATTCATTACCCATGTCTCGCTCCCATAAATCATAACACTTCTCACACATGCAGCATACACCTTTCCCTTCAGCTTCAACGACACTCCCCTCCTCATCAGCACGCCACTCAGTTCCCGAAACTTCTTCCATGCACATCTCACTCTTGCAACCATTGCCGAGTCTGATCCACCTTCTCCATTCAGCATGTCTCCGAGGTAGCAAAATGTTTTCACACTTTCCAGTTTCACGCAGTCTCCAAGATCCAACTCAACATTTCCTCCATCTGCAGCTCCCTCTGTGCACACCTTATATTTGAATGTAGCTGCCACACTGGTTAATGACCCTCTCAGACCACTACATTTTTGATGAACCCACTCAGCGCACATTGTACATTGAATGGAGTTCACTCCGACACCCTTCCTGCACACAGCACATGGCCACGTCCCAGTTCTTTCCACCTCACCACATGCTTTACCACTTGCCATCACCTTCGTCTTTCCTATATTCACCTTCAGACCTTTTGTCTCCATACATTCCTTCCACTTGTTCATCTTTTCCTTCAGTCCATCCATACTTTCCGCAATCAACACCAGATCATCTGCATACAACAACTCCCACGGTAAACCCTCCTTTACGTTCTGAGCCAGCACCTCCATCACAGCTACAAATAGTAGTGGACTTAGTACCGACCCCTGATGCACTCCCACCTTCACCTCAAACTCACCACTGTTCCCGTCCTTCGTCCTTACAGCTGTGCGCGCTCTTTTGTACATTGCCATCACTACTCTGATCAACCATTCCTCCACTCCCAACTTCCTCAATGCCCATGTCAATACTTAGCGTGGAACCCTATCGAATGCCTTCTCCAGATCAACAAACCCAAGAAACAACTTCTTCCTCTTCTCCATGTACTTCTCCTGCAACTGCCTCACAATAAAGAGCGTGTCTGTCGTTCCTCTTCCTGGCATAAATACAAACGGCATTTCGTCGATCTTCACCTTCTTCCTTATCCTCCTCTCCAACACCCTTTCCAATACCTTCATTCCATGCTCCAATAACTTTATCGCTCGGTACGAGCCACACTCCAGACGTCCAGAGGGTCACCTTTCCCCTTGTATAGAGGGACGAGGGTACTCAGTTCCCAATCCACTGGAATGCGGCCTTCTTTCACCACCAGATTACAGATCTCCGTCATTCTCTTCACACCACAATTTCCTGCTGCCTTCAACATATCTCCCACAACTCCCGTCGGCCCTCCCGCTTTTCTATTCTTCATTGCTTTTATAGCTTCCTCAACTTCCTTCTCAGTTATCTTCTCTGCCGGTCCTAAAACTGGGTTACTCTCTATGTTGCCATCCCATTCATTCTCTGTATTCAACAGCATTTCCATATATCTTTTCCATCTTCCTTTAATTCCATCTGGGTCCACAACGATTTGTCCCACATGAAAAACGATTTTCCATGAAAATCTCCACTTCAACAGTACTTAGATATCCAAGTTATTTTCGAGATGACAGCCTAACACAGGACTCGGCTCAGAAGGGCAACTCACCGGGTTTGCGTTTGGGAACTCGGTTTGGGTACAGCATGATGAGAGCCTGTTGTTTTTCAGGGGGGACATCAAGTTGGCTATATTGTCCAGTTGTACTCATAATTGTTCAAGATCCTGTGTTTTTTTTTGTTTTTTTTGTATGCAAGATCGAGGCTTGTGTAAGAGCTGACATTAATGACAAAAAAAAACAAAAGGACACATAAGACATAATAAAGAGAGCGGGAGACAAGACGGGGAGAGAGGGGGAAGCAAACGAGTACAACATTTGAGAGCAGGGACATCGAGAGATCTGTGGGAGTGAGAGGGCTTGGGGGGAGGAGGTGTGGGAAGGGAGGCGGGGGTGGGAGAGTTAAAAAAACACATGGACACTGCTAGGACTTCCAGGAAAGAAGTCGGTATTTCCGAAAAGTGGATCTGGGGTGAATTAACGGGGGTAGAAAACATCAAGGTTTTGGATGGGGGAAGATAAGAAATGGTGGTGAACAGCTGTTTTAAAGACCTGGGTCCTGGAGGGAGGAGTGGGATCGAAGAGAGTGAGGGTGTTTGTTCCAGAGGCCGGAGAAAAGAGGAATGAAAGAGTGAAGGTGAGCAGAGAGTCTTGATTTTGGCAGTTTCACCAGAAGAGGGTTGCTGGTAGATCTTGTGCGACCTGCAGGAGTATGTGGGGGACAGAGCACAGACAGGGCTTGAGGGGAGGCGGGGCTAAGCCAGAGAGGAGTCGGTAGAAGACAGAATGACCACCAATCTGCCTGCGGTGAGTGAGTGTGTGAGTGAGTGAAAGGCCCTCAGAGTTAGATTCATCGCGGGAGATTCCAATGATTCTGAAAACTTTGGTTTCAACAGCGTGAAGCTGCACTAGGTGTGAGGCATGAGCACCAGCCCAGAGGAGAGAGCAGTATTCCATTGGGCTGCAGATGGAAGCCTTGAATGTGGTGAGGAGCTCAGGTGTGCCAAGGAAGGACTGCACACGACGGAGGATGCCCAGTCGGCGACTGGCTTTGGAGGCCAGCTTGGAAATGTGGTTTTCCCAGGAAGATTATGGCAGATTGTGAGACCCAAGAGCTTGAGTGACAGAACTTCTTGGAGAGGATAATTGAGAAAGTAGATGGAAGGGTTGTCCAAACAGTCTTTTCGGAGAGACATAGTGAGTGTGAGATTTGTGAGGATTGAAAGATATGTTCCACTTGTTTGACCAGTCTGCGATTTTGCCCAGGTCTGTAGAGAGTGAGGAGGATGCAGACTGCCGATCTGAGAGATGAGGAATGGAGCGGCAGAGAATGGAGTCATCTGCAAAGAGATAGAGAGGATTTTCCAGAGAGTCGGAGAGATCATTGATGAAGACCAGAAAAAGCACAGGGCCCAGGACACTGCCTTGGGAAACTCCAGCCTGAACAGGCAGAGGAGATGAGAGAAATCCATTTAGGGCCATACGTTGACTACGACCAGAGAGGAAGTACGCAAACCATGCGTGGAGATTTCCATGGATACCATAGGAGGAGAGTTTGGTGAGCAGAGCGGGGTGCCAGACCGTATCAAAGGCACATGATATGTCAAGGGAGACAGCTGTAATTTCCTATTTGACATTGAGGACCTCCATCGATTGTGGAGGCAGCAGAAGCAGCATGTCCAGAGTAGAGTGAACTGGTCTGAATCTAAATTGATGATCAGAGATCAAGCCATTGGAGAAGAGGAAGGGTTTGATATCTGAAACAATGCTGGATTCCATGACTTTGCTGATAATTGGGAGCAGGCTGATTGGTCTGTAGTTGCAAGGATCTGTTTTTGCACATTTTTTGTGTAAAGCGGTAATGTTGGCTGATTTTCAAGCTAATGACAGATAACCTTGAGCAAAAGAGAGGGTGGAGAGAACAGAGAGAGGATGTCAAAGAGCGACAGAGCAGGATTTTAGGGCCCGTGGGCTGATGCCGTCTGGTCCAGTTGCAGAATTGACAATTCAGAGTCGCGGAGTGACAGAAACTTCTCCACCTTGTCAGGAGAGAAGGAGACAGAGTCCAGGAGCAGCTGCATTTGACTGGGTAAGGTGGGTACAGAGAGGGACGGGTTTGGGACACAAGATTTTGAGGCAAACACAGAGTTGAGGCATTCAGCTTTTTCACGTGCAGAGTCAGCTGTGTAGCCGTTTGAGTTAAGGGAGGGGATGGAGTGGGGGGACAAACACCAGAAACAGATTTGACAAGACCCCACCAGGATTTGGAAGAGGGAGACAGGTTTGAGAGTTCACTCTTGAGAGTAGAGAGATGTTGTTTCCTGGCTCTCCCAAGGGTAAACACACACTTGTTCCGGGCTTTGTGAAAGGAAATGATTACCTTCCGTTGGGTTTGCCTTCCAGGGGGTGAAGGCAAGTTGTTTCAGAGCAACTGCCTCACCACAAGATTCCGTGTACCATGGATGGGAGGAGGAAGGGTATGACAACTGAAGACGTGATGGGATAAATCTGTGCATGAGAGAGAACAGTTTACTTTGGAAGAATTCCCAGGAATGAGTTGATGTCAGAGGCAGTCGAGATGGGAGACCAGTCCAGATGATTTATGGCTGCTTGAAGACCGTGCCAGTCGGCCTGAGTGAAATGCCAGACTCGTCGACGCTGAGGAGGCTCTCTGAGAATGGCCAGAGAGATGTCCACTTTAACAAGCACATGATCAGATGAGCCGATTGGAGCAGAATAAGAGCAGCAGACATTTGCAGGGAAGTTTGTCATAACCAAGTCTAGAAGAGAAGATGCTCCATTGACTGACATCCTGGTCGGGAAATTGACAGATTGTGTGAGTTTTAGTGAGTCGCAGAAGTCCTTTGCTGAGGTGCCATGGCTGGTGAGAGAGGTACCCACACCCAGCCAGCTGGCATGATGACAGTTGAAATCACCACATACGAGGAAGAGAGCGTTGGTCATGTTATCAGATGTAGATGGAGTCATCACTGTTTGGTGGACGGTACAACACACATATGAACAAAAGGTGGGAGCAAAGGGGAAGCCGTAGCCAGAGGTACTCCTGTGGGTGAGGTGGAGAGAAGGCAGTGCAGGGAGAGTGAGGAAGAGAGTTTTTGATAAAGATAGCAACCCCACCTCGAGGACGAGGCTCAGTTCTGTCATACCTGAGGAGGGAGTAACCAGGGAGAGATATTAAGGACTCAGAGATATCTTGAAGGAGGAAAGTTTCTGTTAAGCAGATCAAGTCTGGTTTGTCAGAAGCAACCTGTATGGAGAGATCAGTCAGGTTTGAGCAAAGGCCCCGTTTGTTTGAGGTCCATATCATTAAAGAAGAGGAAGGGGGAGCATCGGATACAGGACAGGGGAGGGGAGGGGTAGGGTAAGATGAGGAAGAGGAGGAGGAGGAGGAGGTAGGGAGAGCTGTTGATAGTGTGTCAGAGATTTCAGAAGAGCTAGGAGAAAGGGAAGGATGAGGACGACAAAAGGTTTGATGGTGATTGGATGAGGAACAGTGAGGTGTTGTTTGAGGGGGGCAGAGCGAGGAAGAAGGTTGGAGGAGATGGAGGTAAGAGTTGGAAGGGAGTGGATGCAGGGAGGATGATTTGAGGAGGAGGGGTGAGAGTGGAGAATTTGAGAAAAAATTAGGGTGGGGAGATTTGAAGGGGAGGGAGGAGGGGGGAGTTTTGAAATGGAGGCGTGAGGGGGAATTTAGGAGGGGAGGGGCAAGGGGGGAGATTTGAAAGGGATGGGTGAGGGGGGAGTTTAGGAGGGGAGGGGTGAGTTTGTAATTTAGAAAGTGTTGGACGATTCATGGAAAACGAACATTTATTGCAAAATGAGTTTCTTGTGATTTCCAAGTCAGAGATCCGTTTGAAAACGTTGGAGGAGTGGTGGAATGCAGGTGAGTTTTGGGAATGTAGGAAGAAAGAACTGCAAGAGATTTAATTTTTATTTATGAAGAGATTTGGTGAGCAAATTGAAAACAACCTTTTAAAAAAGAAGAAGAAAAGTGTTATCATACACAACAGAACACAACACTTCAGGGGAAAGTTGAAACATTTTTAAACGAAACCATGAAAGCTATCTGGGGAAATTCCCTAAATGAGGGCATGAAGGTAATCCTAAGGGGGATTAAGGATTCCAGCAGAGGTTCAGAAAAGTTTTCCAGAACTAATAATATTTCAGATGGGAAATTAAAGCCACATTTTGTGTTTCAGAGTGAGAGCCAGTGCTTTTCCGTGATCGTGGAAAATGGATGGAATTCACGGAATCAGTGACTTTAAACGGAAATATGAATCTGACACAGAAAAAAAACGGCATGTAGTAATTTACACTAAAAAGTCAAGATTAGGTCCAATTACAAATAAAGTATTCGCTATATTGTCCGATTTTGTGTGCGATTCTACACAGACTCAATTCCCTCGGTGTAATTACAAAAAAAGTAGTAACTAAACAAACATGGCCTACTGCAGTTTGATGCCCAAAGGATACCGTCCATACCCGAAGTGTGAGCACAGCAAATGTTTCACTCAAATCAACCATAGCTGCTTCGGACAAGCAGTGATGTGAATCTCAATCTCAATTGCTGGCACTAAATACACCATTGAACGAGAACGGCACTTGGTAGAGCGCATAGCTCCGCCAGGCTGAACAGTTTACGTTCTGTACCCAACTGATGGGCCGGATCTGAAGCAAAATCTAACCAGCTTGTTCATGCGACCTACCCAACTCATCAATCAAATTTCCTGGCATCCATCCACAATGTTTTTGAGATATCATGCTATGAATAGATTTTGCCCCATCTCTCAATCTTTCTCAATGGTGAAGCATCACTTTAAAAAGTCTCATATCTGAATCCCGATCTGGACCTTCACCCAATCGAATTTGTCGTCACACACACAACCTGTCTACAAAGTTTCTTCCAAATCCGTCCATAACTTTGAGACATCCTGTTAACAGACAGACAGCTAAACAGGGGTTAAGGAATAACCTCCGTCCACCTTTGGTGTCGGAGGTAATTAATGTGAAGTTGAAATGACAAATGGAATTGGAAGTGAAATGTTTGTTTCAATTTGAGAACTCAAAACTACAACAACACAACACTTCCCACGACTTCAAATTTAACAAGACAGTTAACGAGCTTCACACGGGATGAACGTTTAACCCCAAATAACAGATGAGTAGAGGAAAGAAACTTGCACACACTTCAAGCTCAAGAGATAATAATTAACTGATCCCTGCGCCAATGGAGTTTCAACCAACTAAATTCACCAACAGGAGCGATGTGGATTTCAACACCCGCTGCATACTAGCCAGGTTCACGATGTTAACAAATATAATTTCGTTCAAAATTTTGGGAGATTAGCAAACCTGTACATTTTTGGAATCATCAGAGCATGGAGAATCCAAAAATCAATGTTGGCATTTGCAGACACCTGCATGGCCGCCATTTTGGATTTTCAAAATGGCCGCCATAAAACACATATTTTGCGCTATCTCGGCATTCCAGTCAACCTAGAAACTTAATTAAATATGCTAATCCTATGTTTTCTGGGTCAAGGAATCCAATAAAGGCCTCAAAATAGTGCTCAGGATTATAGAAAAACAACAAACAAAGGTAATTGAAAACCATTTTCATTATATTTGTGATATAACTGTATTACATAATACATGATATTGCAAGTCCTTTGAAGTTATAGGTATGGGTTTATAAAGCAAGAAAGCAGCTTTGTTAGTCTCAGATTGAACTATAAGTCCTATACACAGGATCTACTCGATCTATACCGTTCAGGAATATGCTTTTACAGATCTTCATCACTGTCCTGAGTGTCATTTTCGCAAAGGTTTCTACACAAATGCCAACATTAATTTTTGGATTCCTCATGCTCTGAATATTACAAAAATGTATAGTTTTGCTAATCTCCAAAATTTTTGAACGAAAAAACATAGTGAACCTGACCTTACGGAAAACAGAGAATCATTATAAATGGGGGAAGGCATGGTGTCATCACACAATACCACACAACCCATACAAACTGCACAACCTCACCCAAACCTCGCCCAAACGGCGCAACCTCGCCCAAACCGCGCAACCTCGCCCAAACCGCGCAACCTTGCCCAAACCGCGCAACCTCACCCAAACCGCGCAACCTCACCCAAACCGCGCAACCTCACCCAAACCACGCAACCTCGCCCAGAGCAACCTCACCCAAACAGAGCAACCTCACCCAAACAGAGCAACCTCACCCAAACAGAGCAACCTCACCCAAACCACGCAACCTCACCCAAACCACGCAACCTCACCCAAACCACGCAACCTCACCCAAACCACGCAACCTCACCCAAACCACGCAACCTCACCCAAACGCCGCAACCTCACCCAAACGGCGCAACCTCACCCAAATCGCACAACCTCACCCAAACCGCACAGCCTAACCCAAACTGCACAACCTAACTCAAACCATGCAACCTCACCCAAATCGTACAACCTAATCAAAACCGCACAACCTAACCCAAACTGCACATACAAAACACACAACAACATGCAAACATACAGCACAAAACCACGTACAACACACACCATGATCTTTTCTACCTCAGATCACCTCACTCTACCTTGGACATGCACAGGCACTGCCAACAATGGATGGAGGCCCTCAATGTCAGACATGAGATCAGTGTCTCTCTGGACATATCTTGTGCTTTTGATACAAACGGGCATCTCGTCATGCTCTCTGCCCATGGCATCCAAGGCCAACTGACTTTATATTCCTCTGCTATCACAGCCAACGTGTGACTCTCAACAGAATCCTTTAATCTCCTCTGCCTGTCAAGGCTGGTGTGCCCCAAGGCAGTGTTCTGGGCCCAGTCTTATTACTGATCTTAAAAAATGATATATCAGACGTTCAAACTCCTGGGTCTCACTATAAGCCATGATCTTTCTTGGGCAAACCACATTTCAAAGTTAGCCTCCAAAGCCAGTCGTCGACTGGGCATTCTCCATCATACAATTTGGTACACATGAACTCCTATCCACCTACCTAAATCCAGGCTCACTGCTCCAATCATTCGTTCCTCTTTTTTTCCTGCCTGTGGAACCAACTTCCTCATTCTCTTCAATATCATTCCTCCCTCCAAGTCTTCAAGACAGCTGATCCTCACCATCTCAGATCAGGCCCCAATCCAAAACCATTCAATCTTTCCTTCCTCCTGATAGTTCCCTTCTGTATCTATGTTGTCCACACCATGCATTATCTTCTGCCCCCTATTCCATTCCATTCCTGCCCATGTCTGTCCGCCTCCCTCTGTCCGGGCCTTCAACTCTGCTGTTCCTTACCGATCCGTTGACTTTACTCATACTCTCCCTTCAATGAGCCTCAACTATGTATTCAAAAAAGTACAACACAACCCAAACAACATCACATGCAAACATACACCACACACCACCATACATACTTCACAACACATCACCATATACAACACATTACCGCATACAACACACAACACATCACCAAATACAACACACCATCACCTCTTCACGGTGGTTAAACCCCCAATACAAGACAGACAGGGGCCAAATCCTCCCCAGTCTTCCCTGCTACCCGGATTCGTCAGGGCAGCGTGGTCACGGTCAGAGTAATGGAGTCCCTCAAGACTCAGTCCTCTCCCCGACACTCTTTAATCTGTTCATGCAGGGCATTCCACAACCACCCAAGAACATACAAATAGCCTCATATGCGGACGGTATAACCATCACCTCTACACACAGCACCATCAACACCCCCACAGCACAACTTCAACCCTTCCTCAGCACCCTACAAACCTGGCTCCACCATCAACAGACTAAAAGTAGCCCCCTCAAAATCAACAGTTACTCTTCTAACAAATTGCACCAAGGAACCTAGTGCTGCACCACACATCACACTGAACAACATCCCTCTCCCACACACATACATCAAACAAAAATACCCGGCACCATTTAAAAAAAAACACATTTATGTCATTCTCAGATCACATCACAAACATTCAACTGGAATGACACTCTTCGACATCACGACGTCGATCGATATGCCTCCGCACACATTATTACATCATTATAATACTTGGTCCAAGTTTGCTTTAAATCCATTCAGCTGTTCTCAAGTCATCACATTTCTACCTGACATGACCTCTAAACTTTGACCTCTTGAACCCAAAATTTAATCAGTTCATGTTACATCATTATACATACCTGTACCAAGTTTGAATTTAAATCCCTTCAGCTGTTCACAAGTTATCACATTTTTACCTGACATGGCCTCTGACCTTTGGCCTTTGACCTCAAGATCCCAAAATCGAATCAGTTAATCCTTACTTCATTATACATATCTGTACCAAGTTTGAATTACACCACTTCAGCCGTTCTCAAGTTATAGACCTATTACAGACTTTGACCTTTGACCCCAAATCCAATCAGTTAATCTTTATATCATTATACATATCTGTACCAAGTTTGAAATAGATCACTTCGTTAGACATATTACAGACATTGACCTTTGACCCCAAATTCAATCAGTTAATCTTTATATCATTATACTTACAGTAACGTGAAAAAGTAAGCACACCCCATGTAAAGTTCTGACTTTTTCAACATATTTCAACATACAGCTATTTGATCTTCATTTCAACAATATTGATAGATAAAGGTGATATAATATAACAAATATCATGAAACATTTACATTTTGTAGTCCATTGTATAATTTAAATAAACATAAATGCAAATTTCGCATGTGGAAAAAGTAAGTACACCCTTGGCTCTAATAGGTGGTATTGCCCCCTTTGGCAGAAACAACCTCAAGTAGGCGTTTCTTATAACTGTCTACCGGTCTCTGACATCGACTGGGAGAAATTTTTGCCCACTCCTCCATGCAGAATTCTTTCAGCTGTGCGATGTTTGAGGGGTTTCTTGCATGCACAGCTCGTTTCAAATCCCCCACAACATCTCAATGGGATTTAGATCCGGGCTTTGACTTGGCCATTCCAGAACCCTCCATTTCTTTCTTTTCAGCCATTCCTTGGTGGATTTGCTGGTATGTTTAGGGTCATTGTCATGTTGCAAGGTCCACCTTTGGTTGAGCTTCAGCTTTCCGACAGATGGCCTCACATTATCCTCAAGCACCCTCTGGTGCAATGAAGAATTCATAGTGGATTCTATGATGGTGAGCTGCCCAGGCCCTGATGCAGCAAAGCTGCCCCAAACCATAATATTTCCACCACCATGCTTTACAGTTGGTATCAGGTTCTTGTGGTCAAATGCTGTCTTTGGTTTTCGCCAAACATGTCTTCTGGTACTGTGGCCAAATAGCTCTACCTTTGACTCATCTGTCCAGAGCACATCGTTCCAGAAGTGCTGGTCTTTGCATAGGTGTTCATTGGCAAACTTTAGTCTTGCCCTGATGCTCTTTCTGGACAGCAAAGGTTTCCTCCTGGCACACCTCCCATGTAGATCAAATTTGTGCAGCCTCTTTCGAATGGTAGACTCATGCACTTTGACATCAACAGTGGCAAGAGCTACCTGTAGGTCCCGTGATGACATTCTGGGGTTCTTCGAGACTTCTTTCAGCATCTTGCGGTCTGCTCTCGGGCTGAACTTGCTGGGGCGGCCTGGCCTGAACAAGTTGGCAGTTGTTTGGCATCTTCTCCACTTGTAGATGATCTTCCGGACAGTCAAATGATTGATTTCAAATTGTTTGGAGATCTTTTAAAATCCCTTCCCAGACTCGTGGGCATCTATAACCTTCTTTCTGAAGGCCTCAGAGAGCTCTTTTGATCGAGGCATGGTGGTGACGCTGCACACTTCAACAACAAAGAGCAAACCAAACTAAATGTCTGAGGTTTAATAAGACAGGTTCCTCCAAGATCCTCTCTAACGATGCTCTAATCATTTGCACCTGAGCTGGTGCACCTGATTCTAATTTTAGGTATTTGAAGTAGTGATAAATGTCGGGGTGTACTTACTTTTTCCACATGCTAAATTTGCATTTATGTTTATTTAAATTATACCATGGACTACAAAATGTAAAAGTTTCATGATATTTGTTATATTATATCACCTTTATCTATCAATATTGTTGAAATGAAGATCAAATAGCTGTATGTTGAAATATGTTGAAAAAGTCAAAACTTTACATGGGGTGTACTTACTTTTTCACATGACTGTACCTGTACCAAGTTTGAATTAGATCTATTCGGCCATTCTCAAGTTAGACATATTACAGACTTTGACCTTTGACCCCAAAAACTAATCCGTTCACCGTTGCATCATTCTACATAATTGTACCAAATTTGGTCAAAATCCCATTGCTGGTTCATAGGTTAAATAATAAAAATAACCACATTTAGAGGCCATTTTTCCCCGCAAAGCGGGGGTTGGCCTTTTTCGAGGACCGTGGTTGTTGTTGTTTTTCGGTCCCCTTTTTGAAGCAATGTTTTACGGCCGGATGCCCTTCCTGCCGCCAACCCTGTTTGTCGCCTTTTACGACAAGCAGGGAATTACCAGTGAACTGGTACTCAATTAGCCGACCTCGGAAGGATGACAGGCTGAGTCAACCCCCCTGGCGTTAATTCAGCGATTGACCGGGATTCGAACCCAGGATCCTGGGATCCTAAGCTGGCACCCTAGCCGCTAGCCCAACACCAGGGTTCACAGGTTATCGCGGTAAAACGTTTTTTACCTAACATGACCCCTGACCTTTGTCCTCGTGACCCCAAAATCTAATCAGTTCATCTCTACCTCATTATACATACCTTTGCCAAGTTTGACTAAGATCCCTTCAGCCATTCTGAAGTTATCACGATAACGAAAACATATAACGGCCAGACGGACAGACAACCTGAAAACATAATGCCTCTGGCGACGGCATAAAAAACATGCACACCCAGGCTGAACATTCTTGGTCTTAGGGCACTCACAGACACCGACTTCGGACACGACAAATAAACAGCATCACTAACACATGGGACATACAACACACCAACAACACTTACAACATGGGACATACAAGATACCAACACTTACGAGTGGTACATTACATGTCATCAACTATGCCAGCTCATCTTGGGCCTCCAGCCTATCGAACACATCTCAACACCCTGCAGAACATCCAAAACAAATCCCTTAGCATCATCACAAGTTGCTCATTAACAACACCCCTCGAGCACCTACACATACAAGACCACTTAGACATGAGAGGTATGAGTTCCTTGCAACAGCAAATGCAAACCCTAATCACCCATGCCACTACATGTACAACCACCCACAGGTCCCTAGAAACATTAAAAGTACACCACATGGACACTACAGTGACATCCTTTGTAACATCCCCCCACCCAACAGCGGAAACTACAAAAAACACATCCACACACACATCACCATAAACGCAATAAACAACCTGGACCAACACAATATCTAGGGTACAAAACCCACACCCATCGATGACTCCGAGAAACTACTCCCCATGTCCGATCATGTTCACCTTTCACGCCTTCGCTATGGACCCCACCCACAACTTTTACACGACAAACATTGACTCGACGACGCCAATGACGATACCTGCAACCCACTGCAGGCCGCTCCACATGCAATAAAACATATCATGAAAGACTGCGCGGTCCTGGATTCACGGAGGCACGAACACAACATCTTGGACGTGAGGGATCTCTGTGTCGCTCTTGTGAGATTGATCGGCTCTCTCCGTGCTGCTAGTCTGTTCAACCAGAACGAACTGGGGCAACACAACAACACACAGGCAAATACAACACACAACGCACCACCACTTACATGGAACACAGCCCACCAACACTTAAAACATGGAACATACAACATATCAACACTTACAACATGGAACATACAATACACCACCACTTACAACATGGGACATACAACATACCACCACTTACATGGAACACACAACACACCAACACTTACATGGAACACACAACACACCAACACTTACGACATGGAACACACAACACACCAACACTTACAACATGGAACATACAACACACCAACACGGAACACACAACACACACAACATTGAACACACAACACACCAACACTTACAACATGAGACATACAACATCCCACCACTTACATGAAACACACAACACACTATCACTTACAACATGGGACATACAACACACCATTACTTACAACATGGGACATACCATTACAACACACCAACACTTACAACATGGGACATACAACACACCAAGACTTACAAAATGGGACATGCAACATACCAACACTTACAAAATGGGACATACAACACACCAACAACACTTACAAAATGGGACATACAACACATCAACACTTACATGGAACACACAACACACCAACAACACTTACAACATGAGACATACAACACACCAACAACACTTACAAAATGGGACATACAACACACCAACACTTACATGGAACACACAACACACCAACAACACTTACAACATGGGACATACAATACACAAACACTTACAACATGGAACACACAACACACAAACAACACTTACAAAATGGGACATACAACACACCAACACTTACAACATGGAACACACAACACACCAACAACACTTACAACATGGGACAAACAACACACCAACAACACTTACAACATGGGACATACAACACACCACCACTTACATGGAACACACAACACACCAACAACACTTACAACATGGGACATACAACACACCACCACTTACATGGAACACACAACACACCACCACTTACATGGAACACACAACACACCAACAACACTTACAACATGGGACATACAACACACCAACAACACTTACAACATGGGACATACAACACACCAACAACACTTACAACATGGGACATACAACATACCAACACTTACAAAATGGGACATACAACACACCACCACTTACATGGAACACACAACACTACAACACTTACATGGAACATACAACACACCACAACAACACCTACACCATGAGACATAGAACACACCACCACTTACATGGAACACATCACCACTTACATGGAACACACGTGACACAACACACCAAAACTTACAACATGGGACATACAACATACCAACACTTACATGGAACGCAAAACACACCAACAACACGAGACATACAACATACCAACACCTACATGGAACAAAACACACCATCACTTACAACATGGGACATCCAACACATCACCACTTACATGGAACACACAACATACCAACACTTACATGGAACACACAACACACCAACAACACCTACAACATGAGACATACAACATACCAACACTTACATGGAACAAAACACACCATCACTTACAACATGGGACATCCAACACATCACCACTTGCAACATGTTACGATTTAAGCTCTTGTCCACTCACCGATGTCCTGTATTTATTAAGAGGATCTACGACGATGAGAACAGTAGAACATGACAGAACAATGGCTGCACAAGATGGAGCGATGACAGGCCCACCGGACGCACATAAGGCTCGCCCGATCAATGAAATCTGCCCAGGAATGAGAAGCAGCGCGACCGAGAGATAAAGAGGCCGGGAATCCGTGCACGGGCAGGACGGGAATCCGTGCACGGGCAGGACGGACATCGGAACAGAGCGCGATGGGGCCGGGCCTCGTCAGACCGGGCGCGGCCTCGTCGAACAAAAACACCAAACGACCATCAAGCAGCATCGACACAATCCGTCGGAAAAAATCTCCACAATGGGAATCCCAAATGGCCATCGAGGGCTGCTCCGGGGATCGGGCTTAAAGGGGGGAAAAGCGGGCCGCGGGGACAGCGCGCTCACCACATCCGGGGCTTGCAGCTCGCGCGCACAGCACCACCACGGGCCACGGACTCGAACTCGGGTCTCCGTGCCAGCGTGACCAAGGTTCCTTGGAAAGAACAAATAAAACGAATAAACAACGTTTCAAAATGCCTCAGATACTCGATTATTAGCGCATCGTCCGATGGATCAAATGCGATTTTTAATTCGCGCTAACACGCTGTGTTCTTCCCCCTCACCGATTCTTCCTTCGTTCCCTTTCTACACCTTTCCTTTCCTCGTTTCGTTCCCTTTCCCCTTCGCAGTCGCTTTCACTCCTTTGGCCTCTTTTCCGCCGAACCGCATCAGCTGACGCGAGTGGCGCGGCGTGAATTTGCGTCATGACGTCATGTTACACGGCGACAGGATTTGACATAAAGAATGGCATTTAACTTGTCAAAAACGAGATGTTTCTTTAAATCTATTCAAAGTGCAAAATGTAGTTACCTTTTATAATACCAAGAAGAAATGGATAAGAGCCAATCCGGAGACAGTGCGCTCTGAATCGTTGCTCCTCCCCAATGGCTCGCGTTGCTCCTCCCCAATGGCTCGGGTTGCTCCTCCCACCCACGGCTCGGGTTGCTCCGCCCACCCACGGCTCGGGTTGCTCCGCCCACCCACGGCTCGCGTTGCTCCTCCCACCCACAGCTCGCGTTGCTCCTCCCCAATGGCTCGCGTTGCTCCTCCCCAATGGCTCGCGTTGCTCCTCCCCAATGGCTCGGGTTGCTCCTCCCACCCACGGCTCGCGTTGCTCCACCCACCCACGGCTCGCGTTGCTCCACCCACCCACGGCTCGCGTTGCTCCTCCCACCCACGGCTCGCGTTGCTCCTCCCACCCACGGCTCGCGTTGCTCCTCCCACCCACGGCTCGCGTTGCTCTTTGCTTGGAAATGAGACGTGCTCTCGTACCTGTCCGTTTTACTCTCAGACATCCGAATGACTTCTTATTCTACCGTGATGAAAGAAAAATCCATATAGTGACGATTCGATGAGCGTGGTGAGTTCTGCAGACTCTTTCCCTTTATTTTCCATTTATGTTGTCGCTACTCGCTCTCAGACTCCACTTGTTAAACACCCAGGCGGGGCAAACCGAGTCAGAACCCGCCTTTAGATGGTAGTTAGTGGTGGTTGCGTCGGGTTCGGTTATGTGGACTTCGCTCAGAGGTAAAGCGTTCACCTGTGCACACGACGAGTGCCACATACCCCACGGATGCCTCTCGTGTTACACCGTTGAGTGAATGGGCGAGCGCAGGTGAGTCGCTTGTGCACGTCCCCGGATGCATGTTTACCATTTGTCCTTTGCCGGGAGCGAGTCGATCTTTGCTTCCCGCGTGCCCGGACAAGTTGCCAAAGCAGGCGTTTCGTTCTCATGGCTCATGGGATCGGGCATATGTAGCCAGGTTCCACGTCCAGGTACAGGTACAGGTACAGGTACAGGTACAGGTACAGGTTAGTTAAACACGTGCAGTGAGTTTGCTTTGCATGGTCCGAGACCTTCATTTGGCTCGTCTATAACACCGATTGATGTTCATTCAAATAGTTGATGGAGCTCGAACTTTGTCTAAGATGTTAATTTATTTCCTTCGGCTTTACCTGTTTAAAATGCTGCTGTGGACTCGGAACATCATGAGAATGTCTCTATTTTAAACATCTGGTGATTTCCCGAAGCCACAAATGCGAAGAGCGTTTGGTGGTGTCCGGGTTGTGGGAGACAGGGTTGAACAGTCGTGGGAATTATCATTCCATTGGGTGTGGATGTTTTGAGGAAGTTTTCCTGGCAAAGAGCCCATTGAACTCTCATACTCGCGCTAAGTGTCGCCGATTCGCCATTTTTGTTTGTTTGCTCCTGGGTGTGCCTTTAATAGTGCAGCTCGACTCCAGCGTTTTGTCAACACGACACACGAACCAAGGTGCACGCAGGTAGACGGTACAGGGGTCGGAAAAGTTATCTTGTTAACGAAACGTGACAATATACAAACAATCCCCCGTCTCATGCTCAACATCTTGGGTTTTCAATACGGGATTGGATGGAATAATTTGATTGTGGAACAATCACAAAACAAACTGATGTTTATATACCGCAGTCTAAAAGATTGGTAATTGGAGGATGAAAACTAATTGTAGTATAATGTTGTAAATAGCAGATTTAGTGTGACGCAGGAAAACGGTGTAAATTGTGAAGTTATTGTGCAGTAAATACATTTTG
Organism: Myxine glutinosa; assembly: GCF_964187855.1. Taxonomy (NCBI): domain Eukaryota; kingdom Metazoa; phylum Chordata; class Myxini; order Myxiniformes; family Myxinidae; genus Myxine; species Myxine glutinosa. The sequence continues at coordinate 154,267,717 of NC_136268.1, forward strand.
AGGAAAACGGCTTTGGAGAGGAAAAAGTATTTTTCATTCAACAAAAGAGGTTTTTCAGCTGATTATTTGGAATGAAAAGACGAATGGTCAAATGAAGAACATATTGGTAGCAGAAGTAGAATATTCATGGACAAAGTACAACAAAACGTGTAATATGGGATGTATTTATACACTATAGTACTGAATAATAATGATAATAATATGGGATGTATGCATACAGTATAGTACTGAATAATAATAATAATAATAATATGGAATGTATGCATACAGTATAGTACTGAATAATAATAATAATAATAACATGGAATGTATGCATACAGTATAGTACTGAATAATAATAATAATATGGGATGTATGCTTACAGTATAGCACTGAATAATAATAATAATAATATGGGATGTATGCATGCAGTATAGTACTGAATAATAATAATAACATGGGTTGTATGCACACAGCAGAGTACTGAATAATAATAATAATATGGGATGTATGCATACAGTATAGTACTGAATAATAATAATAATAATAATAATATGGGATGTATTTATACACTAAGGTACTGAATAATAATAATATGGGATGTATGCATACAGTATAGTACTGAATAATAATAATAATAATATGGGATGTATTTGTACACTACAGTACTGAAGAATAATAATAATATGGGATGTATACATATAGCAGAGTACGACAACAACAACAGGCATTTTAAGGCCATTTTCCCTACAAGAGCGGGGGTTAGCCTTGCTGGCCCCACGACAATCCTCTCCAAATTTACCCTATTTTCTGCATCTACCCGTGTTAACCCCCTTGCCCGCATTTCCTCTTCCACCACCTTTAGCCAAGTCTTTCTCGGTCTTCCCCATCCTCTACTTCCTTCTACATTCATTTCAATCACTCTTCTCAACCAGTCACTTTCATCCTTCCTCAACACAACACAACACACAACACATTTCACCAACCATCTCAACCTGTTCCTCTTCACAGCATCAATCACAGGCTCTATTCCCATCATCTTTCGCAATTCATCATTTGTCTTCCTCTCTCTCAACGATACTCCGCACATCCACCGAACCATTCGCATTTCCACCCTTTACAGCCTTCGTTGCTGCTCTAAGTTCATTACCCATGTCTCGCTACTATAAATCGTAACACTTCTCACACATGCAGCATACACCTTTCCCTTCAGCTTCAACGACATTCCCCTCCTCGTCAGCATGCCACTTAGTTCCCGAAACTTCTTCCATGCACATCTCACTCGAGCAACTGTTGCCCAGTCTGATCCACCTTCTCCATTCAACATGTCTCCGAGGTAGCAAAATGTTTTCACACCCGCCAGCTTCACGCCATCTCCAAGATCCAACTCAACATTTCCTCCATCTGCAGCTCCCTCTGTGCACACCTTACACTTGAATGTAGCTGCCACACTGGTTAATGACCCTCTCAGGCCACTACATTTTTGATGAACCCTCTCTGCGCACATTGTACATTCAATGGGGTTCACTCCGACACCCTTCCAGCACACGGCCACTTCCCAGTTCTTTCCACCTCACCACATGCTTTACCACTTGCCATCACCTTCGTTTTTCCGATATTCACCTTCAGACCTTTTGTCTCCATACATTCCTTCCACTTGTTCATCTTCTCCTTCAGTCCATCCATACTTTCCGCAATCAACACCAGATCATCTGCATACAACAACTCCCACGGTAAACCCTCCTTTACATTCCGAGCCAGCACCTCCATCACAGATATAAATAGTAGTGGACTTAGTTCCGACCCCTGATGCACTCCCACCTTCACCTCAAACTGATCACTGTTCCTGTCCTTTGCCCTTACAGCTGGGCGCGCTCTCTCATACATTGCCATCACTACTCTGATCAACTATTCCTCCACTCCTAACTTTCTCAATGCCCATGTCACTACTTCGTGTGGAACCCTACCCAATGCTTTCTCCAGATCAACAATCCCAAGAAACAACTTCTTCCTCTTCTCCAAGTACTTCTGCAACTGCCTTACAATAAAAAGCACGTCTGTCATTCCTCTTCCTGGCATAAATCCAAACTGCATTTTGTCGATCTTCACTTTCTTCCTTATCCTCCTCTCCAACACCCTTTCCAATACCTTCTTTCCATGCTCCAATAACTTTATCGCTCTATAGGAGCCACAGTCCAAAGGGTCACCTTTCCCCTTGTATCGAGGGCCAAGGGTACTCAGTTCCCAATCCACTGGAATGTGGCCTTCTTTCACCACCAGATTACAGATCTCTGTCATTCTCTTCACACCCCAACTTCCTGCTGCCTTCAACATATCTCCCACAACTCCCGTCGGCCATCCCACTTTTCTACTCTTCATTGCTTTTATCACTTCCTCAACTTCCTTCTCGGTTATCTTCTTTGCCGGTCCTAAAACTGGGTTACTCTATATGTTGCCATCCCATTAATTATCTGCATTCAACAGCATTTCCATATATCTCTTCCATCTTCCTTTAATTACATCTGGGTCCACAACGATTTGTCCCACTTCATCCTTCAAGCAACTCACCCCCATCACATCGCAGCTCTCTTTCGCTATCTGATTTGCAAACCTGAATACCACTCTCTGACCCTCTTCCGAATCCAAGCATTCTCTGAACATTTTCCTACATGCCTCCTGCGCCTTTGCTACCTCTTTCTTTGCAGCCTTCTTGGCTGCCTTATAACTTTCATGCTCTGCCTTTTCTGCCCCCGTACTCTTCGCCTTCTGCCACTCCTTGAACTTCTTCTTCCTCTCATCAATCCTATTTCTAACTTCATCATCCCACCACCATGTTTCCGAGTGCCTCGGTGGTCCTTTTGTCCATCCACATACCTCACCAATGGCTCCCAACAGACTATCTTTCATTGACATCCAACCACTTTCAAGCTCAACCACATCGTCCTCTACCCTACTCAGCCTCTCTTTTATTGCCTCCCTCACTGTCACCTCTTTCAACCTCTACACCTTCATTCTCTGTTGGTACTTCACCTGCCGAGCTCTCTTCGCACTTTTCGTCCTTATGTCGCAGACAACCAAGTGGTGTTGTGAAACAGCCTCCTCCCCCGGGATAACCTTTGTGTCCCGGAGGTGCCCCCTATCTCACCTACACACCATCAGGTAGTCAACTGTTGTCGTCGACCCACCTGACGTGTATGTAACAAGCTTATTAACCTCTTTCTGGAACTGAGTATTACAAATCAACAAACCAGCTCCATCAGCAAACTCCAAAATCCTTTCACCTTCTCCATTCCTCACACCACATCCATAACCCCCATGAACTCACTCAAAACTGTCTATACTGCTTCCCACATGTCCATTTAGGTCTCCTCCTACCACAACAACTTCCTCATCTTTCACGTTTTCCATCAGCTTCTCTATAGCCCACCAGAACCTGTCCTTCTCTTCTTCGCTCCGACCGACCTGCAGAGCATATCCCGAGATGACGTTAACCAAGAGCTTTCCAATCATCATTCTCACCATCATCAACCTTTCACTCACTCTAGTCACACTCACTTCACTGTCTACAAACTCCTCAGATAACAGGACACCAACACCATGCACGTCTTCCGGGCACCCTTGCCACACAAACTTGTATTTCTGTCCCTGTCTACCCTTCACCATTCTCACACCACTCACCTTCCATCTCGTCTCCTGCACACAACATATCTCCACTCTCCTTCTGACCAATACTTCCACCACTTTTCCTGATCTCCCCATCATTGTCACTATATTCCATGCCCCAAACCGCAGAAACCGATCTCCACGTCGGGCATCAGACGTTTCGTCGTCATAAATGGAGTGATTTCCACCCTTGCTTCGATCGGGTTCCCCACCTTGATTTTTGACGAGAGTGAGTGAGGACCCCCACAGGTTACTTTGAGCTGTACCCTGCCCATATGTAGTTTTAATTGTCATAGTTCCCTTTTTGAGGCAATGTTTTATGACCGGATGCCCTTCCTGACGCCAACCCTTTTCGTCGCCTCTTATGACACGCAGAGATACGGTTTACCTATTCTAAACCGGGGTACACACCGGGACATACAGTATCGTACGGAATAATAATAATAATAATATGGGATGTATGCATACACTATAGTACTGAATAATAATAATAATATGGGATGTATTTATGCATTATAGTACTGAATAATAATAATAATAATAAGGGATGTATGCATACAGTGTAGTACTAAATAATAATAATATGGGATGTTTTTGTACACTACAGTACTGAATAATAATAATAATAATAATAATAATGATAATATGGGATGTATGCATACAGTATCGTACTGAATAATAATAATAAATATGGGATGTATTTATACACTATAGTACTGAATATTAATAATAATTTGGGATGTATGCATACAGTATAGTACTGAATAATAATACTAATACGATAGGATGTATTTATACACTACAGGACTGAATAATAATAATAATATGGGATGTATTTATACACTACAGGACTGAATAATAATAATAATAATATGGGATGTATTTATACACTTTTGTACTGAATAATAATAATAATAATAATAATCATCATAATGGGATGTATGCATACACTATAGTACTGAATAATAATCATAAGATAGGATGTATGTATACAGTATCGTACTGAATAATAATAATAATAATATGGAATGTATGTATACAGTATAGTACTGAATAATAATAATAATAATAATAATATGGGATGTATGTATACAGTATGGTACTGAATAATAATAATAACATAGGATGTATGAATACAGTATAGTACTGAATAATAATAATAATAACATGGGATGTATGTATACAGTATGGTGCTGAATAATAATAATAATATGGGATGTATGTATACAGTATGCTACTGAATAATAATAATAACATAGGATGTATGAATACAGTATAGTGCTGAATAATAATAATAATAACATGGGATGTATGTATACAGCCTGGTGCTGAATAATAATAGTAACATAGGATGTATGTATACAGTATAGTACTGAATAATAATATTAACAAGAAGATGTCATGCAGAACACGATACTTGCAAAATCACCCCCCCCCCCCCCCCCCCTCCAAGCCCCACTCCCCCACAAAAAGGTTGCCATTGATCCATCAAATTGTCCATTTCATCAAGATTAAAATTGACGATCTTGATCAAAGCTCCGGGTAATGGGATGTAAAGTGAAGCTTTTTCAGATGAAAATTGATTATATTGGAAGTTTGACCTTGAGTTGACCTTTGACCTTTTGACCTCAAATAGTTGGTTTCCCTATTTAGTGAGTCGATGTGCAAATGCTGTTTCTTTTTTCAAGTGGATGGGATGTAAAGTGACGGTTTTCCAGATGCAAATTGATGATTTTTGTAAGTTTGACATTGAGTTGACCTTTGACCTTTTGACCTCAAAAATAGTTGGTTTCCCTATTTAGTGACTCAATGTGCACATGCTGTTTTATTTTCTCGTCAATTGGATGAAAATTGACGGTTTTTCAGATGAAAATTGATGATTTTGGAAGTTTGACCTTGAATTGACCTTTGACCTCAAAAATAGTTGGTTTCCCAATTTAGAGACTCAATATACTATCGTGTCCCAGGGGTTAAGAACCCTGGGTGACGGATGACCAAAACTAACTTTAACTCCGAGGTGTATTTCGAAACTTGGCGGATTGTCTTTGGCGCGCGCGGGAAAGGCCCGAAGCCTTATCTAATCGGGAACACACTTGTTAATCCAAACAAAGAACAAAACAATACAAGACAAGAAATGAATGTCACAAATAATGATTTAATGAAAATAATGCAAGCAATTAAAATGAATGTGAGGTGAAAACCTATTTCCTAATTTGAGATGTTTCCACTCATTCATATACAGGGACTCGTAAGGGGAAAAACGAAAGTAAAAATAAATCGTGTTCAGTTTATGGCTAGCAGGGCTTGCTGGTCGTCAAACCAGAGTCACCGCGCGGGAAGCGCACAAGATGGCGCGGAACTGCACCCGTAGCTAGCCGCCGGCGTGAGGCAAGCAGGCAGGATCCTTCGTTACACTGGTTCTCAATGTTTTCGAGCTTGCTCCAAATCTTGTGTTAGTGAGCTTATTTAGGATGTTTTTTGTGTGCTCACTTTTGCCTTTGTCTTCTCGATGTGGTTCCTGAAGGTAAGGCATTGGTCAAGAGTGACTCTTAAATAGATAGGGTGCTCGCAATGCCTCAGTGTTGCTCCACACCAGGTTACTGTAAGCTGGCGTTTGGCTTCACGGTTTCTGAGGTTGAATGGCTGGCTATCGGTTAAGCTGGCTATCGGTCACGTGGTTCGGGCGCCATCTTTGTTTTAACACAAAAGCCTTAAAAAAAAACACTGAAAACACGTCCTGGCAAGGGTCTGCAGTCTTTGATTGCTCTTTCTTGTTGTACATGTGGATGGCACTTTAATATATTGTCGTGCGAATCCCTCCAGTTAACACCAGGGACCGCGGATGGACCAAACGGATCTACTGGAGGCGACGACCAAACACGGATTTTGCTTTGACTCGCGGGAAGTGGAAGGGAAAAGGAAGAAGCGGGAAAAGCGCTTACCTGGAGCACGCCGGCTGCAGCTCCGGTCCTGTAGGGAATTAACGAACTCGAACAACACAGATTTACTGTACAAAAATAGAGATTTATTACGGACTCGATACAATGAAACGCGACGGTAAATAATGATCCTAACTTGGGATCCCACACACCAGACTCAACAACAGGACACAGGAATGAAACAAAGGAAAATAAAGCGTATGGCGTGTATGAAATGTGTGAAATGTGGGGCGTCTTAACTGTCTGTCGTCTTGTAGTGTGTCGTCCAACACGACTCCTTTCGGCCCCGCTCGTGCGCCACCAGGCCGCGAATGACCCGCTCGCCCCGGCCTTCTCTGTTCAGCGGCACGCCTCACTCCAAACTCCAAATCGATCGCACACGAGGTCCTGTCCGCTCACAGTACCAAAAGCACCGAGCACCGCTCCAAGCATCACGAAGATGGTGAACCAACGACCACCAGGGACCTCCCAAGACCAAGAAGGGAAGCACACAGACAAGAGACCAGCGAGGAAAGAGAGAGACAGAGCCCAGACGAGTCAGAGAGGGACGTGCAGCGCAAGAGGGAAAATGTCATCCGGCACGCCCTTTTATAACCTGGGTCCACTCTCCTCCAATGTTCTGTTTTCCTGGCACCCTCTCATTGGCCGAGTGCTTCCCGCACCGGTATTGCGCGCCCTGATTGGCTGGAGGTTCGCGCCTTCCGCGCCAACCAATCACACGTTCCCTGTAGCGTGGTTATAGCTCGCGTCACTCGATGTTGCTAGGCCTGCCGGAGGTGTAGCTGGCGGCGGCCATCCGGCAGTGCCCACATCTGGCTTCCTACCTGTTTTCCAAAGTCGTTGTAAGGGAAGGGGATTTAATTACTGTGTGCACTAAAGGGCCTATCTAAGTGTCTATAGGAATGCGTTGCCATAAGGGGCAAAGGAATGATTACCAGGTTTGACACACAAGGGGTTTATCTTAGTCCCTACTCTAGTTAACACCCGAACATCCTGGTATGTTCACAGGTATACTTTTATCCCGACAAACAGCCTAAAAACACAGAACTTATTACAGGGTTGATTCCCTATCGCGACAGTCGAATACCTACCTATACAGACCTATCTGGCTCTCGATATTCCTCTACCCCACCGACATAACAATATTTTGAGTCTCCTTATAAACTACAGTGTCCCTCAAGGCTGAGTCATCTCACCAACACTGTTCCTGCTTTTCATCTGTGACCTTCTGTTGGCCACAACTAAACCTATCTACTCCTTTCCAGATGACTGCCCTATATCCACTCTTATTCCTGATACCAATCTCAGGCAATCTTCTCCGAATCGCTTCCTGCAGACACTTCTCAACATCAAACTCGTTTAACTCTGATGAGAATTCTGTGCTGAAGTGGACGAAACTAACCTGGTTTCATTCGACCAAACAAACACACAGTCACTTCTGATCTCCAGCAAGACCAACTTAGAGTAAATGGTCCTCATTTCCATATGTTTGGCAAAAACCTAACAAATAGTCAGCCATTGGTCTTTTGAGTCTCCATTTCTTCTGTTTCTTTCTGGAAGCCTCATATCACCTCCATTACTGGAAAGGCTCCCAAGGAAGCTTGGCTTAGAGTCTGGAAGTATTTTGCATCAAACCAGCTCATTGTATAGTTTTTCAAATCTCAAGTTAGATCCATGGTGTAATACCGCTCTCATAAATGGGGCTGTGATCCTCCTCTTGTGTCCTTCACATTATTGATTGCATCGAGGCCAAAGCCATCATATTGATTGGCAACAGCTCGCTTAGCAACAGCCTTTAGCCACTGCCTGACCTTCAAGCAATTTCATCACTGTTTGGTTTATTGTTCCAACCGCATTGCTATTCAGGGGAATTGGTTCGTATCATCCCTTCTCCAACAGTTCACTCAATATATTTGCTTGGCCTCTATACATCACCCATACTGCATAACCTTGCATACTTGGAGAGCACAGCACCACGCATTCTCTTTCATTTCCCATCCATTTTGACTTTTGAATGATTTATCCCCCTCAGTTTTTCCGTTTGACCTACATCCTCCAACTTTTAAAACTCAGATTAACAGACGTTTGAGCTGGCAGGATAGTCCAGAGTTATGTGCACTCACCTCTGAGCTGTCTACTCTGGGTTCAAATCTCGACCCAGCTATAAACTGACGTTCTATTTTTGCACATGCAGGGAGACGTATTGTCAATGTATTTGCCGTCCCTCAGATAGACATTAAACTTGGCGTCCTATCTGCTAGCCTTAGTTTATGGACGCTAAAGATCCTTTTGCAAGGAGGAGGTAAGCTGTTACAGGCATCCTGGCCAAATTTGAAATTCCTACACACTTTGTTGAGTATCGTGCGTCAGAATGGCGACCCGTCCAGGATTGTAACCATTTTGTCCACCCCATACATGCGGGTTTTGTGTCCTGCTTTTGTCTCTTCCTTCCTGATTGAATGAATGAATGATCGTTTTAAGACCATTTTCCCCGCTAGAGCGGGGGTTAGCCTTGCGGGCCCCATGACAATCATGGTTCCCTGTTTGAGGCAATGTTTTTATGGCCGGATGCCCTTCCTGACGCCAACCCTTGGTCGCCTCTTACGATGCGCAGGGATACGGTGTACCTATTCTAAACCGGGGTACACACCGTGATCATTCATCCCAGCAAGCTGGTACTCAATTTGCCGACCTCGGAAGGATGACAGGCTGAGTCAACCCCCCTGGCGTTAATTCAGCGATCGACCGGGATTCAAACCCAGGATCCTAGGATCCCAAGCCGGTACCCTAACCGCTAAGCCAACAGTATATTAGCTTTTCCACCAGCCTCGACTATGTATACAGAAAAAACCAAACCAACTAATAAACAGAAAGAGGTGAGAGAGAAGGGGTTACATTAACTTGGAAAAGTGAGTATTTGGGAATCAAACCCTTCACCCCCACCGACTGCCACGTTTCCTGATATGTATATTGATGGGTAGCCGATGTATCATGACCTGCTGCCTGTAATTTGGGGCAGCTTGAAATTTGTCATGAGAATGCTTTGTTTTTGAAATTTCCGTTGAATCACATGTCATTGATGAAATGTATTATTGTAAGTCAATTAATGTCTCTACATGCTGAAAGTCTGCTTTCATGATGTCATAAAGAAGCTGAAGTGGTGTCAGTGGTAAACTGAAGCCTTAAGTTAGTTTGGGTGCTACACGATGGCTTAGCTTAGATCGTTTGGTGAAACCTTCATGGTGCATTGTGAAAAGAGTTATGTAATGGTCACAAGGTCAGATTTTCTCCTGTCTTGTCAGATTTTTAAAAGTTTGTATCAGCACCTGTTTTAGAGAACACAATTTCAGATGTAAGGTTTCTACTAATATGAATCGCCAATTCTGGGAAACATCTCCACAGGTCCTTTGTTGAACCATTATCCGTAGGACAGTCTGCAATGATAATGTGAATTTTCACAAGGTTTTATCATCAAACTTGTAGGTTCTCAAATTATCAGTATTGCGGCCTCAAATTCTCATTGGCAAGTAAAAATGATTGATTTAAAGTGCTTAACGAATAAGAATACAAAAAAGACTATTGGGGTTGGGAAGGGGGTGAATATCAACTAAAATGAGCCACCAATGCCCCACTCATCCCAGAAAGAGCAGAGTATTTGACACATAGAATTATGAAGGAATAATTGAGCCAGAAATTATTTGGTTTTGGCGTATGAATCTTTGGTACAAGGGCCAAGGCAGTTGAGCGAGTGAGAGCATGATCATGTGACATCACCACGGCAATATACCCTTGTTATTGACTGGAGCAATACCCTGATGGCAGAGTTGTTCCTTTAGGGCAGGTGGATCTTGACACTCAAGGTAATATATGACATTAAATATTATGCAGCATGTTCAGACTGGTATTTTTTCCAGACTACTGCATGACAATCGTGTTTTATGATCATCGGATTGTTTTCTGCAAAACCACAATACAGGAAAATGTCGTTGGACCTGTTGTGTTACCAACTTATTTTGCTTGATGTACTGCTTTGATTCCTCACATTCCTCCTGCTCCTTTATCCATAATTTTTATATTTCTCTACGAGAGCTCATTCTCACAAGTCTTTTTTGCGTCGTTTGTTGGAGAAGGTGCAGATGAAGTTGTTTGCGTGCATTCCCATAATTCTGCTCCTTTGTTATTTCCCAAATTGCTTGCTCCTTTTCTATTTTGCAATGAGCAATTTTGTCAAATACAAATAATTATACATGCACATTATACAAATAACACACACACACACACACACACACAGACAGACAGACACACACACAATATGGTGCCCTGCATCTGAAGCAAGGGGGATGTTGATAAAGGAGACCGATTCATGGCTAGAGCACAAACAGATACAAATGATAATGGGCAGAAGGATGAAGAGGTACAGAGGGACAGAGGATAGGAGGCAGAGGAGGGGGAGAATGACAAGGGCGTGATCTTTAAGAGAGGCTGGCTAATAAGATGGAGGAGGTGCGATTGATGATTGATACCAACTGAAGAAAGACCACGACTAATTTGATTATATATGATACTAGCAACGGTACCCGCCCTATGGGCGGGGCTTCAATTGGGAAGCCCAAATGAAAAGGCAAAATATCAGAAATTGAAGGCTTTTTTATTTTAAACGATTCATATAAACATCCGTTGAATCATATGACATGCAAGTCATCAAAATCTAAACAGTACATGGCACCCATTTTGAAAAAAGATTGAATTCTGCAAAACGGAAGTGGCCGCTACACGTTGCAGCTCAGAGAAATCTCAGTCGCACGTTTATGTGTGAAGAGTGCGCGCCGAATCTGTAACATGGAAGCGGCCGCTACACCTGTTTCTCAGTCGCTTTGCACACGCTGCCATGTTACTTCGGAGCCGCACGTTTATATAGGAAGAGTTCATCAGGAGTCGATCTACTTTCTCCTGGTACGTAGAATAAACAGTATTTGTAGAATTTCAACAAAAGCCACATCACTGTTCATATCGGTAAATATTATTCCATCGTGTTTGGAAAAACTGGAAAATTGGAAAACTTGAAAAAACTGGAAAATTGGAAAACTTGGAAAAACTGGAAAATTGGAAAACTTGGAAAAACTGGAAAACTTGGAAAAACTGGAAAAACATTATAGCCTATTTTACTCCCAGGGGTCCCAGGAATACCCACCCAAAATATCGTTGCGATCGGTTGAGCCGTTTTTGTGTTACCTTCGAACGGACGGATGGACATTTGGTGAATTATAGTAAGATACGTACAAAAGCACTAATCAGCAGAACAAACAAGATACGTACAAAAGCACTAATCAGCAGAACTAACAAATCTTTAAAAATGTTTTTTTTAACCAAAATCAGTCCCACTGAAAGAAATAAACTTCATGAATTTTGCAGCAGCACTATTCATTCAAGAAAAAAATAATAATGAAACACCACAAGAACAGAACAGGTTCCACAAATAAAAACCAAGCACCACCATGGCAGCAACAACTTGAGAGATGGAGGGAGATGCTCAGAAAAGAGACAGGACAAATACAGCAATTCCAAAGAGGAAATCAAATCTCCAAACTGAAGAGGAGAATCCAGAAAATAAAATACAAATATAAAGTTGAAGACAAATACCTAGTTATTGAAAGGTAATGGTTACTGAGAACAAACTGAAAATCAAATGATAGCAAGGAAAATAATAAACTACGACGAGGATAACATGAAGAAAAAAAAAGGCAAGATGTTTGAAAACAACTCAAAGATTCTACTGTGAACTAGGGAAACGGTAGCAGAATATGTCATCCCCTCCTGGAAACTGGAAAGATTCTGGAAAGGAATATATGAAGATCGAAAAGAACACAATAAGGAGACGAAATGGATCTGAAACCTGGAAGAGAAGAAGCAACATCTTTAGGAAATGCCCCAAGTAATAATTGATGCAGAGAAAAAAAGACAACAACTTGCAAAGATGGCAAATTTCAAAAGCTCTGGTGCAGATGGAATCCCAAACTTCTGGTTAAAGCAATTTAATGCTCTCCACACTCACTACGCTCAAGCATTCAATGAACTTATCCAAGGGGGCTCAGGAAATGGATGAATGGTTCACAGAAGGGGTAACACCTTCCTCATCCCAAAATCTGAAGAGACCCAACTACCCCACAAATACCGGCCAATAACCTGTCGAACAACAACATACAACTTTGAACAGGAATCATCACAGAAACAATGTATCACCACCTAACACAACAAGGAGGCCCAGAGGCAGAACAGAAGGGATGCAAAAGAGGATGTTACGGAACAATAGACCACCTATTGCTAAACAAGGCCATACTTGAAAATTGCAATATGAGAAGAACCAAATTGTCCACAGCATGGATAAACTGATTGAGAAAGCCATGAATCTATGGAATACCACACTAATCCCACAGCACTTTAGGAAAGATTGAAATGCCAAGAGTGAAGATACGACATGGGATCTTCCAAGGAGACGGCCTTTCTGCTCTCCTGTTTTGCCTGGCCTTGGACCCACTAAGTAACCTCATTAATGATCAAGGACACGGATACACCCTAACATCCAATAAAAGAACGCCGCAAAGAAACCAGAAAAGTGATGCATCTCCTGTGTATAAGATGACTTAAACCTCCTTGGCAGAACAACTGAAATTAGTGAAATGGTCCTCGATGGCATCCAAATGGAATTTGGCCTAGATACATGTGCCAACTGCACAACAAGCTGCACATTCTTGAAAGATCGACCAACAAAAACTGACAACATAAAAATTGACCAAGATGCAACAAAACAGGAGCTAGACAACGAGGCATCTTACAAATACCTTGGAGTCGAAGAGGGCCACCAAATTTGTCATAAGAAATGCACAAAACAATTACCAAAGAATACCTGCATAGAACGAGGCTGATCCTGAAAACATCTCTCGACCCAAGAAACAAAATCAAAGCCATAAACCAACTAGCAGTACCAGTGTTCCAGTACAGCTGCGGAATAGCAAACTGGTCACAAGCGGATATCAAAAAACTAGATATAAAAACAAGTTTTTTTTTTTTTTTTTTTTTTTTTTTTTTTTTGTATACAAGATCGAGGCTCGTGAAAGAGCGAACATTAATCACACAGAAAGACAAACCGACACATAAAACATATAACATAGGGAGCGGTAGACAAGATGGGGAGAGAGGGGGAAGGACACAAACACAACATTTGAGAGCAGGGACCGAGAGACATGGAGACATCGAGAGATCTGAGAGAGGGCGAGGGCTTTGGGGGGGGGGGGGCGTGGGAAGGGGGCAGTGGGAGAGGTATAAAACATATGGACACTGCCAGGACTTCCAGGAAAGAAGTTGGAATTTCAAACAAGGTGGATCTGGGGTGAATTAGCGGGGGTAGAAAAGATCAAGGTTTTGGATGGGGGAAGAAAGGAGATGGTGGTGAACAGCTGTTTTAAAGACCTGGAGGGAGGAGTGGGATTGAAGGGAGTGAGGGAGTTTGTTCCAGAGGCGGGAGAAAAGAGGAATGAAAGAGTGAAGGTGAGCGGAGAGCCGAGATTTCGGCAGTTTAACCATCAGAGGGTTGCTGGCAGATCTTGTGCGACCTGTAGGAATATTTGGGGGACAGAGCACAGAGAGAGCTGGGGGTGCAAGGCCGGAGAGGAGTCGGTAGAAGACAGAAAGACCACCTACCTGCCTGCGGTGAGTGAGTGAAAGGCCCTCAGAGATAGCTTCATCGCGGGAGATTCCAATAATTCTGAAAGCTTTGGTTTCAACAGCGTGAAGCCGAGCTAGGTGTGAGGCAGGAGCACCGGCCCATAGGGGAGAACAGTATTCCATTGAGCTGCGGATGAAAGCCTTGTATGTGGTGAGGAGCTCAGGTGTGCCGAGGAAGGACTTCGCACGACGGAGGATGCCCAGTCGGCGACTGGCTTTGGAGGCCAGCTTGGAAATGTGGTTTTCCCAAGAAAGATCATGGCAGATAGTGAGACCCAAAATCTTGAGCGACAGAACTTCTTGGAGAGGATTGTTGAGAAAGTAGATGGGAGGGTTGTCCAGTCGATCTTTTCGGAGAGACATAGTAAGAGTGTGAGATTTGTCAGGATTGAAAGACATGTTCCACTTGTTTGACCAGTCTGTGATTTTGTCCAGGTCTTCAGAGAGTGAGGAGGCAGCAGACTGCCGATCTGAGGGAAGAGGAATGGAGCGGCAGAGAGTGGAGTCATCAGCAAAGAGATAGAGAGGATTTTCGAGAGAGTCAGAGAGATCATTGATGAAGACCAGAAAAAGCACGGGGCCCAGAACACTGCCTTGGGGAACTCCAGCCTGAACAGGAAGAGGAGATGAGAGAAACCCATTCAGGGCCACACGTTGACGACGACTAGAGAGGAAGTCCGCCAGCCATGCGTGGAGATTTCCATGGATACCAAAGGAGGAGAGTTTGGTGAGCAGAGCGGGGTGCCAGACCGTGTCGAAGGCACGTGATATGTCGAGGGAGACAGCTCTAATTTCCTGTTTGACATTGAGGACCTCCATCCATTGTTGAGACAGCAGAAGCAGCATGTCCAGAGTGGAGTGACCTGGTCTGAAACCAAATTGATGATCAGAGATCAAGCCATTGGAGAAGAGGAAAGATTTCATATCAGAAGCAATGATGGATTCCATGACTTTGCTGATAATTGGGAGAAGGCTGATTGGTCTGTAGTTGCTAGGATCTGTTTTTGCACCTTTTTTGTGCAAAGCGGTGATGTTGGCTGATTTCCAAGCAGATGGCAGTTGACCTTGAGCAAAAGAGAGGGTGAAGAGAACAGAGAGAGGGTGAGATAGAGCAGCAGAGCAGGATTTTAGGACCCGTGGGCTGATGC
The DNA here is from genome assembly GCF_964187855.1 of Myxine glutinosa. Classification (NCBI taxonomy): domain Eukaryota; kingdom Metazoa; phylum Chordata; class Myxini; order Myxiniformes; family Myxinidae; genus Myxine; species Myxine glutinosa. The sequence goes on from NC_136268.1 coordinate 154,283,168, forward strand.
CGTCGGGTCCAGTTGCAGAATCAGAGTCGAGGGTTGACAGAAACTTTTCCACCTTGTCAGGAGGAAAGGACACGGAGTCCAGGAGCAGCAGGGTACGACTGGGTATGGTGGGTACAGAGAGGGATGGGTTTGGGACACAAGATTTAGAGGCAAACACAGAGTTGAGGCATTCAGCTTTTTCACGTGCGGAGTCAGCTGTGTAGCCGTTTGAGGTAAGGGAGGGGATGGAGGGGGAACAAACACCAGAAACGGATTTGACCAGACGCCACCAGGATTTAGAAGAGGGAGACAGATAAGAGAGTTCGGTCTTGAGAACGGAGAGATATTGTTTCCTGGCTCTCCTGAGGGTGGACACACACTTGTTTCGGGCTTTGTGAAAGGAAATGAGATTTCCTTCCGTTGGATTTGCTTTCCAGGAGACGAAGGCAAGTTGTTTCTGGGCAACAGCCTCACCACAAGATTCCGTGTACCATGGACGGGAGGAAGGGTATGACAACTGAAGACGAGATGGGATAAATCTGTGCATGAGAGAGAGCAATTTACTTTGGAAGAATTCCCAGGATGAGTTGATGTCAGAGGTGGTAGAGATGGGAGACCAGTCCAGATGATTGATGGCTGCTTGAAGACCGTGCCAGTTGGCCTGAGTGAAATGCCAGACTCGTCTACGCTGAGCAGGCTCCCTGAGGATGGTCAGAGAGATGTCCACTTTAACAAGGACATGATCAGATGATCCGATCGGAGCAGAAGAAGAGCAGCAGACATTTTCAGGGAAGTTAGTCATAACCAAGTCCAGAAGAGAAGATGTTCCGTTGACTGAGATCCGGGTCGGGAAATTGACAGATTGTGTCAGTCCCAGTGAGTCGCAGAAGTCCTTTGCTGAGGAGCCATGGCTGGTGAGAGAGGTACCCACACCCAGCCAACTGGCATGATGACAGTTGAAATCACCACATATGAGGAAGAGAGAGTTGGGATGAGTAGATAGAAGTTGGTCCATATCATCAGACAGCGAGATGTAGATGGAGTCATCACTGTTTGGTGGACGGTACAACACACATATGAACAAGAGGTGGGAGCGAAGGGGAAGCCGTAGCCAGAGGTATTCCTGGGGGTGAGGTGGAGAGAGTGCAGTGCAGGGCGAGTGAGGAAGAGAGTTTTTGATAAAGATAGCAACCCCGCCTCCAGGACGAGGCTCAGGTCTATCATACCGGAGGAGGGAGTAGCCCGGGAGAGATACTATGGAATCAGAGACATCATAAAGGAGGAAAGTTTCTGTTAAGCAGATCACGTCTGGTTTGACAGAAGCAACCTGTATGGAGAGATCAGTTAAGTTTGAACGAAGGCCCCGGATGTTTGAGGTCCATACCGTTAATGAAGAGGAAGGGGGAGCATCAGATACAGAACAGGGGGGAGGAGGGGTAGGGTAAGATGTGGAAGAGGTGGAAGAGGTAGGGAGAGCTGTTGAAGGTGTGTCAGAGATTTCAGAATAGCTCGGAGAAAGGGAAGGATGGGGCGGACAAAAGGTTTGATGGTGATTGGGTGAGCCACAATGAGGTGTTATTTGAGGAGGGGGAAGAGCGAGGCAGAAGGTTGGGGGAGATGGAGGTGAGAGTTTGAAGGGGGAAGAAGTGGGGAGGACACTTTGAGGAGGGGGAGTGAGCGGGGGGAAATTGAGAAGCAATGAGGGTGGGGAGATTTGAAGGGGAGGGGTGAGGGGGGAGTTTGGGAGGGAAGGGACAAGGGGAGGGATTTGAAAGGGATGGGATATGGGGGAGATTTGGAGGGGAGGGGTGAGGCAGGAGTCTAGGAGGGGAGGGGCGAGGGGGCGTCTTGGCGGGGAGGGGTGAGGGGGTAGTTTAGGAGGGAGGGGGCAAGGGGGGAGATTTGAAAGGGATGGGTGATGGGGAAGATTTGGAGGGGAGGGGTGATGGGGAAGATTTGGAGGGGAGGGGTTATGGGGAAGATTTGGAGGGGAGGGGTGAGATTGGATTTTAGAAAGTGTACGATTTATGGGAAACGAACATTTATTGCAAAATGAGTTTCTTGTGATCTTCGAGTTAAAAATACGTTTAAGGACGCTGGATGGAGGATGGAGTGCAGGAGAGTTTAGGGAATGTAGAAAAAAGGCACTATAGGAGATGGATATTTTTTTTGGGATGAATTGATTTGGTGAGCAAGTCGAAAGCAGCCTTTTAAAGAAGAAGAAGGAAAAGGTGTTATAAAATATGACGGAATACATAACTTGAGGGGAAAGTGTAAACATTGAAGGTTAATGAGTGAAAACTATCTGGGGAAATGGGGGAGAAACACGTGGTCGAAGAACGAAACAACGAATAAGAATGAATAAACGAATGAGAACAGAGAAGGAAATGTTTTTTTTTTTTTTTTTTTTTTTGAGTTGAGATTTACACAAGGAAGTAGGCTATGGGTGAAAAGCCTAGGAATACAGAGAACGAAAGTTATTGGATCACAAACGACGGACCACTGAGAGAAAAACAAAGCCTCAAGGTTGTACAGTGCACACTGTACAAGGCCTTGCTCGCGACACGGCAAACAGACGATCAATTTATGAAAGATAAACACCGAGAAACAACCAAAGTTGCACACAATAACTTCACACACCGAAAGATAAATACAGTTTCGACAAAATACAATTGTGAACAGACTTAACTTCGAAAAACGTGGAGACCGTGTGGAGCTTCGAAAATCTCTGCCGCCGTCTCCAAGATCTCGCGAGATCTCCAGTTAACTCCTCACGATCAATAAAATGTTCTACAAAAATCAGTGCATCCCAGGAATGTACCTGCCGATGAAAGAGGAAGGATGAGGTGGCCGGATGGAACTCGATCAGGTGTTATTCACGATGAGGGACCCAAAAAATCAAATCGATGTTGAATATAAATGATTAGTAAGGTTTAATCGAGCCCGTCAGCATGCGCAGCATTCACCTGCCCAAAAATATAATGTTACATACTTGAATGGCCCCATATTTGGGTTAAACAATCCGAGACCATGTGTTGAATCATCTCGTTCTGATATAACTGTGCAGAGGCTGACATGGATAAGAGTTGTTGGGTTAATCCTTCAACAGCGCTTTAAATGCGCATTTCCCAAACGGCCCGTCACCGGATTTTGTCACAGGTTGGGACCACAGTGCGGTCATTCTTGTTAAAATAAACATGAAAAGTACATATGTCCATCATCATCCTCTTGTTTTGTTCTGCAGAATATTCATTTGCTGCCCCCCATCTTCACCTGCGATATTTTATAACCACATTATAAATTGTTTTTATCTGACCTACCCTATTACTTTTGTAGGGTTCTGTTCCTCCTCTCTCACTCTCACTCTCACTCTCACTCTCACTCTCACTCTCACCCTCTCTCTCTCTCTCTCTCTCTCTCTCTCTTTTCCTATTCGTTAATTCTCTGGTTTATTGTGCCCAACTGCCTTATTGTTGGCATCACATGTGAGCACACACCAAATGAATTCAACTTCCTGAGAAGATAAATCTTTGCATTGATTTATGTACACAGCATCAGTATTTCCATCAAAAGTTAACTTGTCATCAATAATGGTACCGAGGTATTTAAATTTGCTAACAATTTCCACCTCATCACCATTAATGGTTAGAGGCTCATGATTGTGACCTTTCCAAAAGTCCAAATTAATCTCTTTAGTTTTACACACAATCAGAGTAAGACAAAAGTCCCCACACCACTTATTCAATGTGTCAATCTCATCGAGGTAAAGATACAAAGGATGATTGATCGGAAAGACAGCCAACAATGACATTTGCTTTTTACCCCTTGTGGCTTTGCTCTTCCATTAGCTTGTATATCGTATAAAAATAGTAAATTATAAATAATTAAGAAAGATAAACATTCAAATGGGAGATTTAGGGAACATAAGTATGCAAAAATGATAACGTTTTAAATGTAACTGAACGAGTAATGGCACACAACATAAGCAGCATCTCCTATTTCATGTCACATCTGGAGAAGAGCAAGACGAAACGTAAGGGCAATACCCCTGACGCTCACCTGGCAGAATAAACAGTATACTGCACTGACTAAAGGTATTTTAAACCAGTTTCAATGCTTGCTAGAAGACAGGGCAGCAAGTAGAATCATACTTACATAATCATAAAACTTTAAATAAACAAACAAAAAAATATCTATTTTGGGGGGCAACCCCACACCCTTCCTCCAACCCCATATACCTCATCAGACCCCAATTTTTCTAATACCTTGAACAAAATTTTGGTACATCACGGGTGATGAAGGTTGTGGTCAGGTTTCATCGAAATAGTGTGTGTAGTTTGAGGATAAAGCAAATTCCTATTTTTTGGAGGTCAAACCTGGATCTACTTTAACCCCAGTAAATCCCCTTCGACCTCGATATTTTTTTTGTTTTTTTTTAAATGTCGTGAACAAACTTTAGCCACACCACATACAGATATCATTTGTGGCAAGTTTGGTCACAATCCCTTCAGCGGTTTTGGAGAAGAAGTTGCAAGTGTTTACCGACGGACAGACGGACAGACAGATGGACAGACGGACTGACTGACGGATGGATGACGTGCCATCGCAGAAGCTCACATGAACCTCATTCCAGGTGAGCTAAAATGAAGAAGCAATGTACGAAGGTGTGTTGAAAGGTTATGCTTCCGGTTCTTTTTCTACAAAACGGCCTGGATGATGGCCTGGAGGAGAGACTTGAGAGTTGGGATGATGGCCTGGAGGTGAGAGTTGGGATGACAGCCTGGAGATGGGAGTTCGGTGCACCATTACGATCCCAAGTGCAAGAGATGGTCAATGAATACCATCACAAAGAATCGCCAGCCCTGACTTGGCTCCGTCAGATTTTCATCTCTTCCCCAAACGTCCTCGTGGAGAACATTTTCCTTCCAACGATGATGTCAAGGCCACTGTGAAGTCAGCAGGACACAGTTCTCTCATGACGTCATCACAACACTACTTGAAAGTTGTTAGAAATGTGTGGACCACAGATTATGTTGATAAATAAATATGCATCATTGTACTTTGTAGAGTCAGGATTGATGCCAGTATCTGTGTTTTTCATTTGAATATCTGTTTTGAAGAAAAATAATAGGAGGTATTACTTTTCAACACGTCCTCATGTAGAAAATTTTGCACTTTTTAGCACCTTGTGATTGTAATGGGTGGAGTTGCACAGAAAAGTGGCACCTGCAATTTAAACAAGCATTTTCATTTTATGGTCAAAGGAGTTGGTTGGGGCCAACAGGATAGCCTCGTGGAATGCATTCTCTTCTGAGCTGTGTAGCCTGGATTCAAATCCCGACCCAGGTATAATGTCATCCTGGTGTTTTGCATGCAGGCCGATATACATCAATATGTGTGCCCTCCCTCGAATGGTCGTTAAAGACCCCATGGTTTGCTTCGTGAAGAGTAGGCAAGTTATTGCCGCCACCAAGAACAAATTACAAATGGCTGCCACATTCAGTCGAATGTCAGACCTAGAGCAGGTCGTTCGTGGAAGATAGCCCAAGACGGCCCAAAAACTTACCCATAAAAGATGGGAATAATTGGGGCCATTAATGACATAGTAGTAGTAGTTTCATTCGGGTACACTTGCTGTTGCATTTCCAAGTAAATGAAGCTGTTTAAATAGTTCCAGAAGATCGAGAGTGACCTCCCGATGGTAAATTTGTGTTCCAAGTGGATTTGCCTCGACGTGTTGACCTCGTACCAGGTGCGCATTTCTTTGCCAGGCGCACGTGCTCCACGTCCTCAGATGCTCACACGGCAGTTAAGTCGTTGTGGGTTCGGTCTTTGCCCATTGCACGTGTGGCAGGTGTAAGCGCAGAACCTTTTTTTTTTTTTTTCAATTCCTTCTTCTTCTTTTTTTTTTTTTTTTTGCCTCCCTGTTTGCTCCGTCATTTGGCTCAATTTGGAAAGTTGCTAAATAACCGCACGACCCACGTTGGTAAAGCATCACTCACTTTTTACTTCCAACCTTTTGACCTTTGCTTATGAATTGGAGTTTATACTAATGGTGTTGTAAATCCTCTCCCACAAAACCTTTATCAAATGTTATTTTACAGTGGGAAATGATGTATGCCAAGAATGCCTGCCAACATCGCTGCATTACATGAAAAGGTGCAAAAAAAAAAAAAGATCCCCTCAACTGGGTGTCATACATGAAGGATGTAGATTTAAACAAAGGGCAATCACCAAGTAGCATATGACCAACATGCTTTTGGACGCACTTATCACGATGAACTGATATCCAGGAAGTAATGTTCATAATACCATAATTATAAACTGATTATATCAAGTTGCATTTCTCTGATTGTTCTCCCACCTGCATGGCAGCAGAGCCGGCATGCCTGGTGGCGCACACCTCCACGCTTCATTAGCTGAAGTGTTGCGGGCGGAAGGCCGTCCTCTGGCCGAAGTTGCACTCTGGGCCCTCCTTACTCAGGCTGCTGAAGGCTTACAGCAATTGTTCTCCACAGGTATGGTCCTAATGTCTACATAATTCCTTCCCCAGTTCCTTCCTGCCCAATATTGAAACTCCTTCCAAAATCATCTTTGTGACTATTTTCACATTGCATCAATCTCTCCATGACCCTTCTACCCCATACACCTCGGCTTTATTATCTTGTAGAATGACTTGTATAATGGCCATCATTTTGGCATGAAGGGTGTTTGTACTCGAACGTCAGCATGCATGTTTTATTTTGAACACTCATCGCACCTTGATGCACCAATTTTAGGAATCACAAAATGATGTCGAATTTTACCATAGGATCGAATAAACTGTGGCCTGTGATTCAGATAATGTATACTTGGGGTTAGTGATGCCACAGTGCACATCAATATATATAAATAATGGAGGATGTCCCAAAAGTCCTCGGGTGAGAGATAAGGTCTCAACTGACGGTCATTTTGAAATCCCAGAAAGATAACCAGATTTGGGTGTACCTGGATTATACATACACAGGGCCGAGGAGGAACATTATGGATTGCATCTATGGACAGATGGCTTGACTGATTGGAATTGAAAATATGAAGATGAAACGACTTATTTAGCCACAGCACAAAATTTTACCAATCAGGATTCCAGTTTAGCTGCAGTCGGTGAGCAACAGACCGTGAATGCGCGCATCACTCGAGAAACACTGTTTTATAATGTTACTAGCGTGGATCGGCTCGCTGTGCTCGCCTCACCACGCGTCGTTAGAGGCATGGGCTTGTTTAACTGAGGATAATGACCTGACTGATCTTGAGTTTCTGTGTTGTCATCATTTACACCGATCATAATACAAACATTCCTTTTGCACAAATTTATTTGTAATTTATAATTAATTTTGATAATTTTAATAATTTTTAATTTATTTTAATTAATTTATAATAATTTATTTTGACTATCTTAATATTGGTGATATTATTTATTTGTAATTTATTTGTAATCTAAAAAGGCACAAGTGGTCTAAAAAGAGAGGAGTTCCGGTCGGGAAAGAGTGTCTTTTGGAAATAAAGGAGCCTTGAACAAGTCAAGAAGTTTTTAACCTCTCGTTGCCCGCAACTCCTACATTGGTGACCCCGTCTTGCTCTTGGACGTTTTCGGAGCTTTGAACGAACATGGCGACAAGCGCAGTTTCGATCAAACTGCTGGAATTTTGGGAACGACTGCCGTTTGGCTGCCGTTTGGTTCGCACAAGCTGAGGCCCAATTCGCCATTCGGAGCATTTCTGCTGACGACACTAACGGCTCACATGGTCCCACGTTTGGTCAAACGCTCCAACGTGTCGAACGTTGCGGCCCCATGGTCAAACAGGGAAGCAGACAAGTTTTTCTCTGCCAGACAGCAATGCAGTGTGGCTGCATGGGACCCCACCCCCGCCAGACAGCAATGCAGTGTGGCTGCATGGGACCCTGCCCCCGTCAGGCAGCAATGCAGTGTGGCTGCATGGGACCCCGCCCCCGCCAGACAGCAATGCAGTGTGGCTGCATGGGACCTAGCCCCCATCGAGCCTACGCCGCTGGCAGGCACCGTTGCGGCCGCCACTACAGCCCAGCGGCGGAAGCCCCCAGGCTTGTATTTTTACCACGCAAGGTTTGGAACCAAGCCCAAGGCATGCTGGCCACCCTGCAGCTTCAGCGATTTGGGAAACGGGGTGTCCGGCGCTCATTAACTACCATGAGCGTCGGCCGTTCGGGCAGTTTGTTGTTCATTTCGGACACCGACTCTGGACGTCGTTTCCTCTGTGACACAGGTGTCCAGATGAGCATTCTGCCTGCATCGGCATTGGACCGGGAGGCCGGGAGTCATGGCCCCGCCCTGGAAGCCGCCAACGGCTGTGCCATTCAGACTTTTGGTAAATGGAACGTGGCACTGTGTTTTGGCGGGCAGCGGTTCACGTGGGATTTTGTCACGGCGAGGGTGTCCACCCCCTTCCTGGGCGCTGATTTCCTCTGCGCCAACGGCCTATTGGTGGATGTTAAAAATCTGCGGCACATTAATGCAGAGACATTCAGTTCATTTCCATGCTCGCTGAGCGGGTCGGGCTCGACGGGGCTTGCTTGCACGCTCTCGACCTCTGATGAGTTCGCTCGCCTCCTCACCGAGTTTCCGGCCCTTACACGGCCCACCTTTTCAGCCGTTGTCATCAGACACGGGGTGGAGCATCATATTCTGACCACCGGCCCACCTGTCTACACCCAGGCTTGACGCCTTGACCCAGGGAAACTCGCTGTTGCAAAGGCGGAGTTTGATACGTTGGAGCGTCTTGGCATCGTATGACGGTCCGACAGCCCGTGGGCCTCGCCTCTCCACATTGCGCTGAAGCCGGGGGGCGGTTGGCGCCCATGCGGGGATTACCGCCACCTTAACGACGCCACTACCCTCGACCGCTACCCAATCCCGCACATCCAGGATTTTTCTGCCCGCTTGGCCGGTAATGTTTTTTTTTTTCTAAGGTGGACCTCGTTCGTGGTTACCACCAGGTCCCCGTCCGGCCGCAGGACGTTCCTAAGACCGCGGTGATTACACCGTTCAGGCTTTTCAAATTCCTCCGCATGCCTTTTGGGCTCAAGAACGCGTCCCAGGCTTTCAAGTGCCTGATGGACAGCGTGTTACGGGACTTGCCGTTTCTGTTTGTCTATCTGGACGATATTCTCATCGCCAGCGCTTCCAGGACGGAGCATATGCTTCACTTCCGAGTGCTCTTTGAGCGCCTCAGGCAGCACGGCTTTGTCATTAACCCGGCCAAGTGCTTGTTCGGGGTGGCCTCAATTGACTTTCTTGGCCACCGCATCATGAGGGAGGGGGCTGCTCCACTGCTGTCTAAAGTAGAGGCTGTGAAGGGTTTTCCGCGCCCCCTCACCGTCAGGGCCCTGCAGGAGTTTTTGGGCATGGTGAACTTTTACCATCGTTTCGTGCCCCGTGCGGCCCAGCTGATGCGGCCCCTTTATGAGGCCCTCAAGGGCAAGCCTACCAAATGTGCCATTGACATGACCGAGGAGATGGCCAAAGCTTTCAGGGATGCTAAACTGGCCTTCGCCAGCGCAACCATGCTGGCACATCCGTCGCCCAATGCACCGATTGCTCTCACCATGGACGCTTTGGACTAAGCTGTTGGCACTGTGCACGAGCAGTGGGTCAACGGGGCCTGGCAGCCGCTTGCCTTTTTTAGCCGGCAGCTCTGCCTTAACGAATGAAAGTACAGTACCTTCGATCGTGAGCTCCTAGGCCTCTACCTAGCTGTCCGACACTTCCGTTACCTGTTGGAGGCCTGCCCGTTCATGGCGTTTGTGGACCACAAGCCCCTGGTTTTTGCCATGGCCAAGGTCTCGGAGCCGTGGTCTGCCCATCAACAACGCCAGCTCTCCTTCGTTTCCGAGTTCACGACGGACATCCAACATGTTGCTGGGAAGGATAACACGGTCGCCGATTGTCTCTTCCGGTCCATAGCTGGCGTGGTGCACCTTGGCGTCGACTATGCCTGCATGGCAGCCGATAAGATCTCCGACCCGGATATCCAGGCCTGCAGGGCAGTGGTCATGGGGCTTCGACTGTCTGATGTGCCGTTCAGGGACATGTGCGCCACGCTACTGTGCGACGTTTCTTTGGGACAGCCTCGCCCCATTGTACCCACCAGCTGGAGACGGTTGGTGTTCGATGCCATCCACGGTCTTTCTCACCTGGGCAGGAAGGTGTCGCAAAAGTTGGTGGTGGCGAAGTTCGTTTGGCACGGGCTCAGGAAGGATGTGCGTGACTGGGCCAACACCTGCGTCGAGTGCCAACGCTCGAAGGTGCATCGCCATACCCAGGCCCCGTTGGCGCCATTCCCAGTGCCCGAGCGACGGTTTGACCATTTTAACGTGGACCTGGTGGGGCCCTTTCCCCCCTTGCAGGGATTTACCCACCTCCTCACGATGGTCGATAGGACCACCAGGTGGCCAGAGGCCATCCCGCTTACGTCTACGATGTCTACCGATGTGGCCCGGGCGTTCATCGGCACTTGGGTTGCCCGTTTTGGCGCACCCCTCGGACATCTCTTCAGACAGGGGGCCCCAGTTCACTTCGGAGCTCTGGGGTGCTGTTGCCCATGGGTTGGGGGTAAAGCTCCATCGCACGACTGCATATCATCCCCAGGCTAATAGATTGTGTGAGAGGTTCCATCACTCTATGAAAGCTGCTCTCAGGGCCAGCCTCCGGGGTGACAGTTGGGCCGACAGACTCCCGTGGGTCATGTTGGGCCTCAGGACAGCCTCTAAGGAAGACCTCCAGTCCTCGTCTGCTGAGCTCGTCTATGGCCAGCCGCTGCGGGTTCCCGGGGAGTTCATGCCTGATGCCACAAGCCCCTGGTCCGCTGCCCGTCAGCGGTCGGTTCTCCGGGAGAAGGCCAAGATGTTTGCACCCATGCCCACATCTCAACGTAGTTTGCCTCAGGCCCATGTCCCGCCGGATCTACGTACAGCGGAGTACGTCTTTGTTCGCCATGACACACCGGGGGCCGCTTCCACCGCCTTATGATGGGCCTTTCCGCGTTCTGGAGGCCAGGGACAAGTCCTTCGTGGTCGACATCGGCGGCAAACCGGACCACCTTTCGGTGGACCGCATCCAGCCGGCTCACTTGGACCTAGACCAGCCCCCTCGGTTGGCCCAACCCCCACGGCGGGGCAGTCCCCCGTCGGAGAAGCCCCCGGTTGGCCCGCCTACCGCCAAGCCTCGAACAGTCCCTGCTCGGGTCATCAGGGGTCGTTTTGGCCAGGTGGTTAAGGCTCCCCAACAACTGACATGGCCAGTGCGAGTGAATTCTGGGGGGCGCATGTGGGGGATACTCTATAGAGGTGTTCGTAATTCACTAGCACGGGACCAGTGGAACTATTGACGGTATGGGCGTGGCGTGCGCTCGGTTGTGGGAGCCACGCCCCTTTAAGAGGATCGGGCGGAAGTGATGGGGGATATAAAAAGAGAGGAGTTCCGGTCGGGAAAGAGTGTCTTTTGGAAATAAAGGAGCCTTGAACAAGTCAAGAAGTTTTTAACATCTCGTTGCCTGCAACTCCTACAATATCACCTTTATCTATCAATATTGTTGAAATGAAGATCAAATAGCTGTATGTTGAAATATGTTGAAAAAGTCAAAACTTTACATGGGGTGTACTTACTGTTTCACGTGACTGTATGTACACATACTGTATATACATTGTGAAAATGGTAAGACGTACCTTGACTCTGTGCATTGTGTATTTCATCAGGTTGACAGGATAGCTTTGAGATTCCCACACTCTCCTTAGACATGTGTCGACTGGGTTTGAAGGTTCACCCAGCTATAAATTGTCAGCTTGCAGATATTTTAAAGATCCCAGTCTTTTGTGAAAATTAGGCAAGTTACCACTCGTACCTTGATCAAGCAACAAATTCCTGTCTAAAACTGTGGTTCTAAGTGGACTGGTCTTTTTAGATATCTCGACACCAGGTTATAATGCTAGCTATCGTGAGTGTGGCTGTCTGGGAAGCAGCTCCATAAACAAATTCACATTCCTAAGTTATTTACACGTCGTCACATGTGAACTGTCATCTTTAGCTATGTAGGGTAATAATGCCAAAGATGTACTCCATAACACTCTTTAAATACTTTGTGCCTTGACTACCTGAAGAAGGTTTAAATGAGTAATTGATGTGAAAAGAATTGATAATCTGACATTTGATTTATTGGAGGTGTGATCATCTGTTTTTTTGTTTTTTTTAAGAGTGCCAATTATTGGGCAGCTGCCAAATGTATTTTTTATTTATTGAGTTTTGAGCAAAATGGTTTAAACAAGGCTCGCTTTCGTTTACAAATCATGAGTTAGCTTTTTGAGCAGTTGATGATTTTATCAAGCTTGGTTTTTTGTCTACATAGTTGAGGCTCTTGGAAGAGCTAGTACTAGTACACTGAATGGAGCAGGATACAACAGGGGAAAAAGAACAGCAGAAAGAGGGTGGAAACACCAATGGCAGAGTCGAAGGTCAAGACACCAATGGCAGAGTCGAAGGTCAAGACAGAGGGAGGAAATTTTCAGTCCCATGTTTTCAAGGAGAGTTGCCACTTGCTTGGGATCCAGAAGATGAGAATCATGCTTCTCTGACCGTGGTCAGACGGCATGATTTAGAAGTTTAACTGGACTTGAGAACAGGAGTTGGCAAAGTACTCGGTCAAAGGACAGACGGGATGGGACCAGAAACTGCCAGTCTTACCGATGGCCTACCGAGCGCGAGTCTACACACCAGTGAAGCTGATGACCGGCCATGAACTGCACCTTCTAGTTGATCTGCTGACAGGAAAACTTCCCTTCTGAGGAACTACTAGAAGATGCTCCAGTCTTTATAAGGGAAGTCTATGACAGGATGCAAGATCATCAGGTCCGGGAAAATTTTAAGTTATCTGGGGAAGTGATGAAGCGTCCGTCGTTATAACCTGAGGGATAGTCAGGCCACCTACCACAGAGCTGACAAGGTGTGGCTGTACAACCCCTGTAGGAAGAAAAGCCAGTCACCCAAACTGATCAACTGGGATGGGCTTACAGGGGGAATGGATCGCCTGTCCGATGTAACATTCTGTATAATTTCTAGGCCCAGGGTTGTGCATGCTGACAGGTTATGGAGGTACTATTAACCTGGAAAGTACTTTTAAATGGAACATTAATCCCAGGATCCTGCTGCCAGCTAAGCTGAGGAGGCACAAAATGTGGCTGCCATTGCAGAAGACAGTGACAGCAGGAAGAGATTCTGGGAGAAACCCTACCCACAGAGCCGGATAGTACATTGGCTGACGGAGGACCTCCCTGCAGTAACACAGTTGATGCAGCAGCAGCAAGCTCTGATGTGGCCTCCCTCCTCTGTACTGGTAGGACAGTGGGTCCAGGGTGACAGTGCAGTCACGATTGTTGGCCAGGAGGTGGCAGTTCTCAGTGGGAGAGGCGAAGACCAGCCAAGTTCAAGCACTATGTAATTGGTACTGACATGTACACTCGATGGACATTGCTATAATGTAACTTGTTCTTATTAGTTGTTGACGTTGGTTTTGTCTGGGTAACAAAAATGTTAAGGTGGGAGACAATGATGTCTGTATGAATAATTAATTATATAGTCGGGAGGCCCAGGAAACTTTAGGGATATTTCGTAGTTCTTCTTTTAGATTCACTCATTGATTATTGCTGTGTTCTTTCATGTTATATGAATATTGATGTTGCTGAAGAACATGATGCGATGATAAACTGGAAGGAGACGGAAGTGGTAGAAGGGAAGCGTTCTTTTTGGGGATTATGCTGTTGGTGGGAGCTTGCAGTAACTTTGATGCTGGCTGTGCTGTGTTTATAAGCAAGTGTCGCTTAGTATTTGCAGTAGTTCAATAAATCATTGTTCTATCCATTCCTGGACTCTTTCGGACCACGCATGGTTTATAATAATATAATAATATAACTCGAACGGCATTCGGTAGAGCACATGGTCTCGCCTCGCACGTTCATTCTGAACAAAAATGTCATCATTAACTGAACACGCTACTATTATGGTCCATGTACCCGTATCATTCATATACCCTATTATGTTACGTACATTGCTATTACCAGTTTGTTTGTTTTGTTGGATTATTAAGATATTTAAGGACCACTTTTGTGCACATCAAGGGTAAATTGCGGCATTGAAGATGAATGTGGAAAAAAAAACAACAATTCTAACTATATTCCCCATGGCTAGGCGATCATATGTATGAGGTTTTGCATCGATCTGTCAAGCGGTTCTGGAAGCCTGGTGTTGGCTTAGCGGTTAGGGTGCCGGCTTGGGATCCGAGGATCCTGGGTTCGAATCCCGGTCGATCGCTGAATTAACACCAGGGGGGTTTACTCAGCCTGCCATCCTTCCGAGGTCGGCAAATTGAGTACCAGTTCACTGGTAATTCCCTGTGCGTCGCAAGAGGCGACTAACAGGATTGGTGGCAGGAAGAGCATTCAGCCATAAAACATTGCCTCAAACAAGGGGACCAAGGTGCCCGAAATAGGCCAACCCCCGCCCTGCGGGGAAAAATGGCCTCTAAAGGTGGTTTTTTTTGTCAAGCGGTTCTGGAGAGGAAGTTTTATTTATTTTTTTTATTTTTTATTTTTAACGTTTTTTATTTCCAATCCAATATGGCCACCAGACGACGTGACCGATGTCATAAATTTAATTCTTCACAAAAACATCCGGTCCTAGATCACATAAATAAAGTTTCAAATTTTTAGCATAAGGATTTTGATTCCACCAAGTATGGCTGGAGGCATACCACTTCACCGATGACATCATTGTTATCACCCCGTGTACCCCAGGGGAAGTTGATGACTTATGCCAAGTTAAAATTTTTGTTGAATGGTTTTGGAGAAGTCAATTTTTTCCCCCTGAATGCAAAATGGCTGCCATACCATGTGACCTACAATGTCACAGTTGGCAGTAAAATATTCTACATGGGGAGTCCATCCTTTGAAAATATATGGACTTGGCCACACATGCAAACAGACATACAGGGGCGTTACAATTGTCTTGCAACCCTACAGGGCGACATAAAGCTTGTATGCTTGATTCCTGCATCTAATAAGAGGTGAGTATGTCTGTCAGGTATCTACTATCAGAATGTGAGTACATCTATTCGGTATATATTAAAACACGATTACATCTATTAAGAGCAAAATGGGAGCATTTGCGACTGGTGCGTTTGAAGAGTGGTTTGGTTGGCCTGTGGAATCGAAATGTGAATTAATAAATTGTGAATCTTATTTCACAGAGGACATCAACCTTTAAATACATCAATGTCAACCTTTAAATCCTTTAAGGACATCAACTTCATATATTCGAGGTTAATTGATTTAGGTGTCCTTCGACATTTTCCATTTTTATCATCAAAATGATCATTATGGTCAAATTCACAGGCAAAAGGAATTGGGCAACACAGAGCTTCTTTGTCTACGAATGAAAGCCAATGATTTAGATGTTATTTGATGTACCACAGGTCATTCTCCGAGTGTCCCAGGAAAGGTTACTGGTGACTGCAAATACATAGAGCAATTTCATTGCCACAACAATATCGAGCCTGGGCATGCTTCATCAAAGGCCATTGCCATGTCTGTGTCTCGTGCAACATGTTATAGGACCAGTAATTATGTGCCCTGGTAGTCTCATTTCACAGGTTTAATAAAATGGCAAACGAGGAGAGTAATGTGTCACTGTCAGGGGGGTGTGGGGGGTGGAGAGGGGGTCAAGGGGAGTCGCTGCCTCGAGGCCTGGGGTCTGTAGAGGGGCCCGAGCTTCTCCTGTAATTTTTTAAAAAACGGTAAAGTGAAACTCCTCATTTCCTCATCATTATATTTAAATCCAGAAGCTGATTTTGTTTTTTCGTGGGAAACAAAGTAACCGGGGAACAAAGTAAAAGTAAGTAGGCCGGGGAACTTTCCTGGAAGTTCATGCAGTGTCGATGTGTTTTATACTTTCCCACCCCCACCCTCCCATGCCTCCTCCCCCCAAGCCCTCTCCCTCCCACAGATCTCCCATTGTCCCTGTTCTCTGCTGTTGTACTTGTGTGCTTCCTTCTCTCTCCCCATCTTGTCTCCCGCTCCCTTTATTGTATGTTTTGTGTGTCCGTTTTATTTTTTGTGTGATTGATGTTAGCTCTTACACGAGCCTCGATCTTGTATACAAAAAAAAACAAAAAAAACAAAAAAAAACAGTTGACTCTGTTAATGGTAGCTACAGTTTCAAACTTTACAGAAAATGGTTATTAACCAGAAATGTGTGTTACAAAGAAATGTGTTTGTATCCTCTTTATGCAAAAACATTATTAACCACCTTCTCACGCATTTTTTTCCCAATCTTATTGGGAAATAGTGTTCAACAGTCGAGGGTGTGAATTGACTCGATCGGTCCAAACGTCCCGCTATCTCCTTTATTTTCGATCATATGGCTAAATAAAAGTGACCATTTGTTTTTTAAAAAAAGTTTTTTGTTTTTCATTAAAGAAAGTTCCTTGAAGTTATAAAAGAGAGAAAGGGTGGGGGCCCCGAGGTTGTTTGCCTCGTGGCCCGGGCTTGCTCTTGACACTCTTGGTCACTGTAAAATAATACAAACACTGTGGGTGTCAGGAAATAATGTTTAATAATGGATGCAAATAACAAAGGCTACAGTAATAAAAATATGAGATATTCTATGTTGTGTTGTGATTTTTATTTTCTACACAAGATCAGTGCTCAAGGAAGAGCGAGGTGATTCAAGGTGAAGAGACAATGAGCTGACAGTGGGGGTAGTGGGGTCATGGTTGGTCACAATAATCAGGGGAATGAGCGAACAGAGACGGGAGAAGGATCGTACAGTTTATAGATGAGGTTGGGTTGGGTTAGGCTGGGTTAGAAGAGTAGGCCGGGGTTTTTCAGATAATCATTTCAACTATCGGTTCATTAATTTTGGCCTTTTCATCCTTGTTATTTATTTAATACTCGTATAAACGCCCATCAAGAATGACGAGTTGGAACAGTTTATTCGACGGTGCAGCCTCGTGAGCATGCCAAAGTCGGAAGCCTCGGCCTAGTGTCAGATGTCGTTATATCTTTTTCATTTATTGGACATCATACTGATGTCCATCAGATGTCCATTGGACATCATAATGGCCTCTAAAGGTTTTTTATTTATTTTAAATACTGATGTAAATTAACACTTGTTTTTCTCTGTGCATGTTATACATCACGTGCAGCGAATTTCACTTCCCTGCACCTAGTATTATTGATATTAAAAAAAAAACCCTTCTGTACACCGCCCTTGAGGCTTGATTTGCAAACCACCGTCTACAATTCAAATGAAAGGGACATAATTACTCTTTTAGGGGGTTTCGAGTTAGTTTTATCCTCAAAAATAGACTGTAACAAACACACATTCATGTTAAAAGATTGACCTTTAAACCCCGACTCAAATTGTCCTTATGAAGGGAACATTGCTTCAAAAAGGGGACTATGGTGCCCGGAAAAGGCCAACCCCTGCTCTGCAAGGAAAAATGGCCTCTAAAGGTGGTTCATGAGCTCCATCGGATTGGATTGGACAGTGGAAAATAACATTACCATGATCACTCTGTATTGAGGTTTCTTTATTTTATATTGAGGTGAGGCTCATGGAATAACTTGGGCATATAACATGTGCAGGCCAAAATATTAGGAGACATGCATTTTTACAGGAATCACGAGGACATTAACAGACTATGGATGAATCGCTGAAGTGTGTGGGATTTGCACCTTGGATCCGGCATCATGGATCGTGAATTCACATGGGAACACAAACACAAAACAAGACAGTGTTAGCTTCTTCATAAACTATTCTCAAAGTTTCTTTAATTTAATATATCAATTGTTGTTGCTGGACAAAACTTGTTTGTCATTTTTGTTTGTTCCAAATTCCTTGGATGTTCCTTTTAACCACAAGTTAATGTTCTCACACGCTTCTGATGAAATCCCGACTTGAGGAATTTTCATACCCACAGCATTGGATTTCTCCATGTCAATGCATGTTGAATTGATTTCACAAGGGTGAACATGATGTAACTGAGCCTTTCTTTTTAAGGCCGTAATGTTGTCATACAAATCCCACACACTTCGGTGATTTGTCCAAAGTCTTATAATGTCCTTATAATGCATGGAAGAATGCATGGATGTCGTCCAGGATAGCAGCGAACGAGCATACTTGACTTTGACCTGTATACCCTGGGCTCAATTATTGACCCGACTATGAACTATTTCGGCTGTGATCATACCCGGCTATGATTGGTGCTTCGCAGATGGCGATTTGCATCCCACAGCCAACATTAGTCGGTGGATGTTAAATATCCTATGGTTTCTATTACAAAGAACAAATTGCATATTTCTACCTTGAATACCATTGGGAAGGTAATGGTAAATGATCCAGTATAATGTTGCCAAGAAGCTCCTTTACCAGCATAGACATTCCCTCAGGCAGACCACACCAGACTATAATGATGTAGGATTTTGTATCCCATGACCCATTGGGCCCTATTTTGATATCTCAATGTTTGCCTGTTTCTTTTCTGGACCTTCTTCTCAAGGTCCAACATTTTTCAACAAATGCTACACAATCCCCATTTCATACTTCCATCCCTGTTGTCATTCTCCAGAGACCAACCATGATACTTTGGATTTGGTTATAACGCCATGGTCTCTTTTGCTGCATCCTCGTGGCCTGGTGGTGTTTCGCCGGGGCAGCCACAGAACGGGAGAGGACATCTCACCATTTGCCGCCCCCGAATGCATCCACGGCATGATGACACGGCATCATGGCTCCATAGAGAAGGTCGATTTGCATTATAGTTTTTTTTTTTTTTAATGGAGCCATGGATAAATATACCAATACAGCTAATGTAATGTCGTCAGCTTCCCTTTTATGAGAATTTCATAAACCAACGACTTGTTAAAGCTTAACATTGTTTATATGCATCAACCCATATGTTCTTCTTCATGATAGTTCCCACGTTTGAGTCTCATGAAATTATTGTGATCCTCATCATTGTGTGTCATAGCCATCACCTTGGAAGCACCGATTGTTTTTTAAGGCATAGGCCATAGGGCAAATCCATCGAGAACAGTGTTTGTCTGTCCGTATGTCCCCTCAAACGTATACCAATCAGAGCTGAGTATCTGGTCACATGACAGGGTGATGTGATTACGTCTGATGTCAGTATGGCGGTACGGCGGCTGCCCCCGCACACCGCCATTTTAATTCCAATTTCGTTCAGGATGACAAAAAATGGCGAACCTGTCATATATCACAATATGCTATGCTCTACCTTTACATTTTACATTCAGTGTGAAACACAAACAAACCGATTGTTAAAATGACCATCAAATATCGAAAGCATCGGCGTTACGGCTCTTCTATCAAAACGGTATGTATAGGCCTTCGGCTTTATACCTCACCTTCGGACCGCTTCGGACAAATTAAGCCCAGGTTTCTTAATACAGTAGTGTATTGTTTCAGTAGTATCGTTTTTGTAATAATAATAATAAGAAGAAGAAGAATAATAATAATAATAATAATAGAGTAAATGTAACCATAACATTTTAATCCTAATGTCATGAATGGAAAGTTAATTGATTGAAGCGGTGTATGGTTCATGGATCAATGATAAGTGGTGCAACCGTGGAAGTAAGGAATTGGCCTCGGTTTTTTTTAATAGCAATACCATTTTCGTAATAATGATAATGTAACGTTTATATGATAATAAATGTAATCGTAACACTAATCCCTTCGTATTGACTGCAAAGTTACGAGAGGTTAAAATATATCTTCTACATATTAAAGTAGCAGCAGTTTTGTGTCACACTACGTCATTACGTCTATTTTCAACTAAAGTATTGTCGTGTGGACGGCTCTCAGTTAAGACAGAGCGTCCACGGATGGAATCGAGCTTAATGAGGCGTTTCCAATTTATGGCGGATTTTACATGAGAAGGCGGGTTTGGGGGATAATGACACGGCTTACCTGACGGCCCTGCGCAGTCTTCACCTGCAAATTAATAACTCAAACCAAAGGCGGAGTTGCTGTACAAAAATACGCGGCTTTATTGCCGGACTCCGATAACAACTCTGAATTCAAAGAATTCAAACAAAATTCACCTTCAAAATTCATCTTCAAATTCAATTCACCTGCAACCTTTGAGTGATTTATATGATGTTGTATCAAGTCTGTTTTGTTATCGTTACTTATTTTGTAGGTCTTTGAAATTCCCGTGTCGAAGCCCAATTCTTCCAAAAGTGTTTGAATGTAGAATGTTTTACATACAAATTACAAATGCAATATTATTATTTGATTTGTCAATTGGTACAATAACATATTGTGTTTGAAGCTGCCTTAAGCAATCACGTGTCTCTGGATTGTTTAGAATTACCTTTGGATTATTGATTCGAACTTTTCTTTTCAAATCAACAACTCTCCTTTCCACATGTTTCTTTCTCTAACTCCTCCAACCATAAAGCCATTTGTGTGTTTGGTACTTTGTGTTTATCAATTTGTTCTCTCATCCATTTGCCCAGTCCCATCATTGGAAGTTCCATTGCTTTATTCCAGTTTATTCTTTTATTTTTTCTATAATTTGGTCCTTTTGTAAGTAATGCACGTAATATTTTATCTTTCACTATTCTGAGATCACCTGTGATAATGTGTTTATGATGTGGATCTTTTAAACACGGAATGTTCACAATTACAATGATGTGTGTTATTTAACCATTCCTCTACATCTATAGATTGTACAGTGTCCTTGTAGTTGAAGATCTTTCCCCGAATTGAATTTCCCAAAGTGTACACAACTCTTGGTCGCTCTCTTTGTTGTATTGTTTCTGGAAGTTTACTCCACACTTCCTTCTGTTGAAGTATTTTCTCGATATTTATCATTTCCACCCCTTTGTTATCAAACATAATTCTGATGATATCATTGTCTTTTCTACGATTAACTTCTTTAGGTTTCTCTTTGTACATTTTATGGTCAATTATGTCCAGAATTGCTTCCATGTGTTGGTGTTGTGTCTATAATTGGACTTGCGCGCGTGCACACACACACACACACACACACACACACACACACACACACACAAACGTCTTTTACAGTATATATTTTATAATACTTCAGGTGAGACAGTAGTTGTAAATAGAGTGAAACATGGCGCTTGATCTGATCAGCGCTTGAATCATGACGCTTGGTGAACAAGGAAGGATCGGTGAGTATGAGGTCGGTTGACGTAGCTGCAAATGCTCCATCTGGAATCTTTTTCTGTTTCCCTTTCTTTCCTATTTTATATCATTTGCAGCCAACTTAGTTGACCATTATGATGGAAAGTTTCAAGCATCACCCCTATTAACAAGAAGGGTGCCAAGACAGATCTTCCTAGCTACAGGCTAGTGACAGGTAGACTGTGACTGCATTCCTGTCTTCTGATTTGGAAAAAGACAATAAATTGTTCAACAACCTGAGTTGACATTCCAGGCTGGCAAATCCCATATTCTCATTTTTTCCGCTTTTCACAAAGACTGAAAGGTATATCAAGCAGTTATATAGTGTGGACATCCTGTCTGTTAGAGCTCCTTCGTCTTGCCGTTACCCCGTTACCCACAACCAGAAATAAGCTGACAATGTCTTTAAGCTTGGAATTCTCCAGAGGACAAAGTATTTTCTTGGCCAATCTTCCTCTCCATCGATTTTTATCGCGAGTGTCCCTTTTGCTTTCACTCTTCCTTTGTACCTTCTTCCTGATTACATTTTCATTCAGTAACCTCTCCCCTTTTACTTTCCCTAAATATAAACCTTCCCATTTGTCCCATTTTTCCAATATTGTTGGCTTTGCCTCCCTGAGTGTGTCCCTATCATGAAGCAGCAGCAGCCAATCACTCCATTTCTCCAAACAGCGGCCAATCGCTATCACCTATTGGTTCCCATGGAACACTGTGTACTCATCCTGGTGTTTATCCATTTTTTTATTGTCCATATCTTCCCCTTTCCCAACATCAAATTGTTGATCATTTATTCTCTGAATGTATGACATGTACGCACATCTTGATCCCTTTATTTAATAAAAGTAAGATTTCTTATGGTTTAGGATTTCTCATCCCATTTCAAGGCCAATTACATCCAGAAAAGATTTATGGATTGCCACCAACGTGGTTCTTGCATGTGATTTGAAGGTCGTGGGTAATTGCATGCTTTGTCATTTAAGGGCATTGTGGTTTAAGCTACCCTCTACCGTGTTTGTGACTCCATTATAAAGCTTTGCAAAAGCAATCATTTATGGGTAGATGTACAGGGTGGTCCAAAAGGATGTGCAACCTTTCAAACAGCTGTCATAATCTTAATAATGCGACCAAATTTTTCATTTTCAGGTCACCTAAAGACACAAGGTTTAAAGTATTTTTCCCATAGAAGTTTCAACAATGTCAAAAAAATGATCTGTGCTCCAGCGGACGTTTATTTTAGAGACTTTCTTATGACAGTCGTATGTTTCTACACAAAGGTGGTTTTTTAGGGTCTATTCAAATGCAAGAATTCCATAATAAAAAACCTTAAAATATATTGTTGAAAAATTTAGAGACACTGAAAGTGTGAAAGACCAAATGAATGGACACAGTTGGCGAAAACCTTTAGTTAAAGCACTGGACAAGATTGAGGCTGTAAGAGAAGCTTCACAGGTTTCTTCAAAAAAGAAACACGACGACTTGCTCAGCTTGTGGGAACTTATGGAACACCTGCACAAACATATGGAAATGCACAACCCTATGGAACAGCCAATCTCTGCAGTGAAAGTAACGGTTTGGTGTGCAATCGGATGTAGCAGTATAGAAGGATCTTCCTTCATTGAGAAGAAGAATGATAACACTGTATTATGCCTGATAACTTTTCTTGATCAATCAGATTCAAAAGCAACGAGAAAGCAATCGGAGATTGCAGGCCCTCACCAGGACATGTTTGTGTAGTTATTTTGTGTGGTGTCTGTTAGCTGCTGTTTTTGTTTTGTATTGACGACATCGATTTATGTTCATACATCACACAAACAGACCTTTTCCATTTTATTGAATCAATTCACATTCCAATTATATGTATTTTGATGCGGCTTCAAAAATATTTTGTGCCTGAAATGCAGAATTCAGATTGGAATACCCTTTTGTTTTCCTTCCCCATTTAGATGCACCTGTACTCCCTTGGAATGACATTATACTGGGCTGCAGATTATCAGGTGCCTGAAACACAGGTAAGCTTGCTTGTTAATTGTAATTTAATATATCTGCACAATCCAGTTGAAAACAGTGAATCGTTTCCTTTGACCCGACATTTCTCTCATTTCGCACTGAAACTGCAAGCCGGATGTTGGTTGAAGGATATGAAGCATGATCATTAAGTTTGTGGCTTCATGCATGCACTGCACCAGAATGGCTGTTTTTAAATACCAGATTTGACCGCTATCAAGAGCCAAACCGATTCGTTTGTAATTATTCGATGCTGATGTATTTGAAGATTTTGTTGATCATATTGTTTCATTCGGATGCTGAAGTACACAGTCATCCCAACTCTCTCTTCCTCATATGTGGTGACTTCAATTGTCATCATGCCACCTGGTTGGGTGTGGGTTCCTCTCTCACCAGTCATGGCACCTCAGCAAAGGACTTCTGTGACTCACTGGGATTGACACAATCTGTCAATTTCCCGACCCGGATCTCAGCCAATGGAGTATCTTCTCTTCTAGACTTGGTTATGACTAACTTCCCTGCTAATGTCTGCTGCTCTTCTTCTGCTCCAATCGGTTCTTCTGATCATGTGCTTGTCAAAGTGGACATCTCTCTGGCCATTCTCAGAGAGCCTCCTCAGCGTCGACGAGTCTGGCATTTCACTCAGGCTGACTGGGACGGTCTTCAAGCAGCCATCAATCGTCTGGATTGGTCTCCCATCTCCACTGCCTCTGACATCAATTCTTCCTGGGAATTCTTCCAAAGCAAACTGATCTCTCTCATGCACAGATTTATCCCATCTCGCCTTCAGTTGTCTTACCCTTCCTCCCGTCCATGGTACACTGAATCTTGTGGTGAGGCAGTTGCCCTGAAACAACTTGCCTTTGCCTCTTGGAAGGCTAATCCAACTGAAGGAAATCTCAGTTCCTTCCACCAAGCTCGGAACAAGTGTGTGTCTACCCTCAGGAGTGCCAGGAAGCACTATCTCTCCTCACTCAAGAATGAACTCTCAAACCTGTCTCCTTCCTCCAAATCCTGGTGGCGTCTGGTCAAATCCGTTTCTGGTGTTTGTTCCCCCTCCATCCCCTCCCTTACCTCAAATGGCCACACAGTTGACATCGCACGTGACAAAGCCGAATGCCTCAACTCTGTGTTTGCCTCAAAATCCTTAGTCCCAAACCCATCTCTCTCTGTTCCCACCTTTCCCAGTCGAACCAAACTGCTCCTGGACTCTGTGACCTTCTCTCCTGACAAGGTGGAGGAGTTTTTGTCAAACCTCGACTCTGATTCTGCAACTGGACCAGATGGCATCAGCCCACGGGTCCTAAAATCCTGCTCTGCCGCTCTATCTCACCCTCTCTCTGTTCTTTTCACCCTATCCTTTGCTCAAGGTCATCTGCCAGCATCCTGGAAATCAGCAAACATTACCGCTTTACACAAAAAAGGTGCAAAAACAGATCCTTGCAACTACAGACCAATCAGCCTGCTCCCAATTATCAGCAAAGTCATGGAATCCATCATTGCTTCGGATATGAAATCTTTCCGCTTCTCCAATGGCTTGATCTCTGATCATCAATTTGGTTTCAGACCAGGTCACTCTACTCTGGACATGCTGCTTCTACTGTCTCAACAATGGATGGAGGTCCTCAATGCCAAACAGGAAATCAGAGCTGTCTCCCTTGACATATCACGTGCCTTCGATACGGTCTGGCACCCAGCTCTGCTCACCAAACTCTCCTCCTATGGTATCCATGGAAATCTCCATGCATGGCTTGCGGACTTCCTCTCTGGTCGTAGTCAACGTGTGGCCCTGAATGGATTTCTCTCATCTCCCCTTCCCGTTCAGGCTGGAGTTCCCCAAGGCAGTGTGCTGGGCCCTGTGCTTTTTCTGGTCTTTATCAATGATCTCTCCGACTCTCTGGAAAATCCTCTGTATCTCTTTGCTGATGACTCCACTCTCTGCCGCTCCATTCCTCATCTCTCAGATCGGCAGTCTGCAGCCTCCTCACTCTCTGAAGACCTGGACAAAATCACAGACTGGTCAAACATGTGGAACATGTCTTTCAATCCTGACAAATCTCACACTCTTACTATGTCTCTCCGAAAAGATCGACTGGACAACCCTCCCATCTACCTTCTCAACCATCCTCTCCAAGAAGTTCTGTCGCTCAAGCTTTTGGGTCTCACCATCTGCCATGATCTTTCTTGGGAAAACCACATTTCCAAGCTGGCCTCCAAAGCCAGTCGCCGACTGGGCATCCTCCGTCGTGCGAAGTCCTTCCTAGGCACACCTGAGCTCCTCACCACATACAAGGCTTTCATCCGCAGCTCAATGGAATACTGTTCTCCCCTATGGGCTGGTGCTCCTGCTTCACACCTGGCTCGGCTTCACGCTGTTGAATCCAAAGCTTTCAGAATCATTGGAATCTCCCGCGATGAAGCTATCTCTGAGGGCCTTTCACTCACTCACCGCAGGCAGGTAGGTGGTCTTTCTGTCTTCTACCAACTCCTCTCCGGCCTTGCTCCCCCAGCTCTCTCTGTGCTCTGTCCCCCAAATATTCCTACAGGTCGCACAAGATCTGCCAGCCACCCTCTGATGGTTAAACTGCCGAAATCTCGGCTCTCTGCTCACCTTCACTCTTTCATTCCTCTTTTCTCCCGCCTCTGGAACAAACTCCCACACTCACTTCAATCACACTCCTCCCTCCAGGTCTTCAAAACAGCTGTTCACCACCATCTCTTATCTTCCCCCATCCAAAACCTTGATCTTTTCTACCCCCACCAATTCACCCCAGATCCACCTTGTTTGAAATTCCAACTTCTTTCCTGGAAGTCTTGGCAGTGTCCATATGTTTTATACCTCTCCCACCCCCCCCCCCCTTCCCATGCCTCCCCCCCAAAGCCCTCTCCCTCCCACAGTTCTCTCGATGTCTCCATGTCTCTCGGTCCCTGCTCTCAAATGTTGTGTTTGTGTCCTTCCCCCTCTCTCCCCATCTTGTCTACCGCTCCCGATGTTATTTGTTTTGTGTGTCTGTTTGTCTTTCTGTGTGATTAATGTTCGCTCTTTCACGAGCCTCGATCTTGTATAAATAAATAAATAAATAAATAAATAAATAAAAAAAAAAGAAAAAAAAAAGTAATAACTTGTGAGTGTCATATCCTCTTGTGCAGCCCGTGCAGCTGGGTAAGCACCTTGGTCATGTTCTCCTGGGGATGTGCGAGGACGTTCCTCAGCGTAGAGCTTCCTTGAGCACCGTGCTGAGCTCCTGCATCAAGCATGGCAAGTCTGCTGGCGCAATACCTACGGGCATGCATGTTGGTCGGCTCGCTCGACTTGTGTTGGGCAGTTTCTGCCAGGTATGTGGAGCATTACAATCATGAGACAATGGAGTTTCAGTAATGGCATATACTTTTTAATTAAAAGTAATAACATTTTAAACTAGAATGGCATTTGGTGGAGTGCATACCTCTGCCAGACTAAACAGTTTACGTTTTGTATCCCACTGAAAGGCCGGATCTGGATTCGGGCCTGAATCAAAATCTAATCGGCTTGTTCTTGTCGCCCAACTTCCTCATCCCCTTAGTTTTGTGATAAATCCATCCCCAACTTTTTGAAATACTATGATATGCTGTATATCTTTTTGGCCCTATTACTCAATGGTAAAAAATCACTTAAAGTTAAAAAAAATTGATATGTAGATCCGTATTTGGATCTTCACCAAAATTGAATCGTTTCATCCATGTCACACACCCAACCTGTTCACCAAGTTTTGTCCAAATCCCTCCATAACTTTTTACAGCGCAGCCAGTAGAGCAATGCCGTGTAGAACAGCCTTTGTCCGTATGTCCTCACAAACATACAATCATAGCTGAGAATTTGGTCACATGACAGGGGGACGCGTTTAGTGACCAGTACAGTTGCATATTTTATTAAAAGGAAATATAATAACCTTCTGTGGAACATTTTGGGGTACCAGCGGGTGTCGTAAGGTAGGTAGGAAGTTTCAGAAATTCCTCAATACAATTGTGATTTTGAAATGTGACCGACCTTGCCCCCTTGCTCCCGAATCTGGAAGTAAACAGATGATGCCAGTTCGCTGGTTTGATATCTCAATACAATCATTATTTAACATAATATTTTGACATATTAATACAATAGTATAAATTTATGATCGGAATGATGAATGATGCTGTTTGGAATGAACATATAGAGAACATTCTGTCAATGTCTGACGTTTGACTGAAGGTGGCAGAGGAAAGTGTAATTTATTGGTTCATCGTTTGCCATTCGCCATTTTTTTTTTGTTGTTTTTTTTACCCAAGTCATTCATGAACTGAAGTAAAAAATGCCTGAATCCATGCCTGAAGTAAAAAACAAAAAAACAAAGCTTAAATGATTTGCTAACTGTTATCCCCACCCAGGTCATACTATCCTCTTCAACTAAAGTATCAAACGAGCCCGGCTATGCCGCTGTCAGACTGTCGGCCTTGTTCAGATATCATACTATTATGTTTATGTGAGGTAGATAAAAGAATATCTTCGGAGAGGTAGAACTGTATAGGAAGTAGCATGGGACCGCTTGACGTGTAGGAGCATTTCGATGTATTAAGTAGGGAGAATGTAGCTTAAGGTTGTTTAATTGTGCATCATGCACAATGTTAAAGTTAAATGTTTAAGGTGATGCTGTGCTAATTAGCTAGAGGGTTTAAGGCTAGTTTTCCCCTGTGCATCACACCCTCTAATTTTCCCCTCACGTTTTTGCTGAAGAAATTCTTTACATTGCAATTACCACCGCCAAAAGCCAAGAACGAGCCGGTCAGACTAAGCTCCACCCCCTGGACCGAATAAGGAGAAGGCCCCGCCCACTAGAGGCGGAAAATCAGGGAGTGGAGAGAAAGGCTGGCAGGCTACGCCCGAGTGACGCGATTGGCTTTTGATGTGTGAGGAAGAAGAGCGTGCTTGGTTCTTGCTCGGACAAGAAGGCTTGGCCATATTTTGGTCCGTGTGCTGAAAGAAAGCGATTGGTGCCGAGATCCTTTCTTGGTGCGTGAGGAGGGTTTGACAGCTGTGGTGCTCTTCGGAAGAGCTGGGACCTCAAAGGGAGAGCGCCCCTAGACGGTAGTGGGATCTAAAAGACGGCCGTCTTCACCACACGCCACACGACTCTGGGTGCCTTTGACGCGTGGGCTTTCGTCGAGCGTCGCCATCTTGAGCACTCTGGCGCGGGAGGCCTGAACTTGACTATCGCCACCACTCGCTATAAAGGGCCATTTGGGACGCAGATAAGTGCCGGCACGAAGAGAGATTTTACTTTCATTTTATTTTCCTTTTTTTTGTGTCTGGTTGAGACAGTGTGTGGAGGATCCTCACCATAGTGAATCAACCTTCATTTCCGTCCACGATTTATGTTGTTATTAAATCATTTGTGTACATTTTACTGTCGTGTTTGCATGGTGTTGGTTTCGGAATAAACCTGTGTGCTCAGGCAGTTAAACGCCTCGCATCTCTTCCATCTTGCGCGTGCCAAAAATAACCATCATCTTCGGAGGTCGCCTCGGAGTTAAAGCTGGTTCGACCATCTGTCTCAGCTGATATTAATCGCCAGTGATGTGACAATACTATATATCGGTTTTAACCCTATCGATCAATGGTGAAGAATCACTTTAAAATTCTCTGATCCGGAACCGGTTTTAGATCTTCACCAAGATTGAATCAATCATGCTTTGTCACACACCCAAGCTATTCACCAAGTTTCGTCCCAATCCGTCCATAAAGTGAGATATCCTGCTCTACATCGTTTTTTTGTCCTATCTCTCAATGGTGAAGGATCACTTACAAAATTTTCAGATTCAGATCCGGATCTTCACCAAAATCTAATCATTTTGTCCTTGTCACATACCCAACGTCTGTCTCCATCAAATTTAGTCTGAATCTGTCCACAACATTTTGAGATATCCTGTTCACAAATAGACAGACAGACAAACAAACAAACAAGAAATATGTTGTGCATAAGCACGAAACTTGCAAAATCAGTAAAATAAGTTGTTGACCTTTGGCCTATGTTGACGTCGACCTATGTTGGGTATACGTGCGGTTTTGTTTTTGTTTTAAAAACATGACTGTAGTAAGTAGTAAGTATCTTGATGGTTGTTTGTGACGCACCCCTGCTCGCCTCTCCCCCTCCCATTGAGTGAATTTGTGTTTGTGGTATTTGGGGTTTGGTGTCATGGAGGGTGAGTGTGCTTGTGGATTTGGTAATAGGGATTATTATTTTGGGGATGTGGGTAGCGGGTTGAGGGGGTATGCATGTCACCCAATTATGATGATTTCAAAGTAATTGCTGCTGAAGTGATCACTATATAGTCATTTTTGGTGACTCATTTCTGTGTCAGTTCACACCTGGAATTGCTTCACCTGCTTTTACCCACAAGACATTTCTTTCTGTCTTCTACCGACTCCTCTCCAGGCCTTGCTCCCCCAGCTCTCTCTCTGTGCTCTGTCCCCCCAATATTCCTTCAGGTCGCACAAGATCTGCGTGCAACCCTTTCACGAGCCTCGATCTTGTATACAAAAAAAACAAAACAAACAAAAAAAACCCTCTTATGGTTAAACTGCCAAAATCTAGGCTTTCTGCTCACTTTCACTCTTTCATTCCCTTTTTCTCCCACGTCTGGAACAAACTCCCCCACTCCCTTCAATCCCACTCCTCCATCCAGGTCTTTAAAACAGCTGTTCACCACCATCTCCTATCTTCCCTCATCCAAAACCTTGATCTTTTCTACCCCCGATAATTCATTCAACCCAGATACTTTTTTTTTTTTTTTTTGAAATTCCAACTTCTTTCCTGGAAGTCCTTGCAGTGTTCATATGTTTTCAACCTCTCCCACCTCCCCCAAAGCCCTCCCCCTCCCACATTTCTCCCGTTGTCACTGCTCTCAAATGTTGTGTTTGTGTCCTTCCCCCGCTCTCCCCATCTTGTCTGCCGCTCCCCTTATTTTTTGTGTTTTGTGTGTCGGTTTGACTTTTTGTGTGATTAATGTTAGCTCTTTCACGAGCCTCGATCTTGTATACAAAAAAAAACAAAAAAAAAACATGAGGTCTTTAGTTGTTTTTACTCATTGCATGGGAAGGTGATTTCAATTCCCCAGCGAATATAGTTTATTTGGGCAATAATACACGTGTAGAGAGAGAAAGGTGATCGGAAAATGGGTCCAACACGTGTCGCTCTCGAGGATTCCGATGACTTTATCGAGACGAGAGGCAGGCTAATTAGAAATACCAACTACCCATAGGAGGCTTCTCGTTTTAGTTGTATGCTTTGTACCTTAAGATGTAGATGGTGTTATGCATGTTGTATAAAACCATACCAGTCATTTGGCTTTCAATTTGAATATTCCACTCAAGTTTAGGTGTAGCTAGACGTTCATTATTTTTTTGTTTCCTCACCTTGTCAATCCAAACAAATATTTATATTTGTGCATCCTTTTTTGAGGTATATTTTGTTTCTTGATTTTATTTTTCACTTTGCCTAGCAGATTGTAAATTGTTTTACCACCAAAGGTAAAAGAGGATGTACAGTATCAAAGAGGAATTGAGTTTTTTTTAATTAAATTGATCGATACATTAAATGATGTCGGTTGTTTGATGCATACGCATCCAGCATTACCATTGTGCCAACCATGAATGGATATGTTCCATGGTATAATTTGCAGCATGAGAATTCCGCACCTGGGATGTACGAAGTTCCACCGGAGAGACGAAGGCAGCAAATTAGGGAACGCTTGAGACGACACACACATTCTGTGCTGGTTCTTAGCAGTGATGGTAAGTTTGGCTTCTGACCCTCAAATTCAATTTAATAGAGTATATAATATTATTAGTAGGGTATGCTTAAGCCTGGTGTTGGGCTAGCGGCTAGGGTGCCAGCTTAGGATCCAAGGATCCTGGGTTCGAATCCCGGTCGATCGCTGAATTAACGCCAGGGGGGTTGACTCAGCCTGTCATCCTTCCGAGGTCGGCTAATTGAGTACCGGTTCACTGGTAATTCCCTGCTTGTCGTAAAAAGGCGACAAAAAGGGTTGGCGGCAGGAAGGGCATCCGGCCGTAAAACATTGCTTCAAAAAGGGCACCAAAAAAACAACAACAACCACGGTCCCCGAAAAAGGCCAACCCCCGCTTTGCGGGGAAAAATGGCCTCTAAAGGTTGTTTTTTTTTTTTTAGTAGGGTATGCGTACACAGTGTGTAAGCAATAACAAGCCGTGTGTGCTCCATATGTAGGTTCATAATAAATAGAAGCTCTATGATTATAGGTAAGCAACACCGACCTGCTGCTAGATATCAATTCAGGTTAAAAAAAACACAAATTTTTTTATGAATGCGCTTACTGTTTTTACATAAAGTTTCATTGAGATTTTTATTTCACAGTTTGTGCTTGTAAAATTACAATTATCAAATGGTAGATATCGATTGACGTTTTTAAAATTTATTTTAGTTATTTTATTTTTTACCTATGTGTTTACATTTTTTAACGTAAATTTTCATTTACGGACACTTTCCAATGGTTCTGTGATTTTCTTTTTCCCTGTGGACCGGCTTTGATGTCCATCGGTACACCAAATTTCAGCTTTCCATCACACCGGAAGGTACCGAACATTAATATCAGTCAGCGGTTAGAAAGAGCTTTATATTCTCGTGTGTGTGTGTGTGTGTGTGTGTGTGTGTGTGTGTGTGTGTGTGTGTGTGTGTATCGTGTATATATATATATATATATATATATATATATATATATAAATGTGTATATATATATATAAATGTGTATATATATATATATATATATATATATATATATATATATATATATATATATATATATATATATATATATATATATATATATATATATATATATATATATATATATATAGATATATATAGATATATATAGATATATATAGATATATATAGACCTAGGTGCATTTGATACACTCAACTCGCTATAATACAACTAGGTAAGTTCCTGAGACAATTTGAATTGTTTAGAATTTTTTTATTTGTTTAATTTATTTCCAAATACAGTATGGTGCTTTTTTTTTTTCGCTTTTCTTTTTTTTACTATATATATATAATATATATATATACACACCAAATTTCTCACCCATATATATATATATATATATATATATATATAGGTGAGAAATTTGGTGTGTATATATATATATATTATATATATATATATTGCAAAAAAAAAAGCACCATACTGTATATGAAAAAGAAAAAAAAAAAAAAAATCCTACCAATTCTTTAGAATATATATATATATATACAGACTTGGCATTTAATATGGAATATTTTTTTTGTGGGGTTGAACTTACTTTTCACAATGACTTAGAACCAAAAGTTCATTGGAATTACGTTGAAATTATTCTAGATTTTGTTAATGTGACCTTTAAAAGAAACAAAAACCACATTTGACATTTCAAAGCAAATAAATTGATCCTTGAAAGTGATGTAAACTGATATCGAACTCAATTCACGGACAGTACTGTGTTAAACTTCTGTACGTTTTCCAGAAGTATCTCTTTATTTTGCACATTCGCCAAAAAAAAATTCAACGAAAACAAAAGCTAAATTATGACTGGGATTACGGACAGTAAAATTACAGTTCAGTACTTCGTGTAACCCCCACGAGCACTCAGGAGAGCACGTACACGTTGAGCCATGCTGTTCACGAGATTTGCCAAGGTTTGGACAGGAATCGCTTGCCATGCAGTGACAATAGCCTGCTGCAATTCACGCACAGAGGTAGGCTGCTGGTCCAAGTTGTCAATTTGACGCGTTAATTCTGCCCACAAGTTCTCGATCGGATTCATATCCGGGGACATGGCAGGCCACTCCATATGCTCTACACCATGGTCAGCAAGAAAGTGTTGGATCATGTGAGCACGATGAGGCCGTGCATTGTCATCTTGGAAGACAAAGTTTCCTCGAAAGGCTGCACGAGCAAATGGAAGCAATGTTTCTTCCAGAATGACCCTGTACTTGAACTGGTTCAGGTTTCCATTCAGAACAACCAGGTCAGTTTTGCCCCCTGCATGAAAAGCAGCCCAAACGGTCACCCCACCACCTCCAGATTGGACTCTTGGCACTATACAATCTTCGTTGTGGGCTTCATGCACTTGTCTGCGCACTCCGACGCGGCCATCTTGACGAGAGACCAGAAATCTAGACTCGTCACTGAAGGTCACGTGATTCCAGTGTCCTGGCTGCCATTGACGGTGCTCTCTGGTCCACTGCAATCGGCGCTGGCTGTGTTGTCTGGTCAGGCGTGGCTTTCTCAGGGGATGCCTGGCATGATAGCCTGCTTGAACCAGTCATTGGTTGAGCTTTCACTAGCCTTCTGGATACAGGCACATTTGTCAGTTGCTGCCACTCAGCCCTAAGCCGATTAGCTGACTTGGTACGGCCATTGCAGACTAACCGGTGCAGCTGGCGATCATCTCCTTGTGGTTCTGCGTGGACGTCCTGGCCTCGGTATTGGAGTAGGGACACCCCTCTGAGCATTTCGTTTCAGGATCTTTGACACCTGACCTTGAGTGATGCCATAGTGCCGAGCAATAGCACGCTGTTTCATGCCAGAATTTCGTAAAGCCGCCACTCCATGACAAACAGCATTGTCATGTTGACGGACCATCTCCAGAGGAAGCGGCAAGAACTTTTTTAGACGTGCAGCAGTTGTTTTCCACTAATACAGAACGCAACAACCCTTATATACCCGATTGTGAAGCCAATCGTCAAATGTACCTGTCCTTACATTTTGTCACGCCACCTGTGATATAATCCTGTTATTGACTTCTTGCTGCGAAGGACAATCAGTGACATGGTTCTTTCAACAAGGACATCACCGAAGGGTAAAAGAAACTCACCAGATTGATATATTGAGTTCAGAAAGTAAACCCAAGTCAAGAAAAAAAAAATATTCCATATTAAATGCCAAGTCTGTGTATATATATATACATATACATATATACACACACACACACACACACACTTTTTATTAAGGACAAAAGTGCATTCAACCACAAAAAGCATGTAGTACAGCGGATAAGCTCTCATATTTTAACAAATTGTGCATTTTTTGAGAAAAGCATGAAATTTCTAGCATAGTTAGTATATACCATAATGTTTATTTTCAGATGTGGAGGGAAGTCAGATTTGACCTCTGAGGACCGTGAGAGGTCAAATCCAAAATGGTCGCCAGTCCACCGGGTCTTATGTACAAACGCGCTTATAGGTGTCATTTCCAGCTTAATTGGGGATGCCCATTCATTTGGTGATACTTTTGAGATCGCCAGAACTCAAGGACATGCATTTAGGTCACGGTCAAGGTCAAATTACGTTAAATATCTATTTTTATGATTCTGCAGTTGGAACTGCTATTGGAAAAAGTTCATTTGAACTTTTAAAACTTTCTTTTTTCAGGTACAGGGATAGGTACAGAACACCCAAAGACCAGAAATGATGAAAAAAAGTGTTTACACTGCAAGGAATGATGCAATAACCTCTGAAAAAATAACTGTAGTTAACCAAGTATGTCCACCAAAGCTTACATTAAATCAAGTGCAATGATGAAAATTGGTAATGATCTAAATCTAACAGTCTCCAGAACAGAAGCACAGTGCAGTGCACTTGAATGCAGCTTTGGCACACTTGCAGCGTCCAGTGCACCCTTTCTTGCAGCCACAGTCGATCAATTCATGGCACGATTTTGATGCTTCAGGAAGAGTGGTCCAAAGAGGCTGCCACCCAGTTGTCTCCTTTGTCGAGCCCCAGTCAGGTGGGTCTGGCATCTCTGGATCCATGCCCAATGCCTGGTTACAACAGTTGGCCTGGTAGCAAGTGTGCTTGATGTGCTGCTTGAGTGCTGCCTGGGTTGGAGGAATGTTCTCTAGAGTTCTACACTTCTGTGTGAAGAGCTGTTTCCTGGCATCATTCACTTCCGTGCTCTCACTGGTTCTATCGTACATCAGCACCACAAATCGCTCTAGCAGTAACATTGAGCCTTCACTGACCTCACTTGGCATGCCTCGGAGTTCATTGAAAGCATCATTCACCTCTGGGCATCCCCAATTTAGTTGGAAATGACACCTATAATGTTTTTCTACACTATTTGGTTCCAAAAGTAAGCGCGTTTGAACATTAGACCCGGTGGACTGGCGGCCATTTTGGATTTGACCTCTCACGGTCCTCAGAGGTCAAATCTGACTTCCCTCCACATCTGAAAATAAACCTTATGGTATGCACTAACTATGTGAAAAATTTCATGCTTTTCTCATAAAATGCACAATTTTTGTGTTTATCTGCTGCACTAATGGTCTACATGGTATTCTATTCACATTATAGAATTCTTTTTGTCAGATATTTCCAAATCCAGTATTTATGAAAAGCTATTCAGGTATTTCAGTTATCAAGTGTCAACTGTATAAAGCAGGTATGCTATTATTTGTGCTAAACTCCTACATCGTTTTTAATTCTTAAGGATACCATACACAAGTCCAGGCAACTTGCATGTGTCTTAAAAATGTAAATAATAATGAAGTCATTGAATGTTCAATTCATCACAACAGGTGAGAATTATGCCACGACATCGAGTCGAAGCAACAGCCTGAGCCTCACTGCCAACGAACTGGCTATGATGGATGGTCTCTATCCTCTACGTCAAGTTTCAGAAACTCTTGGTGATAACCCATGGACGCAAAATACACATTTCCACACTCTGGAGTCCCACAACAATCACCTGAAAAGCTTGGACCAAGCATTGCCATCACGTGTCTCTCCACTAAGTTGCGCTAGATCACCCGATCAACAAAGCCTTGCATCTACTGCACCAGGAAAGTCATACAAGAGGATGGAGCAGCCTCAACAGACATCCTATATGCTTCGTGCATCTCTGGATGGTGACGGTGAGACCGCTGCATGTTCTAGGCACCATGTCAACATGTTACTATTTCAATTCGACAACCTAAAAGATGTGGAATATTTTTTTTGCCTCGAATAGCATGTTGATACCTTGTATTTTAAAATACAATAATTAAATTTTACTTCTCTAAATGTTGAGCCATTGCTTCCTTTCAAGCTTGTCAGATCTGGGGAAGGGTATGAAACAATTTCTAGAGTGTTGAAAGTTCCCAAAAGCACAGTGAGCTAAATCATTAGGAAATGGAAAGATTATTGAAATATCCAGACTCTTCCTAGAGTTGGTCGTCTGACCAGACTGAGCAACCAGGCAAGAAGGATCTTCGTCAGGGAGGTGACCAAGAACCCAATGACCACTCTGACAGAACTACAGAGTTCTTTGGCTGAGATGGGAGAACCTGCCTGAAGGACAACAGTCTCTGCAGCACTTCACAAATCTATGCTTTATGTGAGAGTGGCCAGATGGAAGCCACTCCTGAGAAGAAAAGCACATGACAGTATGCCTGGAGATGCAAAAATGCATGTGAAAGACTTGAGAGAATGAGGCAAAATATTGTGTGGTGTGATGAGACGTAGATTGAACTCTTTGGCCTGAATGCAAAGCGCTATGTTTGGCGGAAACAGAGCATGGCTCATCACCCATTTAACACCATCCCTCCTGTGAAGCATGGTGGTGGCAACATCATGCTATGGGTATGCTTTTCAGTGGCAGGGACTGGGAGACTTGTAAGGATATAGGGAACAATGAGTGGAGACAAACAAGGAAAATCCTTCAGGAGAACCTGTTTCAGACTGCAAAAGTCCCTTCGCAATCTGTTCTGCAATCATCGTCTCCCCCATTCCCTCCCCCCAGCCTTCCTACCCTCATTTCAGTGAATACCCAGACAGTGTTCACGGTTTTGTTTTTATATGTTTAAACTTCCGTCTCCCACGTTGCATACTCTTCTTTTACAACTCGCTCCTCTTCTTCCTTTTCAAAAAGCCGTCTTCAAATCGCTCTTTCAATCGTTCCGATTCAAAAAATTCAGACTCGTACAGCTCTTCCTTTCTTCAATATCTAAACTCTTCTTTATTCCACCTCTTCTCTGACGTTTTCAAACGTATCTCTGACTTATCTAAAGTCAGAACGTATCTAAAGAACCGCATTTTATTTTGGATGCTCTAATTTCATTAATCGTACAAAACTTTCAAAACTCCCCCTCACCCCTCCTTTTAAAATCTCCACCCTCACCACTCCCCTTCAAAACTCCCCCTCACTCCTCCCCTTAAAAACTCCACCCTCACCCCTCCTCTTTAAAACTCCATCCTCACCCCTCTTTTAAAAATCTCCCCCCTCACCACTCCCCTTCAAAACTCAACCCTCACCCCTCCCCTTCAAAACTCCACCCTCACCCTTCCCTTTAAAATCTCCCCCCTCACCACTCCCTTTCAAATTCCCTCTCACCCCTCCCCTCAAAGTTGCCTCTTAACTCATCTACAAAACTTCCCCTTCCTCTCTCTTCCTCTAATATAGATAATTGAGAAATATAGATAACTTCACAAGGAAACTTAAATATTAATTCATAAAAAGACAACTCTGCCCATTGTCACTGTGTTGTGTCTCTATTCCAACTCAACTCCTCGTAACAAACATCTGTTTTTCTGATCTATATCAATACTTTGTATTGTGTACAAGGGATGGATAACAAGCACAAATATTTGGCAACACGTGTACATGAACAAGAAAACCTTTGCCTGTTTTGGCAAACCAGTAGTTTTGCCCAAGCTATTATTTTCCATCTTGATTCAAACTCCACACATTTTTCATGAGTCGAGGCTCGGGAAGCATCAGGCCCAAATATACAGTAGAGAGGGAGAAACACTAACAGCAGAGTTGAAGGACAAAATAGAGGGAGACAGACAAAACAATGTGTGTGCGGAGCAATGAGGGGTTGGGGAGGATGCATGGGGTGGACAAGATGGATAAAGAAGCAAACTCTCAGGAAGGAAAAACTGGGAATTTGGAAGAAGATAGGCTCTGGAGTGGTGGGTGGAGTGGTTAACGTGGGTAGAAAATAACATGGTTTTGGATTGCGGAAGACCTAAGATGGTGGAGAACATCTGTCCTGAAGGCCCGGAAGGAAGGACGAGATTGAACAGAATGTGGAATGTTGGTTCCACAATGGGGAAAAAATACCGAATGAGTGGAAGAGAGCAGGGATCCTGGATTTTGGTAGTTTCACCGGAAGGGGGTTGATGGTGCACCGTGTGCACCCTGCAGGAACATGATGGAGCGGGGCAAAGAACGGAAAGGGCAGAGGGTGCAAGACCAGAAAGGAGGCGGTAGAAGATGGAGGACTACCGACTTATTTGCAATGACGAAGTGATAGGCCCATATACACAGCTTCATCGCGGGAGATTCCAATCTTGAAGGCCTTGGTTTCCATGGTGTGAAGATAAGCAAGAGGTGCCAGCCCAGAGGGGAGAGCAGTCCTGCAAAAACCTACATATGAAGGCCTTGTAGGTGGATAGAAGTTCAGGTGTGCCTTTCAGGAAAAGTTTAGGAAACGTGTTTCTGTCTACACTGTCGCTGATGACTCACCAATAAGCGATGAAACTGGTCCGGCAGCTGAGGGTGTGTGTAGCATTGGGTTTCTCTTGCATGTACTATGTGTAAATGTCGTTACAGCTGTGGAGGAACTCTGGGAAGAGTTTGAAACAGCAAAAGGCTTACCTTGTATAGCCTTGATGGTTGCAGTTATGCAGCTTTCTTCGGCTAGAAGAGCATGGGATGAGTCTATATATATATAACTGTGAGAAATAGTAGAAACTCCACAGTACGAGCAGGGCGTCTCATTTGTATTAAATAAATAATCGGGAGATTAAATAAGACGCGGACGTAGCTTCAGGACGTCCATCTTTAATTCTCGACAAGCTTTCGACCAACAAAGGTCTTCTTCTTAGTCGTCCCCAAGTTTCCCCAAGACTTCCGCTGAACTTGGGGACGACTAAGTAGAAGACCTTTGTTGGTCGAAAGCTTGTCGAGAATTAAAGATGGACCGTCCTGAAGCTACGTCCGCGTCTGATTTAATCTCCCGATTATATATATATATATATATATATATATGCATGTATACATTCCTAAGTTGATATGAATAATAATTTTATTATATCGATTTAGAATCTGAAACGTGCTGGCTACTGGATCAAACTGGAAGGGCCAGGCCACTTAAGGCCCCCATAACTCCAGTCCTGTACATGTTTATCTATTTGAGTTATTTTTTCCCTTGCTTTTTGCTAGTTGGTTGGTGCACATGTCATCTGTCATGGTGTACACATGCTCTGGCCTGGTTTTTCAGTCAGAACACAGTGCAGGCTGTATGGGAAACGTTAGCTTTTCCGTTATCCCCATTGTCTTTAGTTGTATTGACTTTTTGTCTTGAGAGGAATCAAAACCAATTAAATGTGGAGGTGGATCCAGTGGAAAGAGTTATATGCACAAGATTTTTGTTTGAGGCGTTTATTAATTTGATCATCTATATTTTATGTGAACAGGTTAAGTAAGATGTTGTTGGACTGGATGTGGGTGGAAGGAGTGGAAAGAAAATGGCCGCTTGGAGGGGTGGGGTGGAGGTAAAAAAGGAAAATATTCAGGAGGGTAAAAATCTATTGCGAGGGGGGGGGGGGGGAGGGGAGGGGTGAGGGAGGGCGACACAGGGATAGCATCTTGTATCAGTCAACAGGGTCGCTTCGTGGCATATCAAATAGTTATTTCACATTTGCATTTTTATGCTTTGTTGCTGCTTAAATGTATTTGCACTTCTTCAAATCAAATATACTTACTAAAATAGCTTCTTCTGTTTTTTTCATTTCTGCAGGATTGCAAAGGGGTCCTTCCTGGTATGAAACGTCCACTGTGGCGTCACGTCCCGCACAGGACGATACACCGTTGACGCGACAGTTGACTGCCACACAAGGAATCCCCAGGTTAAACAGCGCAGGTACAAACTCACTTGTTAGGCCATGCACCAACGTGGCAATGAATGGGACGTTGGATCAACATCAACAACCAAGACGTACAAGCCGTGCACATCCCAGCAAATGGGTAGGCCATCTTCTTGTGTTTATTTCATTTATTAATTGATTACTGTCTTATTTGTAAGGTAATTGTTTCTGAGGCCAAACAATGCAATAATTTGTTTCTATGATCATCAATTTAAAGTTCACCAATTCTTTATATGTGGATATGTCTGCACCTTGTATAATCAAAAACTGCTTGACCGATTTCCACCAATATTTGCATTCGTGCTCCGGGTACCCAGGGTCGTGTCATCGCCACGGAATAATTCATGCAATTTTGAAACGACGCAATTTTCCCCCTGTACAGATAGAATAGTGCAAGTGATTTGACCACTTTCTCCTGCAAGAGGGAGGACGTATGGACACCATATTTCACTCTCGGAGGGAGTGGATATTACTAGTATGAGTAAATTGTAAACGATTTCATGTTATTTAAATAATCATTGTCATCTTTCCACAATCTGTGTGTCTGGTGCTCGGCCTAATTGTGTTGCTGACATTGCGATTACTGCTGTGTCTTCTGACCTTGTACCGTTTGACCCTGTGCTTGATGCTGCAGGTGGATGCAGTACCTGACTTTGTGAAGTTGGCTAGCTGTCCTCCCATTCAAGTTAAGGTTCCTCTCTCACTGGTGAGACGACATGCAGAATCTCATGCGTGTCCATTGCCCATGGCAAATAAATAGCAATAAAACCTTGATTTGAGCAAGACTAAACACAAACCTAAAAAGAGTTTAAAATTTGAAATACTCAAATGGCATTTCCAATTTGGCTTTTGTTTTATTTTGCTGTGACATCTACTTTGTATGGTATTCTTTTACCCCAATGTTGATTTTGTTCATCTTCTTGGTTTATGTTTGATATAGAAATCTGGTGTCTAGATTGCTCGTAAACGTCGAGCAGTATCCCAAAAAGGTCTAATTTATATCCATATTGATTAAGAAGTGTGTATTACACTCTCTTTAACCCTGGTGTTGGGCTAGCGGCTGGGGTGTCAGCTTAGGATCCTAGGATCCTGGGTTCGAATCCCGGTCGATCGCTGAATTAACGCCAGGGGGGTTGACTCAGCCTGTCATCCTTCCGAGGTCGGCAAATTGAGTACCAGTTCACTGGTAATTCCCTGTTTGTCGTTAAAGGCGGCAAAAAGGGTTGGCGTCAGGAAGGGCATCCGGCCGTAAAACATTGCTTCAAAAAGGGGACCGAAAAACAACAACAACCACGGTTCCCGAAAAAGGCCAACCCCCGCTTGTGGGGAAAAATGGCCTCTAAAGGTGTTTAAAAAAAAATAAAAATTTATTACACATATAGAGTATCTGATAAAAGATAGGGAATGGGTGGCGCCAAAGCATCGGTGGTGGAACCATTATGGTAAAGCGAAAGGATTCGGACCATTTGTCACGCAAATATCCGTTAGAGCAATTAATAGTTTATTGGCTTCAATCAGTAAAATGTATGTCGTGGAATCTTTTGAAAAGTCACCGTATTACCAGACTCAGTAACATTGTGATTAGACTGTCAGCTCTGAGTCTGCCAGGTCGGCAGTTCGTTTCTGATCCCAGCCGAGTTCTACCAAAGATTAAAAAAAATTACGGTTCACCAGAGACCTGGGTTCGATTCCTGGTCTGGGTGTATAATTTTCCCCCACAAATCGATTTTTTTATTTCAATTTCATTGTATATTTGAACACCGTATAGCCTGGTGTTGGCTTAGCGTTTAGGGTGCTGGCTTGGGATCCCAGCTAGCTAGGGTCATGAGTTTGTATCCCGGTTGATCGTTAACGCCAGGGGGGTTGCCTCAACCTGTCATCATTCCGAAGTCGGCAAATTGAGTACCAGCTTGCTGGGATGAATGAGCCATTCGGGTATCCTGCGTCAGAGTGGCGACCAGGCCAGGATCGTGCCCAATGGCCAAGGAAACTGCTTCAGCAGCCCTATGCATCGTCACAGTGCAAAACGGAATGGTCATCATCATTTGAACACCGTAGAACACAAATCACCTTGTTTGCACTTCCAAAACCTTCAGTTTAGCGGTACTAAGCATAATGTTGCACTGTCTCGACCAATCAAATGTGCTGCGTGCTCAGAGTGGAATAACGGCGAGATTCAAACAAAATGGCGGCACGATGCGATGCAATGACAGAGCTAACTGAATCTATAACATCTGGTTGTTTAATTGCATCTTTTTCTCAAAGATTGTTCCAAGATTGCAGTTTCTCTGAGTTAGCAGAAGGTTTATCTCTGGGTTGTTCTGTTTGACCCATTAGCTTCATATGGTTGCCATTACACATGTTGTTTAAAATTCACAAACAAAGCTAATATAATTTGTTCTTGAAAACGCAAAGCAAGAGAAGAAAAGATCCTTCCCATGTCCTTTTTCTCAAGACTGCACGTTCTAAGATGTTCTATTAACTCTCTTGTTTAAATCTTATTTTTCTGGCGTATCCAGTAATTTACCTCGTTGGTGTGGTACAGGATGCCACTTCCCATGTCACATTATGCCACTCACCATTGTTGTCTTTACTTGCGAGTCTGTTGTCTTCATTTGCTGATCTGTTTATCGTGTTCGCAATGTAGCTTTCCTAAATTTACTTTATTTACTGTTGGCATGAAAGCATGTTGGCATGTGAGCATGTTGGCATGAAATCCTATGGTGTTATAATGATGAGTGTAACTCTTCTTCTTGTAGAATGCTCCCAAGGAGCATGATGAGGGTGTACAGCGGAAGGTCACAGTCGAACTGCTCGATGGACAACGCCTGCTGTTAAGCTGTCACCCTAAGGCCAAGGCCCAAGAGGTCTTTGAAGTGGTAGCCACACGTGCTAATTTGGTCCAGCACTCGTTCTTTGGCTTCGCTACATGCAAGGGTGAGCATGTGGCACAGTTTGTGGAATGCTGCATATACCATGCCACTTCAGATTTTTTTTTTTATTACCCTGCGCTCGCGAAGTGAAAAGCGGGATTAAGCATTCAGTTGCGTACGTACGTGTGCTGTGTGCCGTGTCTGCATTGAAAAAATTCATTCTGCATAAAAAAAAAAATCATTCATAAAAGTACAGGCGCCATCTTGTAAAAACTTCGCACCTCTCTATCTCTGAAACCACTCCATGGAAAAAAAATTGAGACCGGGCTCATTGTCAACTACTCCCCATGGGGAGTAAGATATGTTAATGATGGTCATCGGTGCCTTCGTTATGACGTCATAATTTGACAAATACAACACTTATCCATCCGATCATTTATTTTAAAAAATTCAGTAACTGTTGGTCTGATGGAGACGAAATTTTCACCATCGGAGTGCCTCCTCCTTTCGAATATTTTAATGATATTCATGACGTCATAGGTCATGTAGTACAGGCGCCATCTTGGAAAAACTGAAAAATGTTGCACCTCTATTTCCAAAACCGCTGCATGGAAAAAATTGAAACATGGCTCATTGTAAAGAACTCCATATGGGGAATAGGTGTTGTTAACGATGACGTCATTGGTGCCATAATTATGACATCATAATTCGACAGGGACAACGCTTAGTCTGATCAGTTTGAAATGTATTGAGCGTGATCTATGCAACAATTATATTAAAGCGTATAAATTTATGATGTCATCGCTCACGTGGTCTGGCAGCCATATTGGACCAAAGAAAAATAAATGTTCAAAAACAGAAGAGTTGGCTCACACAAGTTGACTGCGCAGGGTAAGTATTCTATGAATACCATCTAGTTAATAATAGCTTTCAAATACTCAGGCTTCATGGAGGATGTAACTGGTATCCCAGGAGGGGGAGAGGGGGGCATTTAAGTGACATGGTTCTTCTTCTTATGTGGGTTTGCATCATTGGTGGGAGTATGACTGTGCCACTGATGCAGTGCCCCCTGCAAGTTAGAGCAGGGATTTGTAATTTGTTCAGGGTTCCAGCAGTAGTTCCTTACTATTTGCGAAGGGCACCGTTTAACATTCACCAACTAATGCCGGAAGACGGGACACCCAGTTTAACATCCATCCAAGGGACATTGATGAATCGCCCGGCTTGCGAAACGCCAGGTTGCCAGTTTATACTTAGGTCGGATATTTGAACCCGTGTTAGACAGCACAGGTGAGTGTGCATACCTGTATTGCATAATGATAGGGTTAAGGAGAAGGAAAATGGGGAAATAAAAATGAGCAAGGAAGATGGAAATTACAGTGAAAAGGTTAAAAAAAAGTCCTGGAGTGATGAGTACCCATGGATGTAATATGACAGGTTTGATGGGGGGTAGGGATCAGATCTATTCCAGGTGATATTGAA
Source organism: Myxine glutinosa (assembly GCF_964187855.1). Taxonomy (NCBI): domain Eukaryota; kingdom Metazoa; phylum Chordata; class Myxini; order Myxiniformes; family Myxinidae; genus Myxine; species Myxine glutinosa. The sequence goes on from NC_136268.1 coordinate 154,327,741, forward strand.
AGGTGGACATTTCAAAGAAATAATATAAATATAAGCATTATAATTACATAAAAGAAAAATTATTTGCTTCCGGTTAAGGAATTTTTCCACTATGTGTTTGCTTCCAAATAATGTGTCCCCAACCCCTCACTCTCGGTACCCATCCTTCCCTGCCATACCAAACTGCTCCTGGACTGTCTTTTGCACCCAAGAAGGTGGATACGGTTCTTTCAACCCTCGACTATGACTGTGCTACTGGACCAGAGGGCATCAGCTCATCTGTCCTAAAAACTTCTCTGCTGCTCTTGGACATCCTCTCTCTGCCCTTTTCAAATGGTCATTTGCGCTGGGCCATCTTGTAACTGCTTGGAAATTTGCCAACATCACTGCATTACATAAAAAGGTGCACAAACCGATCCCCTTAACTACAGACATATTAGCCTCTTCAAATCATCAGCAAGACCATGGAATCTATCATCGCTGTTGATATGAAATCCTTCCTTTTTGTCCAAGGCCTCATGTTAGACCACCAATTCGGATTAAGACCAAGTCATGCTACCTTGGAAATGCTGCTCCTACTTTCCTAACAATCGATGAAGGCTCTCAATGTCAGACATGAGATCAGGGCCGTCTCTTAAGACCTATCTCAAGTGTTTGATATAGTCTGGCTGGCATTCCACCTTACTCTCCAAACTCTCTGCCTGTGGCATCCAAGGGCAACTACACACATGGATTACTGACTTCTTCTGCTCTCGGAGCGAACGTATGGCACTCAACCTAATCCTTTTATCTCCTCTCCCTGTAATTGTCATGGTTCTCTTTTTGAGGCAATGTTTTTATGGCCGGATGCCCTTTTTGACGCCAACCCTCTTAGTCGCCTCCTACAACACGCAGGGATACGGTGTACCTATTCTAAACCAGGGTACACCGGGAGTCTCCCTGTCAAGGCTGGAATGCCCCAAGGCAGTGATCTGGGCCCAGTCCTATTCCTGATCTTCATAAATGAGCTCTTTGACTCTCTGGAAAATCCTCTGTATCTACAGACTTGGCATTTAATATGGAATATTTTTTTTGTGGGGGTGAACTTACTTTTCAAGATGACTTAGAACCAAAAGTTCATTGGAATTATGTTGAAATTATTCTAGATTTTGTTAATGTGACCTTTAAAAGAAACAAAAACCACATTTGACATTTCGAAGCAAATAAATTGATCCTTGAAAGTGATGTAAACTGATATCGAACTCAATTCACGGACAGTACTGTGTTAAACTTCTGTGCGTTTTCCAGAAGTATGTCTTTATTTTGCAAATTAGCCAAAAAATTTTTTTAACAAAAGTTAAATTACGACGGGGATTACGGACAGTAAAATTACAGTTCAGTACTTCGTGTAACCCCCACGAGCATTCAGGAGAGCACGTATACATTGAGGCATGCTGTTCACGAGATTTGCCAAGGTTTGGACAGGAATTGCTTGTCATGCAGTTACAATAGCTTGCTGTAATTCACGCACAGAGGCAGGCTGCTGGTCCAAGTTGAGTCTGTATATGCTCAAGGAAGACACCCACGTTAATTCTGCCCACAAGTTCTCTATCGGATTCATATCCAGGGACATGGCAGGCCACTCCATATGCTCTACACCACGGTGAGCAAGAAAGTGTTGAATCATGCGAGCACGATGAGGCCGTGCATTGTCATCTTGGAAGACAAAGTTTCCTCGAAAGGCTGCACGAACAAATGGAAGCAATGTTTCTTCCAGAATGGCCCTGTGCTTAAACTGGTTCAGGTTTCCATTCAGAACAACCAGGTCAGTTTTGCCCCCTGCATGAAAAGCAGCCCAAACGGTCAACCCACCACCTCCAGCTTGGACTCTTGGCACTATACAATCTTCGTTGTAGGCTTCATGCACTTGGATGCGGCCATATTGACGATAGACCAGAAATCTCGACTTGTCACTGAAAATCACGTGATTCCAGTGTCCTGGCTGCCATTGACGGTGCTCTCTGGCCCACTGCAATCGGCGCTGGCGGTGTTGTCTGGTCAGGCGTGGCTTTCTCAGGGGACGCCTGGCACGATAGCCTGCTTGAACCAGTCGTTGGTTGACTAGCCTTCTGGATACAGGCACATTTGTCAGTTGCTGCCACTCAGCCCTAAGCCGATTAGCTGACTTGGTGCGGCCATTGCAGACTAACCGGTGCAGCTGGCGATCATCTCTCCTTGTGGTTCTGTGGGGACGTTCTGACCTCGGTATTGGAGTAGGGACACCCCTCTGAGCATTTCGTTTCAGGATCTTTGACACCTGACCTTCAGTGATGCCATACTGCCGAGCAATAGCACGCTGTTTCATGCCGGAATTTCGTAAAGCCACCACTAAATGACAAACAGCATTGTCGAGTTGACGGACCATCTCCAGGGGAAGCGGCAATAACTTTTGTAGACGTGCAGCAGTTGTTTCCACTAATACAGAACGCAACAACCCTTATATACCCGATTGTGAAGCCAATCGTCAAATGTACCTGTCCGTACATTTTGTCACACCACCTGTGATATAATCCTGTTATTGACTTCTTGCTGTGACAGACAATCAGTGACATGGTTCTTTTAACAAAGAAATCACCGAAGCGTAAAAGAAACTCACCAGATTGATATACCGAGTTCAGAAAGTAAACCCAAGTCAAGAAAAAAAATAATTCCATATTAAATGCCAAGTCTGTATATGCTGATGACTCCACTTTCTGTTCTGACATCCTTCATCCTTCAGACAGGTAAGCTGCAGCATCTTCCCTCTTTTCAGAACTTGGAAAAATTCACAGGCCTTCCAAACTCTTAAGGAATAAGTCTTTCTACTGTCCTTTTGTTCTGCAGCATCCTGATATGTCCAATGTCCTTGGTTTTCCATGAGCCTCGACCTTAAGTTCAAAAAATACAACACCGCAGTAAGTACTAGATATCCCAATGATATGGGACAACGGTAAATTATTCACGATGGTACAACACCGTGTGAGGTGCTCAAACCTTGACAATGATGCTAATGCTGATTTGATTAATTAAGCACAAACTTGTTCATTGCTAAAGCTTCAAAATGTCGTTTCATAATTACCAATATTAGAGAGTTCCATTTTGAGGCAGACATCCCATTTTTTGAGAAGGGGGAGAGAGTGCAGTAGAGGAGGGAACATACCTTGGTGCAAGTTAAGGCCTACCCGATCACGTCATTAACGGTGCTTTTGGCCTGTCTTTCCATGATATTCAGAGCCCATAACTCGAATGCACCTTGATGGAAAATCGTGTCGTGATTTCCTCACTCGGCAAAGCGACACGTGACACTTTTGTCACCCTTTCAGGCAATTCCTTTCATTTCGTACCACCTGAGAGGAAGCTTTACCATGTGGCACCGGAGGGTTGGAGGGATGTGGGCAACAAGAAAACCAAAGCTCCGCCGCTGTTCACTCTTCACTTGCGTGTAAAGTTCTTCCCCGACGACGAGGCGTGCCTGCGGTGAGTTTCCACCATTATATCAATTTCCCTTTGTTATGGCATCTGTGCAACAGTAACAATTATTTTGAGGTATTGATCACACAAGGCAATTTGGCCCACCATTCCAGCGGCCTATCCATGCGACAGCACTCCCACTATCTACAGGAAGTGCAAATTATGCAGCTAATCCCAAGCATGGAGTTTTGCTAAGTTATTGGCATACAGATCACTATTTTCGAGAAGCAGTTTGGGATATTTAATGTCCGCATCTTAAATTAGACTTGACGGTTGATGCTAGTTACATCCAATAATGGAGAAAAAAACATCTTTAGAGGCCATTTCCCCCGCAGAGCAGGGGTTGGACTTTTTTGGTCACCGTGGTCCCCTTTTTGAAAAAACACCTTTAGAGGCCATTTTTCCCGCAGAGCAGGGGTTGGCCTTTTTCGGGCACCTTGGCCCCCTTTTTGAAGCAATGTTTTACGGCCGGATGCTCTTCCTGCCACCAACCCTGTTAGTCGCCTCTTGCGACACACAGGGAAATACCAGTGAACTGGTACTCAATTTGCCGACCTCGGAAGGATGACAGGCTGAGTCAACCCCCCTGGTGTTAATTCAGCGATTGACCGGGATTCGAACCCAGGATCCTAGGATCGCAAGCCGGCACCCTAACCGCTAAGCCAACACCAGGCTTAACATCCACTAATGGAGCATGGAAATTTTTCCTCCTCTTGTGCATTTTTGTGCCCACATGTTCACTCATTTATGATGAATTGACGCAGCTCTTTTAGTGCAACTGATACTTCACCTTGCATCACACTCACAAAGTGTAATCGGCCTTGTCATTTCAATAACGGGGCCAAAAATAATGGCTTTCACTCTTCGGTTGGAAACTAATAATTTAAAGACATCTTCCTTCAGGAAAATTGCATTCGGCTATAGTAACCTTCCCTCACCTTTCACCCTTTCTACCGTACAAATGTTGTTTTCACCTGGTGGCTACTCTGCTTCTTCATCTCTCTTCTGTTTACCTGTGTGCTGCCACTACATAGACACGACCTGACACGTTACCAGTTCTATTTGCAATTGCGGAGGGACATCTTGGAGGAGCGGCTGCATTGTGGCTCTGATCTCGCTGTCCTCTTGGCAGCACTTTCCCTACAGGCAGACATAGGAAACCTATTTCCAGAGGTGAGACCACCCATGTGTAATAACTTGGGGTCTTTAATCTTTTTATTTATTTCTGTTTACTCCCCGAATAGTATAAAAAGAGCCTTTCAAGTAGTAATTTAATGATGTAGTCTTACATTCTAGTACGAATGATGTCGATGCACGACACCATCCCAGTTTTCTAACTTTTATTGATAAATTTTCTGATGATAATTATCATTCATTATAATGTGACCACATTTTCGGTACTATAGCAAGAATGTGGTCACATCCTGCGACAAATGTGGTTACGGGCCGATTGGGAACAACACATTTAATCTGTTATTAAAAGATTGACTCGACACCTCTCATCCATGTCACCCTCCGCCACGGTTATATCAGAACGAGCTGATTCATCACACGGTCACAAATTGTTTAACCCGGATGGAGTCGTTCACAAATTACATAACGCTATGTTTTTTTAGAGAGGTGCTTACTGTGTGTGCTGATGGGCTTAATTAAGCCTTACTAATCATTTCTATTCGACATATGATTAGATTTTTCAGGGTCCCTCATCGTGAGCAACACTTGACCCAAACAAATACAATGGAAATCTGTCGCGATAAACCCGGGCAGTGTATAAGGCCTACAGGCCTGATGTCTTGGGCCCACCAGAATACCAAGATGGCGGCCATATTATTTTGTCTGGGTGCCATGGTGGGTGGAGTCGAGCGATAAATGTGGGTGTGATCTGGCAGCTGTCCAACCAATGGGTGCACATTTCAAAAACCGACCCCCTACAAGAGCCCCCAACAACAACAGTAACAACAACCATGTGGAGTGCCTGTAGACCTGTGGCGCGTTGCAGGTAAAAGTACTATTGCTTTACATGTTAATTAGGGTTAGTGCTTCATAAGTTTATTTACTTTGCTGGCAGGTCCAAGAGCGGCACTACTTTCGGGCAGAACACTATCTCCCGCCAGGAATGCTGTGCCTCATGGCTCCGGGATACATCTGGGAACAGGTCCCACGACTTCATGCAAGCCTGCATGGCCTCGCGAGACGAGACGCAAGGCGCCACTTTCTCAAAGTATGGTTTTTCTGCTGTTAATGTTCCTCTTGCTAAACAAGGTTAAGTGCTATAATTGGCCAATGTTATTCTGTTTGCCTCTTTATGCTCAAACCGTCTGCTTCGTTCACGGATGTGATTGACGGGGTACTCTTACCCATGCTCTGTGCCCTTTCTCTCAGGTAGCCCAGTCTCTGCCCAATTATGGTGTTCATAGTTACCAGGTGCTGTGGGAGCGCAAAGCTCTTGCAGCCACTGAGGCTAAGCTGGGAATAAAACCAACAGGTGTCACCATCCATGGCCTGAGCAATGGAACACAAGTCTCTGAACTTAACTTTTCTTGGACAGAGATCAAGAAGATCTTTTGCCAGGTAGATTACTTGTTGGCCTAGGTTGTTGTCAATGTTAAAAGGAATACTGCAATTTATTATTATTTTGAATTACATTATCATTACTTTCAAGATGAAAAGTTCCATCCTCTCTATAGTCTCTCTGAGTTTGGAAATGTCAAAGGTCAAATTGTGTGGTTCATGATTTACTCTAATTTGCTCTTTCTTTATCTCCCATCGCTTGATCCTTCAAACTCCATTCAGCGAAAGCAATTGGTGATGCTGCCCGTACTACATGGTGAAAAGCATGAATTTGTGATGTCCAGCAGTGAAGAATGCCATGGACTGTTGCGCCTCTGTGAGGATCAGCATAGCTACGGCTTGCGCAACCTATGCAAGCCAGGTGAGTCTCCTTACATGCCCTTTAGGCAGCCCGAACCGAGTGAACGTTACTGTGCTTTCATTTGTGGACTTCTAAGATTTCCTTAAGTGGCCATCTACATATTATGTATGCAAAAATGATGGAATTTTGGACCACTCCTCCATTTTTTTTTCTTTACCATGTATGTTTGCAGGAAAGATATGCGTTATTATTTAATTTATTAAACATTTAGCTCTCTTATTGTAAATTAATATTTGGTGAACTTGGGAAATTACAGTGCAAACTGTGCATTCTTAAGTTGTATTTTGTTCTGGAAATGTAAAGGATGATAAGAACGAGCCAATTTTAAAGCCATTAAAGCTATGATTTATTAAACAACTTGACAATACAAAACCTTGTTAAATACAACGTAAAACAAAACCTAAAGACGAATACAAAGCAGAACCTATCAATGATAGGCCAGTGAGCTTGCTTCCAATGACAAGCAGTCATGGAATCCATCATTGCTTACGATGTCAAGTTGTTTCCCGTTTCCAAACAACCTATCTCCGACCATTAGTTTGGCTTCCGTCCCAGTCTCTCAAACTTGGACATTCTTCTGCTCTCCTCCCTGCAATGGTTGGAGGCATTGAGTTGTCAAACAAGAGGTTAGGACCGTCTGTCTCCCTGGACATGTTTCTGGCTTGCTGCATGTGGCGTTTTGTGTGGCAGATTCCACCATTTTGTATTCCCCTGTCCTGACCTTTTCATCCATTCGCCAAAGCCTCCCTCCCATCTGCAGGCAATCTGCAATATTGGAGTCTCTTAATTGGTAAAAATGTGATTATTTTGTAAGGGTGGCACTAATTTGCATACTAGCATGACACAGACACATGTGATCACTTTAAGAATAGTTTTGTTATGATCTTTGACCCTCAAAACATGGGTCTAGACACCTTATTTGTTCAGTTATCTGCAATATTGCCTGAGATATAGAAAAACTAGATTTTTCGATAATGGCGGCACTAATTTGCATAAAAATAATACGTGGGACATTTTGACAACTTTTTAACATAGCTCATCATTTTCTACACAATTTTTCCAATTTAGAAACACTGATTAGAAGTATATTTCTGGGGGGTGCATGATGACCGCACATCACTGTACCCCCCCTCTTCCTACTAGACTAAGAGGCCTATGTTGACTTTTTGGTCTATGTTGATCTCAAAAATAGTTGGTGGTTGAATTCAGTTCACTAATATGAAAATCCCATTCAAATTTCAAGTTAATCGGATGAAAATTGAGGATTTTAGAAATTTTAATAGAAGTGGTTGACCTTTGGCCTATGTTGACCTTTTGACCTAAAAATGGGATTCTGTTGGACCACCAACTACTGTTTGGTGAAGTTTTGTGAAAATCAGTTTAAAAGTGTGACCTGTAAGCAAGTATAAGTGAACACACACACACACACACACACACACGATCAACATACTTGTCCAAAAAGTTTTTTCTGGGCCAAGTAACAAACAGACCTTTTTGGTTTCAGACCAAAGTTTCAGAGTTTTTCGGTTTTTGGTTTCAGACCTGGTCACTCTACTCTGGACATGCTGCTTCTGCTTTATCAACAATGGATGGAGGTCCTCAATGCCAAACAGGAAATTAGAGCTGTCTCCCTTGACATATCACGTGCCTTCGATACGGTCTGGCACCCCGCTCTGCTCACCAAACTCTCCTCCTTTGGTATCCATGGAAATCTCCACGCATGGCTGGCAGACTTCCTCTCAGGTTGTAGTCGACGTGTGACCCTGAATGGGTTTCTCTCATCTCCTCTTCCTGTTCAGGCTGGAGTTCCCCAAGGCAGTGTTCTGGGCCCTGTGCTTTTTCTGGTCTTCATCAATGATCTCTCTGACTCTCTTGAAAATCCTCTCTATCTCTTTGCTGATAACTCCACTCTCTGCCGCTCCATTCCTCATCCCTCAGATCGGCAGTCTGCAGCCTCCTCACTCTCTGCAGACCTGGACAAAATCACAGACTGGGCAAACAAGTGGAACATGTCTTTCAATCCTGACAAATCTAACACTCTTACGATGTCTCTCCGAAAAGACCGACTGGACAACATTCCCATCCACTTTCTGAATAATCCTCTCCAAGAAGTTCTGTCACTCAAGCTTTTGGGTCTCACTATCTGCCATGATCTTTCCTGGGAAAACCACATTTCAAATCTGGCCTCCAAAGCCAGTCGCCGACTGGGCATCCTCCGTCATGCGACGTCCTTCCTTGGCACACCTGAGCTCCTCATCACATACAAGGCTTTCATCTGCAGCTCAATGGAATACTGCTCTCCCCTCTGGGCTGGTGCTCCTGCATCACACCTAGCCCGTCTTCACGCTGTTGAAACCAAAGCGTTCAGAATCATTGGAATCTCCCGCGATGAAGCTAACTCCGATGGCCTTTCACTCACTCACCGCAGGCAGGTTGGTGGTCTTTTCGTCTTCTACCGACTCCTCTCTGGCCTTGCCCCCCCCCCCAGCTCTCTCTGGGCTCTGTCCCCCAAATATTCCTACAGGTCGCACAAGATCTGCCTGCAACCCTCTTATGGTTAAACTGCCAAAATCAAGACTCTCTGCTCACCTTCACTCCTTAATTCCTCTTTTCCCCTGCCTCTAGAACAAACTCCCTCACTTTTTTCAATCCCACTCCACCCTCCAGGTCTTAAAACAGCTGTTCACCACCATCTCTTATCTTCCCCCATCCAAAACCTTGATCTTTTCTACCCCCGCTAATTTCACCCCAAATCCACTTTTTTGTAATACCAACTTCTGTCCTGGAAGTCCTTGGTGTCCTTGTGTTTTATACTTCCCCCACCCCCCCCCCTTCCCACGCCTCCTCCCCTTCCCACGCCTCCTCCCCTCAAGCCCTCTCCCTCCCACACATGTCCCTGCTCTCACATGTTGTGTTTGTGTGCTTCCCCTTCTCTCCCCATCTTGTCTTCTGCTCCCTCTTTTTATATATTTTGTTTGTCTGGTAGATTTGTTTGTGAAATAAATGTTAGCTCTTTCACGAGCCTCGATTCAGTATACAAAAAAAAAAAAAAAAATGGTGAAAACATAACCTCCATCCACCTTTCGTGGTGGAGGTAATAATAAATGCCTTCAATCTAATCAGTATTTGTATATATTTCATCTTACGACCCACCACTTCCTTTTCAGGGTATGTAATATGTGCATGGCCCATAAAGCCCTTTTTTCATTTTGCACCATTTTATTTCACTCCTAAGCTTCACCCGTGTCCACGTCCAATCGGTGCAGGCTGCTTTTTAAACATTTTAATCCTTTGAGGATGTCGTGATAGAATGACAGTTATGTCTGCCATGGATAAATTATTGAGAAGTTGATCGTTTTCATATGTTGATGCATTAGTGATGTGCGGTAGTTTCGCTATGTTGTTGCCTCTATCTTCCTTTGTATGGACTGCATTGAAAACAGCCGTCTTTAACTTCCTCTTTCTCCTGTTTTAGTGTCTTCTCTTTGCCACTTTGACGCTGGGCCTGAGGATGCACATGTTGATGTGAATCAGAAATGGAATACCATCCCTGCTATGCGTGGTTCTTCGAAGCTCAATACGGACTCCCTGTCACATGACAACAGGCCCAGCTGGCTCAGCTCTGGTACACTATACCTGTTGAAATATTTATGTGGCTTTTGTTGTTTTTACTGCATGAACATTTGATTGTATCTTTCCAATTCAGCACCATCTGAAGTAGGAGTTGAAACATAGGCTTAAAACCCTCATCTATGTTGAACCTCTTGGTCTTCTGCAATTAGTTTGGCTTCATCAAAACTTTCTTACACGCTGGCGTCACTAGGGTGTCGCGGGCGGTGCGGACCGCACCGGGTGACACGATCAGAGGGGGTGAGACCAAATTTTTGCAGTGTCAAGGCTTTCCGATCTTGCGATATTATCAATTGTAAGTGAGTTGGCGAAAGGCATTGATTTCGATCAAGTGATTCACAAGTTCGCAGCTTTGAAGGCCAGGAAAGGAAAGTTCTGGATTAGTCGAGATGTTCACTAAGTGCTGAAATGCTGTGTATTTGTTCCTGTTTATTTTTATGGTATTATTTAAGTTATGAGTACATTTCCATATGCATTTGTCTACAAGTTCTACATTATTTGGGCCGTTATTGATTGTGCAAACCAAATCCATTAATGTATCTCATGTAACAATAAAGTTTAACGTTAAAATCGACATAATTTTGATGCAGTTCTTAAACATTTTTACTTCGAATTCTATTGTTTTCTGACCGAATTTTCACTTTAACCACGTGAAACGATGTAAATGTAAATACATTTCGGCTGTGCGTATGATATTGTAATTTTAATTCTGCTAGTTGTTTATGTCACTACTATTGCCATTACATTCAGTGATGTACGGGAATTACGATTTACGAGTAACATCAGTACAAAAACATTACTAAGGATTCTGTATGGTCTGGTACGGGAGGAGGTCCGTGTCGTCAGGTTCACGATGTTTTTTCGTTCAAATTTTTTGGAGATTAGCAAAACTATACATTTCTGTAATATTCAGAGCATGAGGAATCCAAACATTAATGTTTCCATTTGCGTAGACACCTTTGTGAAAATGACACTCAGGACAGAGATGAAGATCTGTAAAAGCATTTTCCTGAACGGCATAGACCTCGTAGATCCTGTGTATCGGACTTATAGTTCAATCTGATACTAACAAGGCTGCTTTCTTGCTTTATAAACCCATACCTATAACTTCAAAGGACTTGCAATATCATGTATTATGTAATACGGTTATATCACAAATATAAAGTCAATGGTTTTCAATCACCTTTGTTTGTTGCTTTTCTATAATCCTGAGCACTATTTCGAGGCCTTTATTGGATTCCTTGACCCAGAAAACATAGGATTAGCATATTTAATTAAGTTTCTATGTTGACTGGAAGCCGAGATAGCGCTAAATATGTATTTTATGGCGGCCATTTTGAAAATCCAAAATCTGTGTCTGTGCAAATGCCAACATTGATTTTCGGATTCTCCATGCTCTGATGATTTCAAAAATGTACAGGTTTACTAATCTCCCAAAATTTTGAACGAAATTATATTTGTTAACATAGTGAACCTGACTAATGGGGCGGGGGGGGGGGGGGGGGGGGGGGTGACACCATGAGTTACCGCATTGGGTGACACCAACCCTAGTGACGCCGCTGTCCTTACACATTCTACTCAAATATTTCTTTATGTCGTGAATCTAATTTTCTTTTATATGATCAGACTCATGGAGTAGCTTTTACCTATTACGAGACATGGTTCAGAAAAATTGGTTTAGTTGGGAAGATCACTTTCAAAAATTAAGGCTCTACCAACTAGTCGCGTTGCCCAGCAGGCAATGTTCGAGTGTGACATTTCGACCTCCTTACTGGTCATCAACCAGGACTGTTCAACCCTGTTCGCTACTGTTATTGTGCTTCCCTCTCTGTCCCCCGCTCCCTTTATTATATGTTCTTATATGAGCCTTGACCATGTTTGCAAAAAGCCCAGAATTGAACAGGCACGCCTGTTAAGTACTCCCCCCCCCCCCCCCGCAAATGGGAGGGAAGCATCACGTGACCACAATATGCAGAGAGTGAGACCGAATGTGTTTTTCATCATTGCCTTTGCACGTGGCATTGTGTGTTCGGCATTTGTGGATCGACTTATCCAAGCATTTTACGTTTCCATTTCACAATAACAACACTTGCAGTTGACCGGAGCATCTCTAGCAGGGCAGAAATTTGATGAACTGACTTGTTGGAAAGGTGGCATCCCATGACGATGCCATCTTGAAAGTCACTGAGCTCTTCAGTTCGGCCCATTCTACTGGCAATGTTTGTCTATGGGGATTGCATGGCTGTGTTCTTGATCATATATACCTGTCAGCAATGGAAGTGGCTGAAACAGCCGGATCCCACTAATTAGAAGGGGTGTCCACATACTTTTGGTCATGTAGTGTGTATATATATATATATATAGTAGGTCTATATATATAGTAGCTATATGCTGGGAAATTACGTGCCCAAACTGGAAATCGAACCTAGGTCCTCTGGTGAGCCCTATCAGCGCTCTGCCATCTTAGGTGCTCTGGTGAGCCCTATCAGCGCTCTGCCATCTTCAGTCCTCTGGTGAGCCCTATCAGCGCTCTGCCATCTTCGGTCCTCTGGTGAGCCCTATCAGCGCTCTGCCATCTTCGGTCCTCTGGTGAGCCCTTTCAGCGCTCTGCCATCTTAGGTGCTCTGGTGAGCCCTATCAGCGCTCTGCCATCTTCAGTCCTCTGGTGAGCCCTATCAGCGCTCTGCCATCTTAGGTCCTCTGGTGAGCCCTATCAGCGCTCTGCCATCTTAGGTGCTCTGGTGAGCCCTATCAGCGCTCTGCCATCTTCGGTCCTCTGGTGAGCCCTATCAGCGCTCTGCCATCTTCGGTCCTCTGGTGAGCCCTATCAGCGCTCTGCCATCTTCGGTCCTCTGGTGAGCCCTATCAGCGCTCTGCCATCTTCGGTCCTCTGGTGAGCCCTATCAGCGCTCTGCCATCTTCGGTCCTCTGGTGAGCCCTATCAGCGCTCTGCCATCTTCGGTCCTCTGGTGAGCCCTATCAGCGCTCTGCCATCTTCGGTCCTCTGGTGAGCCCTATCAGCGCTCTGCCATCTTCGGTCCTCTGGTGAGCCCTATCAGCGCTCTGACATCTTCGATTCTTCAGTTTCGGTTTGATTCCCAGTCTGGGCGTGTAATTTTCCCACATATACCAATGAGTTGTTTACAATCCTCTTCATATACATATATAATATTGAACGCCTGGCAGCAATGGTCGTTACCATAGTCTGCATGTAATATTCCACCATTAACTACAACTGTTCTTAAAAGTGGTTTTCTGTTGTTGCTACTGTCAGACTGCAAGTCATTTTAAGCAGTTAACCACACCCCTTTACGTGTGGTTGGCCCTTGGGCAATTGTGTTGCCATAGCCCTGCCCCCACCTTTCCTGATTGACAGGCGTGCTCCCGCCCACCCATCGTTTCCTTTCATATTCCAATGCTTAGTTGGTAGCTGTACCTGTTTTTCGTGGAATACTTTCAAGTTATGAAAATGTTGTTTAGCCATGGACCTTCCCACTATAAAATGCAGTAGATTCGTGTTTAAACCAAGTAATTAGATTAAAACAATTTCAAGTTATCCTGTCTGAAAACAAGAATAAGAAGATTTACAATTTGGATATTCTGATTCGGTCATTTTTTTTTGAAGTTACTGATGTTGTCCAAATGTTTAATGTTATTGGATGTGAAATCCTCCGCATACGACTACCGTAGTAGGTACTTTTATAGGTTAAGTTTATCATGACAGATTTTCTTTTAAAGGATTTGTTGTGTATTAAACCTATGCAGAGTCCGTGCCATCCCTACATAGTAAGCCTAGTGACTTCCGGATATAAATTTCTCCGACCTTCTCTCCTTCCTGCTTTGAGCTAATTGACAGAGGGAGGTTCTAGTTTGTAGCATTGAGGTGTTCCCCTGTATTTTTTCAGCCATTGCTGGTATCTTGCAGAGTGCAATTTTGTGAGGAAGATAAGCTTGGATGGTGCATTGTCGTCAACTTGTGGAGTCAATGGGAATGGGACATCTTCTCCCAGACCCCAGAGAATCATGATGTTTGTACACCTGCTGAAGGACCCCGTCCATGCTTGCGGTAGGTCTTCGCTGTTACCTGAAAATATCATTTTATTCACCATCTTGAGTAGCAGTGACCCTGCGGGAGAATTCTCTCACCTCTGAACCGTTGTCTTTCTGTTGAATCACCGATAGTTAATCTTGCAAGGTCATGGGTTTTGTGTGCTGACGTGGGGGTACTACTGCTTCGTGCAAAATGCCATCTTGATCTAAAGAAGCATAACATGATTCTGAAGAGATGTTCAACCAGTGGATGTATAAGATTCCACATATGAAAACCAATGAATATATAAGATTTGAAGAGATGGTAAACCACTCGATATAGAATATTCTACACTCGTGGATATTGTTACGGACCAGTATATTAATGTGTTTGTGCTTGGAAAAGGTCACATTTGCTGTTAAGTCACAACACCAACAAGAAGAAGAAGAACAAGAACAACACCAACTAGAGTTCCTAGAACACGATACAGCACACACACAGCATTACACAAGGAAACTAGACCAGGCCACATCAACACCAGGCCAATTTTATCCATCAAAACGATTCAATATAATTAGGGGAATGGGGGGAGGAATGTGAATGAACCATTGTGGCAGGCCCGGGCATATCCCAAGGGTGTCAACATTAAAATGGGGAAATATATTTATTTACATTATTTAAAGAAAAAATATTTTGTGGCTTCTCATTCAGTGGGAGGATTTAAAAATAGATTGTAGTTTTTTAAAGAATAAAATCCGGGGGCTACAGTGCCATAAAAACGTGCCAAAGTATTGATGCTGCGAGGTTGTTTATAACGAGGGTTCGGCCCCGATAGGAGAGTTGACAGAGTAAGCCCTTCCATTTCAGCAGCCGCCTCTCAGTTTTAATCATTAGAGATTCCCAGTTTTTCAAAATGAAGTTTTCGGTACCAAGAAAGACACCTAGATAAAGAAACCAATCTCGTGCCCATTCGAGTTGCTCGGGTAGAGTCGGAGGAGTGGCGCCATTTTGCGGACCAAGATAGAGAGTTTGCTCTTTTTCCAATTCGCTTTTGTGGAACTTGCCAAATTGAATTCATGGACGCATTGAACCAAGGCCAAGAGGTCCTCACCTGAGTGAACGATTGCACAAAGATCGTCTGCATAAGCAATCACCTTAAACGGGTTCGCCTCTGGTTGGGGGAAGGAAACCAAGAAGACGTGCACGCAACCGAACGAGCAAAGGATCAATCGCGAGGGAGTACAAGAGGCCGGAAAGAGGGCAACCATGACAAATGCCTCCACTAGCTGGGAAAGGCTGACATAAAACGTTGTTAACTTTTGTAGACTAAAAGTGTTATTATACAGTAGCTGTATGAGAGACAAAAAATTTCCCCAAAACCAAACCCCCGTAAAACAGAGAAAAGATAAAAATGACCAATGGCATCGAAGGCTTTTTCTTGATCTAGGAACACAAAGCCAACATTTCTTTTTTCGAGAGAGCAGATGACAGAACGAGATAAACTGCCAAAATCAAGACTCTCTGGTCACCTTCACTCCTTCACTCCTCTTTTCTCCCACCTCTGGAACAAACTCCCTCACTCTCTTCAATCCCACTCCACCCTCCAGGTCTTTAAAACAGCTGTTCACCACCATCTCTTATCTTCCCACATCCAAAACCTTGATCTTTTCTACCTCCGCTAATTTCACCCCAAATCCACTTTTTTGAAATACCAACTTCTGTCCTGGAAGTCCTTGGTGTCCTTGTGTTTTATACTTCTCCCTCCCCCCCTCTCGAATTTTTTGCCCACTCCTCCATGCAGAATTCTTTCAGCTGTGCAATGTTTGAGGGGTTTCTTGCATGCACAGCTCGTTTCAAATCCCCCCACAACATTTCGATGGGATTTAAATCCAGGCTTTGACTTGGCCATTCCAGAAACGTCCATTTCTTTCTTTTCAGCCATTCCTTGGTGGATTTACTGGTATGTTTAGGGTCATTGTCATGTTGCAAGGTCCACCTTCGGTTGAGCTTCAACTTTCCGACAGATGGCCTCACATTATCCTCAAGCACCCTCTGGTACAATGAAGAATTCCTGGTGGATTCTATGACGGTGAGCTGCCCAGGGCCTGATGCAGCAAAGCTGCCCCAAACCATAATATTTCCACCACCATGCTTTACAGTTGGTATCAGGTTCTTGTGGTCAAATGCTGTCTTTGGTTTTTGCCAAACATGTCTTCTGGTACTGTGGCCAAATAGCTCTACCTTTGACTCATCTGTCCAGAGCACATTGTTCCAGAAGTGCTGGTCTTTGCCGAGGTGTTCATTGGCAAACTTTAGTCTTGCCCTGATGTTCTTTCTGGACAGCAAAGGTTTCCTCCTGGCACACCTCCCATGTAGATCAAATTTGTGCAGCCTCTTTCTAATGGTAGACTCGTGCACTTTGACATCAACAGTGGCAAGAGCTACCTGTAGGTCCCTTGATGACATTATGGGGTTCTTAGAGACTTCTTTCAGCATCTTGCGGTCTGCTCTCGGGCTGAACTTGCTGGGGCGGCCTGGCCTGAACAAGTTGGCAGTTGTTTGGAATCTTCTCCACTTGTAGATGATCTTCCGGACAGGCGAATGATTGATTTCAAATTGTTTGGAGATCTTTTTAAATCCCTTCCCAGACTCGTAAGCATCTATAACCTTCTCTCTGAAGGCCTCAGAGAGCTCTTTTGATCCAGGCATGGTGACGCCACACACTTCAAACAACAAAGAGCAAACCAAACGAAATGTCTGAGGTTTAAATAAGACAGGTTCCTCCAAGATCCTCTCTAATGATGTTCTAATGATTTGCACCTAAGCTGGTGCACCTGATTCTAATTTTAGGTATTTGAAGTAGTGATAAATGTCGGGGTGTACTTACTGTTTCCACATGCGAAATTTGCATTTATGTTTATTTAAGTTATACAATGGACTACAAAATGTAAATGTTTCATCATATTTGTTATATTATATCACCTTTATCTATCAATATTGTTTAAATGAAGATCAAATAGCTGTATGTTGAAATATGTTGAAAAAGTCAAAACTTTACGTGGAGTGTACTTACTTTTTCACGTGACTGTATACTGCTGACAAAAGGTTTTAATTTGCGCCTTGGCATTATCTCACCATTGATTGAGGGAAGAAAAGGAAGGCTTCCACAAAAGCAGTGTGCCCCAGAAGGCCCGGAAAGCTTCAAGGAAAGCTTGATCCTCTAAAAGGTCCACATTAAATATCCAATGTGCAGCTCCATAGTTCTGTATTGGAGAAAGAAGAGAAAAGGTGATCATGTGATGATCGGAGAAAGCAATTGGTACAATTTGCACATTGCCCATCATGTTAAGAAAATTACTATTTATGTAAACACGATCTAGCCTAGCGAAGGAAAGCCGACCGTCAAGATAGCGACACCATTTATATTGGTGTATGAGGGGGTTGTGAAGTCTCCACGCATCAACGAAATAAAATTTAGATAAAACCCTTGCCACGTCAAGTCCGACGACTGTACGAGCTGGATGAGGTTCTTCACCGTTCCAGTCCATGGCAGAGTCTAGAGTACAATTAAAATCCCCACCCAAGCAAACAAGACTATTAAAATCTACGTGCTTGAGTGATGTTTCAAACTGTGTGAAGAAAGTGACCCTGTCAGTGCTGTCACTGGGTGAGTAGACATTAAAACGTGTGTGCTTATAACCATTGTAGGTGAAAGAGACACAAATTAGGTACCCCTTAATTATGTCTTCAAAAACAATGTCAGTTTGGAGGAAAGAAGATGACAAGAATATAGCTACCCCGGGTCGAGGGCAAGCCAAGCTGCTGAAAAACCATCGGCCGTTCATCAACCTTCGCCACTGGCTTTCACTAGAAGGGCTGCATCTCGTCTCCTGTAAAAACAAGATGTCAATATGCTTTTCCTCAGTGAGAAATTTGACCTGGGTCTTGCGCAATGGGGACTGCCCCCCATTGATATTCAGGGTAGCTACAGAAAAGGTTATGTGAAGAAGAAGGAGAAGGGGTTATATAGCGGAAGGTTGGTCTACTTGTAGCTCTTCCTTCGCTTTGATGATGTACTTCTTAAGGCGGTATACTTCTTGTTCCCCAACTCCCGAGCTGGCTTGACTTCAGAACGAGATATTTCGCGGAGGTTATGAAGATTGTTCGGTCTGAAAAGAAATCTTTCACCTTTACTCACCTCTTCCGAAAAGTGTCCTTCAGGAATTTTAGAATTTCTGCGGGTGTGATGCTCGGATCACCCTCCGGCTCATGAGACAACAACGATTCGTTCCAAGCCTCAATGCTGATGCCAGAAGTGAGGGATGAGGCTCCATCGGAGTCATAGTTCAATTCAATTGATCAGCGTGAGTCTCACCTTGCAATGGTAAAGCAGGCTGAACTGCAGCAGCAGATGATGCATGTGCCATCCCTTGAATGTCTTCAGGTTTTGGAGGCGTCTGCAAATCAGACAAAGATGGTACAGGGGCTGCAAGATTTACCTCTTCATGACCCACTATGGTCATGCCACGCTCCGGAATTATATGGGGCATTTCAACGACAGAACTTGTACATGTAATGAGAGCACAGCCTGGGACATCCTGAGGCACAACCCTCCTCAGGTGTGCCATGCCCGGCTGAGACAGAAACTGCGCATTCCATGTCCGCACAGCCCGGGGCATTCTGAGGCACGACCTCCTCAGGTGCCTCACGCCCTGCACAGACAGAAACTGTACATTCCATGTCCGCACAGCCCCGGATATTTTGAGGGATGACCTCCTCAGGTGCCTCACTCCCCGCAGAGACAGAAACTATACATTCCATGTCCGCACAGCCCGGGACATTCTGAGGCACGATCTCTTCAGGTGCCTCACTCCCCGCAGAGACAGGCTAAAATGGGCTCATCGTTGACCTCAGCAGTTAAAGGAGCTGCAGGTCCATTATTGTCATCACAAGCAGCTCTTTCACTCTGATTCATAAATTCTTTGTCATCATCAGGAGTTAGAGATGCAAATCTATTGTGCAAGGTTATGCCGGTAGCACAAGGAGCCACCTCGGTGAGGGGTCCGCTGTCGTTTCCGGTCAACACAATCTTTTTTCAATCCGTTGTTGCTGCTTCGTTATTATCATTTGGCCGTTTGTGCTTCTTCCGAGCAGTAACAACAGCGAAACCTCCGTCATCCACGGAGGTATCTCTCACTGCTGCTGTTGATGTTGACAGCTGATTGTCCACAGCATCACCAGGTGCCGCCTGCTTCAGCATGCCCACGGGGACAGTTACCTTCGTACAGGTATCTCTCACTGCTGTTGTTGATGTGGACGGCTGATTGTCCACAGCATCACCAGATGCCGCCTGCTTCGGCATGCCCACGGGGACAGTTACCTTCGTACAAGTATCTCTCACTGCTGTTGTTGATGTCAACGGCTGATTGTCCACAGCATCACCAGGTGCCGCCTGCTTCGGCATGCCCTTGGGGACAGTTACCTTCATACAGGTATCTCTCACTGCTGCTGCCAATGTGGACGGCTGATTGTCCGCAGCATTACCAGGTTCTGTCTGCTCGGTTGTTCTCACGGGGACAGTTACCTTCGTGCAGGCACCTTTAACATGTCCGTGTTGCCCGCAAATGAAACAGGTTGTCGTTTCGGTCGACACATATATTTGATAGTTATGACCATTTAGCAACAGCGTTATGGTCACATTAACCATCTGAGCATTGTCTTTGAGGATAATATAACAATGATGCCGGAAGGTCATGATGTGTTGGAGCGAGGGGTCTGCTCGAAGTCGCATATCATGGATATCCGGGACACGACGGTGCTGAACCTATTAAGTGAAGAGACAATGTGCTCGCTTTTTATAAAGGGCGGTAAATTCGACAAAATGATTCGAACCGCCGGTGTGTCCATCGGACTAACACTGATGTAAATGCCCTGGGGTACGGACAGACCGTGTTCTACCACCTCATTAACAAGGCTTTCCTTTGATACAAAATCCACGATCCTGTGGTTCATTCTGGAGGTGGCGAGGACATTATCCAGGCCGACAAGGTTACCAATACTGGTTACCACGTCCTCGACACTCACTCCGTCAAGCAATAAGCCTGTGTTTACAAGTCAATGACTCATACCTGCTATTGTGCAAACGAACGTTCACCATAGCTATAAATAAATGAAACTAAAGAAACGGTTTCAAAACAAAACAAAAGAGAACCTGTCGCGAGCAAAACCTGCAGGCGAAGGTAAAAGTAAGGTAAAAATAAATGAAAAGCCGATAGCCGACTATAATGAGAAACACAGCAAGCAGAGCACAGGCCCGAAGAACACAAGGTTCTTTAGGCCTCACACACAAACTCACCAAGCATGCTCTCTCTCTCTCTCTGTCTGTCTGTCTGTCTGTCTCTCTGTCTGTCTCTCTGTCTGTCTCTCTGTCTGTCTGTCTGTCTCTCTGTCTGTCTCTCTGTCTGTCTCTCTGTCTGTCTCTCTGTCTCTCTCTCTCCCTCTGGGAAAACTTCACAAACACGTACAAGGACACAAAGGGAGTGAAACGGGGATAGGAGAGACACCAACACAACACAGTACTCACAGCTCCACACACAGCCACCATTATGCCACACCCACCCACGACTCGCCAATGACCAGCAGGGGGCGAGAGAGATATTTTTTTTGTTTGTTTTTTGCTCCTCTTTATTGCAAGGAATCATTCAATATGATTACAGACAATTATGTCCAAACGAAAGAGTTATGGCTTACATTTCAAAATAAAAAATACATGCAACACACGCGGAGAAAGAGCATGGTGGATGGGGTAACATAGAAGCAAAGATTCCAGATTATAAATTAATTACAAGAACACCATTGACCAAGCTACATAAAGATTGTCTGGTACACCATTGTTTTTCGAAGACAGCAGAATCATGGGTTACAAACTCAAAATGGACACGAGATGTAACCGACGCTTTAAATATTTTTTAAACGTCATCAGCTAAAATATCAATGTTCTGCAATTTCCGTTTCCTTGATAAATAAATGGCAAGTTTTGCTTCGGAGCACAAGAAGTTCTCTAAAAAACATTCATTTTTACATAGGTGAGAAATATTAAAACCATACCCGCAAAAACACAATGTGTAAAAATCAAACCGAGCCCCTGAGTCACACGTAATAAAATTTTTAAAAGGGAGGACAATCTCGAATGCTCAATAAAAGCATGAAAAATGGTTTCAGGGGCATCGCAAAAGGGGCACAATTCTGAATTATCGGAACACATGTGATGGGACAGAATATTGCAAGGCAAGATGTAGTGCGCCAGCCGCCATTGTAAATCCCTAGAGCGCTTGACGATTGGCTCCTTATACATCACGTGCCATTTAATTGTTGCGGAATGGCCAGCTTGAAGCAGCACTTTCCAATGAGTTTGTGGCTCCGCAGATCTGCCAGGAATGAGTGTTAACATTTAGACTACACACCGAGGATTTCTCCGTCGAGTTAAAGGAGATAAAACCCTGAAACGAAATTAAAAGACGAGGAAAAGGACATTGGGACAGAGGGAGGGCAGCCTCAATCTCTGGATCACACTTTAGCCCAGTTAGTTTAAAAGCTCGTGAAATCATAGAGAAAATCCTTCCAATAACTCTGATGGACCTCACACCAGTGGCCACGGCGACATTAGCAGCTAGCTTCCATCTATATGTAAAGTAAAGTTGACACCAATAACTTTTGCACAAAAGAACGGTCACTACAGACCCCTTTAAAAAAGGGATTAAAAATAATTGGTTCATTTAAAAACATTTGGAGAGTGTCGGCACTGGTGTCACGGCAAACAGCAACTGTCCGCCATGCCTCCAGCATGCTTCTGTAAAACAAGGTGATCGATGTTATGTCAACCCTCGCTGTGTCAAGAAGAAAGAGTTCGTCACCAAAACCAAGTCTCCCAGCTTGCCTGAGCAAGCAGTGAGCGAAGGCTTTCCATGGAACGTCGGAATACACCAGCCTTCGTAATGCAAGGAGGCGAAAAGCCATCACTTTACTTGTTACATCTATCAATCCCTGTCCACCTTCAGCGAAGGGCAGACTTAGTATGCCGGGCCGGAGCCAGTGCTTCCCATCCCCCCAAAAAATTGATAAAAATACTTTGGAGCTTTTTAAGAATAGAACCTGGGGCCTGTAGAGCCTATGTCACAGCATCGATGCCATGAGGTTATTGATGACCAGGGTACGACCTCGATAGGAAAGCTGTCTCAATAGTCCCCTCCATTTTTGCAGCCGCTGCTCAGTCTTAGTAATCAGTGATTCCCAGTTTTTAGAAGTAAAATCCTGAGTGCTGAGAAAGACCCCAAGGTAACGTATCCCAGGGGGATACCATTCCGTGGACCTAAGTAAAGAGCTTTGGTCTTCTGCCAGTTGACCTTTACGGAGCTAGCCAAGGTAAACTCATTTGTGGACTCGACCAAGGCACAGATATCTTCATCAGAATGAACAAACGTGCAGAGGTCATCCGCATAAGCAATGGTCTTTACCAGATTGGCCGATGGCAGAGGCCAAAAACCACGAAGCAGTGCACAAACGATTCAGAAGAGGCTCAACGGAGAGGGAATAAAGAACGCTGGACAAAGGGCACCCTTGGCGAATACCCCGAGTCACAGAGAAAGGCTGACTTAAAATATTATTCACCTTAAGCAGGCTAAAAATATTATAATACAATAATTTGATGTGACCGATGAAAGTTTCTCCAAAACCAAACCCCGCTAAAACAGCAAAGAGGTAAAAATGATCAATAGTATCAAAAGCCTTTTCTTGGTCTAAAAACACTAGACCAACATTTCTTTGTTCCGCGGTACAAATGTCAATCACGTCACGCACAATAAAAATGCAATCATGTATTGTTATTTTCGGGATACAATAGGATTGATCGGGGTGTACAATATCCCCGATGACAGGCTTGAGGCGGTTTGCAAGAGTTTTTGAGATAATTTCATAGTCCGTGCAAAGGAGGGAAATTGGACGCCAATTCCTAAGTTGTTGCAGTTGTCTCCCTTCTTGGGTTTAAGGGCAAGTACAGCCCTACGACAACACAGTGGTAATAAGCCTGAAAGCAGGCCCTTGATTAAGAGGCCGAGCAGTTCGGGTCCCAGTTGGTCCCAGAAGGCCTTATAGACCTCCGCAGGGATTCCATCCAGCCCCGAAGCCTTGCCTGTGGGCAAAGTTTGCAAAGTGGCAAAGAGTTCCCCTAAGGTAACTTCCTCGTCCAGTTGCTGCCGTGCAGACTCAGATAGGGTTGGCAGAGAAGCAGTCAAGGAAAGAATCACATCATTTTTTGTGTTCCTGGCACAATACAAATCAGAAAAATATTCTTTGACCAAAGTTCTGATATGGTTTTGGTCCTGAGTCGTTCGACCTCCTTGTGTGCACAGCGAAGTTATTTGCTGGTTTCTCTTCGCTCGCAGTTCCAAACCAAAGATGAATTTCGAAGAGGTATCAATGAAACACAGGTTATCCATTCGTAGTCTTATTAGAGTCCCTTGAGCCCACTTCACACAGAGCTCAGCAAGGAGGGCTTTCTTCTTCACAATTAAAGAACAAGTCCTTTCAGCGCTGGGGGCTGGAAGGTTTGATTGCAAAGACAAGATCTCTTTGGCCATGAGAGATTGTAGTGCTGTTTTATTCTTCATTAGCAAAAGTGCTTCAAACGCAAAAGTGCATTAGCAAAAATTGTAGTGCTTCGCAAAAGGACCTAATCTGGGTCTTAGCGTTATCCCACCATTGCCCGAGGCAAGAGAAGGAAGGCTTCTGCAACTTTAGAACTTCCCAAAAGGCCCGGAAAGCATCAATAAATGCGTCGTCTTGCAAGGGACTCACATTGAAAGTCCAGCAAGTGGCACCGCGATTTTGGGTCGGAGAAAGGATACGAAGGATGGCCATATGGTGGTCCGAAAAACCGCTCGGGGCTACATCAGCGTAGCCCACAACGTTTAAAGAGTCACTGTTGACATAGATTCTGCCCAGCCTCGCAAGAGACAGTCAGCCATTTGCACAGCTGCACCATGTATATTGATTGACATGCGGATGGATTCTGGAGCCATTTTAACGTTTCCGTGGACGCATATACCTGGTAATCCTGATTATCCACACGAAACGTAAATACCATGTTGAGCACCTTGTCCACATTGGATGCAGGAAACACAATGTATGCCTGCCGCCGGAAGTACATGATATGTTTGGCCTGCTCGTTGCGACACCCCAAAGATAACATCGTGATCTGCGACACCAAGAAAGCTCTTTTAAAATTAAATCATTTTTCAGGAATGGGGGACAATTTGATATCATGACTTTCACGGCTGGGGTGTTCAGTGGGGAAACCAGGACAAAGTGTCCATTTTCGGTAGACAAACCGGTCGCAACAATTTCATGTACAAGCTGCTCTTCAGCAACGAATATAAACAGCCATTTATTCAACCCTGAAGTTGCACGGATTTTCTCAGGCCCGATTTTATTACCCACCACAATAACGATGTCTTCCACGCTGACCTCGTTAGGGGGAACGCACGTGCCGACATTATTACGATCAGAAAAACCCTTGGCCTAAGCCGAGTTGGATTTGGGGAGGGTGGAGGGGCAGGAGGTACAGCTTTCTGTACAAGTAGGGAAAAAACGAATAAGCGCTACTCGGCATACACCAGGATGAGCAAAACGATCGCGAGTAAACACACCTCTCAATGACGAAAAGGGTGAGAAACCACAACCCGTCAGAGTGCCGATGGACTCGCCCCTCGATCTCACCGAAAGGCGTGGGCTCTCCTCTCTCTTTCTGTCTGAAGAAAAACGAAAGTGGAGAAAAAAATGAAATAGAGATAGCAACACAAGTGAAGAGTGCAATGGAGGCGGGGGGGGGGGGGGGGTATGAGGGGAACGAGTGGGGGAAGGGGGGAACGGTCGGAGGAAGGGGAGACCGGGCGGGGAGAATGGGCAGGGAACTGGGAGTTGGGGGGGAGGAAAATGGGAGGGGAGGATGAGGGTTGTACCGGGTTTGATGAAAATGGAGTGGTGGGGGCAGACAG
Source organism: Myxine glutinosa (assembly GCF_964187855.1). Taxonomy (NCBI): domain Eukaryota; kingdom Metazoa; phylum Chordata; class Myxini; order Myxiniformes; family Myxinidae; genus Myxine; species Myxine glutinosa. The sequence goes on from NC_136268.1 coordinate 154,352,852, forward strand.
AGAATAGACAATGTGAGGATAAACAAAAATGGAAAAGAAAAAGGTGAAAAGAACGACCAAAAGGGGGTAGAAAGATCGAAGGTCGGAGCAGCTCGCACCTATCCACACATGCACAGCCGCCATCTTGCCACGCCCAACACACAAACGGCCAGCAGGGGGCGAGAGAGAGAGAGAGAGAGAGAGAGAGAGAGAGAGAGAGAGAGAGAGAGAGAGACTGACTGTTTCTTCCTTTTATTACAAGAGTACAAAAAATCAGTTATGTTCAGTCACAAAGAAACAAAACACAATAAAATGGTCTCAAGGAAAGGTTATTTTCAAGTCATCATCATCAAGTGTGCATATGACATCATTAAAACCCCACTTTTCTTTAAAACATGTTAAATTCTTGTTCATTTTAAAAAACCGGTACTCTAGCTTTAGTCTTGCATTTACAAGAGCCTTAAGGGTGAGCAGTACATCACATGACGAGTCAGAAGCGTTTCCCATTTTTTTCTTCCTGGATTTATAAATTGCAAACTTGGCCTGGCCAATTAAAAAATTCATTAAAACCACATTCCTAAGGGAAGACGGTCCTAAAACACCATAAATAAAAACATTGTAATTGAAGAGGGAACCAAGCTTCACAAAGCGTTCCTGAAGGAATGTAAAAAGAGGTTGCAATCGTTCACACTCCAGGTATATATGCGGTAGGGTTTCAATGGATGCACAGAAAGGGCATAGATTAGAGTTAGCAGTAGAAAACCGGTTCAGTAAAACATTATAAGGTAAAATCCAGTGTACAAGTTTCCATTGAATATCTCCAACATACTTTGGAGTAGGCAAGAGATAAAAACTTCGCCAATTGGGGCAATTGGGTGGTATTGGGGGTAAAACATCCCGCCATCGAAGCCTCGGGTGCTCAGAAAATGTTTTTGCGTATAAAATTTTAACGTACGCGTTGTACAGAGTTTTCTTTGGAAAGGCGGGAAGGGATAATGCAGTATCATCAGGGCTGTTCAGGCCAGGGGACAGATTAAGTGGCGGGCTGAAGACTAGGAGTTTGGGGAAGTCACCCGCTGTTTCCTCGGGGGAAGGGCCAAGTTCCTCGCAGGTATTACGATACGTTGTGGATATCCCTTGAAGGAACCGAGAGATGATCCTGACAGATTTTATTCCGGTTTTTTGTGCCACAGCGGCAGCACTCAGCCGGCAGCTCCCAGACTCTGTCATGAGGTCTTTCACTCGCAGCAGCTTGGCATCAACAAAACGTTGAACGAGTCCCCTATTATTCAAGCTGTTTTCCAGGAAGGGGTTGTAGCATAGGGGCTCGTTCAACAACATTTCCATGTTGTATGTTGCCATTTCACGGGAAAAGGACAGGGCTTGCCAGGCGTTCATCACCCCTTGGTAAAAGGTGGGCAGCAAGGATGAATCGATTTGATGAGGGTTCATCAAGAAAAGTTCTCGGTCGTAACCCAGCTTGCATGTGAGCTGTAATATGCAGTTAGCCAGAGGCCTCCAGAGTAGGGCTTCATCTCCATATACAAGTTGGCGCACGATATGAAGCCGGAAGACCATAATCCGGCTGCGGATATCAATAAGACCTTGGCCACCTTCAGCGAGTGGCAAGTATGCCACGGGGGGTTGGAGCCAGTGTTTCCCGCTCCAGAAAAAGTCGACAATGCTCTTTTGCAGTGTAATAAGAAGGCTCCCAGGCGGTTGCAGGCATATCATCTTATGCCATAGCATAGAGGCGACAAGATTGTTAATGACGAGAGTTCTTCCGTGGTACGAAAGTTGGAAAAGAAGTCCTTTCCAGCGGGCCAGTTTTGCCATTACCTTGTCTGGTAATCCCACCCAGTTCTGCTGCTCAAAGGTGTTGTCTCCGAGGAAAATACCGAGGTATTTAATGCCACTTTTCTGCCAGTTCACTCCTCCTGGTAGGACAATTGGCGGGCAATCTCCAGGTCCTATCCAAAGGGCTTCACTCTTCTTCCAGTTTACCTGGCCTGAACAAGCCTGACAATATGTTTTTAGTGCCTGAGCCACCGCAGTGACGTCAGTACTATTTTTTATATAAATACAGACATCATCTGCATAGGCAGAGACTTTTAGCGGTGTGGTAAGAATTGATCCAGTGAAGCCAGAAATGTGCGTACGTAATTGGAGCAGAAGAGGTTCGATGGCAAGAGAGTATAAAAGTCCAGATAGCGGGCAACCTTGCCGTACTCCCCGTTGTACAGCAATGGGGCTACACAATACTTGATTAATTTTAAGAACACTGGATATATTACAATACAAAAGTTTAACGTACGAGATAAAAATAGGTCCAAACCCAAAATTCTCTAAAACTCTAAAAAGGTACATGTGGTCAATACAGTCAAAGGCTTTTCCTTGGTCAATAAAAAACAGACCAACATTCATATTAAAATTGTTACAAAACCGAATGGTATCACGGATAAGAAAGATATTATTAAAAATAGTACGTCCAGGAATACAAAAGGATTGATGTTCTCCTATTAGTACATTCATAAAAGGTTTCATTCGATTAGACAAGGCTTTGGCTAAAATTTTATAATCCGTACATAAAACAGAAATAGGACGCCAGTTCTCTATAAGTTGAGTGTCCGCTTTCTTAGGAATTAAGGTGGTGACTGCTCTCCGGCAACTCCACGGCAGTTGTCCATCCTCTAAACATTCATTCAATACCCGCAGTAGGTGAGGTCCAATGGTGTCCCAAAAAAACTGGAAAAATTCACTTGTCAGCCCATCCAGTCCAGGGGCTTTATCAGGTTCCAAGGCCTTCAAGGCAGCGGTGAGCTCAGGTAACCTAAGAGGATCCTCCAACTGCTGCTTCTGATCCTCCGCCAATGTTGGAAGGTTAGAAACAAGTTCCGATATTGCATCCTGGTTAATGTCATGCCGCATAAACCGTTGTTTAAAATGTTTCCGGGCACATTCCCTGATTCTGCCATCTTCATAAAGGAGTTCCCCATCATGGAGCAAGCGTGTAATCATTGACGAAGAGGCCCCCCTTTTAAGGCTGAAGAAGAATTTGGTTGGAGCATCAAGGTCGTGTATGTACCTCATCTTCAGGCGCAATAAAGCATTTTGTGCTCGCCTTTCGGATATGGAATTCAGTAAGGCCGTTTTTCCATGGATTTGTTGCCTCATTCCCTGGTAGCTCACACTTGCGGTTCCCTGAAGCTGTTCCTGTAATTCCAGGATTTCATCTTCAAGTAAGGTTGTGGTTTTTCTTTCCTCTTGAACACCATACGCACGATATTGTTGGCAGAACAGTCTAATGTGCGTTTTGGCATTATCCCACCATTGTCTGAGGTTTGAGAAATTCCCTTGGGAGGCAACCAGAATATTCCAAATTTCCGGAAAAATGTCCTTAAAGGTACTATCATCAAGTAAGTTGTTATTAAATTTCCAAAAAGCACTCTTGTGTTTCGGGCAGGGGGCAGAAATTTTGAGAAATGTTGCGCTGTGGTCCGAGAATCCTGATGGGCAAATTTTGGATGACAGAACGAGGCGTTCAAGTGGAGGATTAATATAAAACTTGTCCAAGCGAGCAAGTACAATATTACCCTGAATACATCGACACCATGTGTATTGCCTGATTGATGGGTGCTGTACCCGCCATATATCTGTCAAATTCATTTGTTTTAAAAATTGGGTGAGAGGGATTGTGGAGGCAGGATGGGGCTCTGCACTGTTCCTGTCGAGTTGGGGTTGGAGGGTGCAGTTAAAATCTCCACCAATACAAACATGATTGTCTTGGTTTTTTAGGGCGTTTTGACTGTCGAGGGACGTTAGGTGTGTCCCAAGGTCATTAAAAAAAACTCGCCGAGCTACAGGCGTACTTGGGGCATAGATATTAAAAATAGTATAGAATTTTCCATAGTAGTGGAATTCTAGGGATGCTAGGGATCCCTTGTGTATTTCGTCGAATTTAAGCGATGAAGGCGAAAAGGAGGGGCTAAGAATTATTGCGACACCGCCTTTGCGGGAGTCACCGTTACTAAAGAAGGACAGGCTGGGGAAGAGCCTACACCACTCTGCGACACAGCAGTCGTTGGCATGGGTCTCTTGTAAGAGGGCAATGTCAACTTTCTTCTGCAATAAAAAATCCCTTACTTGAACTTTACGGACAGAGCTACATCCTCCGTTAATATTCAGGCTACAAATGGAAAAACTCATTACAGCTATAAGGAGGAGTGACCACCACTCAATTTTTTGATAGCAGTTCATTCTTAGCTTTTTGCAACCACTTCTTTAAACGGTGACGTTGGGAGGAATTGAAATTAAAAACGTGGGGCCGTTTTACCATCAGTTTAGCGGAATGTATAAAATCAGGTAGCTCCGGAAAAAAGGTTTCTATTACAACATTCCTTTTTCGGAATGTGTCCTTAAGAAACCTTTTTATCTCGGAGGGAGGGATTGGAGGGATTTCTTCTTCCTTAAGGCTACCACATTCACTAACAGAGTCATCTATATCAGATGGCTCAGATGGTGTGTCACACTGGTTTTCATCATTTATCTCCTCACCGTCATCACATCCCTCCACGTTATCGGATGGGGCATAGTCCATAGAGGGGGGGGGACGGGGAGGGAGAGAAATGAGCCATCTTCAGGGGAGGGGGGGGGGAGGGGGGGGGTACTAATTTTTGTGGTTCAACCATATCAGTTTCTAGGTCAGTAGACAAGGGCGAGGATTCATCCACATCTATGTCCTCCAATACCGAGAAACGATTTTCTGTGACGAGGGACAAATCTAGGCCAGAGAGGAGGGCCTGTCGGTTTTCAGTTGTAGGTTTTTTAAAGAGGTGACCGTTTTCATCTGTTGTTTGCAGATGTCTTTTTCCTTTTGGGCAGACTAATTGAAACTCGTCCTGGTTAGTGGGAAGAGATTGCAAGGGTTTGGGGGGAGGGGGGGGGGAGGGAGGACGTGATCACCGGGAGGGGGATCCCATCGGCTACCACGGCGGGAGAGGTAGGATCAGTTATAGCAGGCAACAAGCTGTGATTGGACGATGTCGCCTGGGGGGTGAGATCTATAGTTAACAGGAGATGGCTGCAATTAGATCCTTCAGTAGAGGGAGGGGCCCCTGTTTCAAGGGGAGGGGAGGGGGGTACGGCGGGGGGGTTTGGATTGGTGGTAAGAGGGCTTGGGTCGGTGGTGGACAGATTGGGATCAGTGGTGGTAAGGCTTGGGTCGATGGTGGGAAGGTTCGGGTCGGTGGTGGGAGGGCTTGGTTCGGCGGCGGGAGGGCTTGGTTCGGTGGTGGGAAGGTTTGGTTCGGTGGTGGGAAGGCTTGGGTCGGTGGTGGGAGGGCTTGGGTCAGTGGTGGGAGGGTTTGGACCGGTGGTGGGAAGGTGGGGGGGTTGCTTATTCCCGGTTCGGAGGGGAGGTTGCACTTGTGGAGAATTCTCTTTTCAGGGGCAGTCATGCTTAACATGCCCAAATTGTCCGCAGCCAAAACATTTTAGAACGTTGGTGGACACGTACACTGTATATTCGTTCTGTTGATGTTTTAATTTTATTATAAGGTTTAAATCCTTCTGGGAATTTTTTAAAATCATAAACACTTGCCGCCGGAATGAAACCACGTGCCTTAAATCGTTGTTTCATGACCCGAAGGGAATCATGGAGATACGAGACACGATGGTACCGTATCGGGACAACTCTTTAATTAGTACATCGTCGGATACAAATGGGGGGCAATTTGATATCACGACTTTTATCGCTGGGCTATCTAGTGGGGAAATCATTACAAATAAATCTGGATCGATTGTCAAACCCTGTTCGACAATTTGTGGGACACAATCCACGTCGGACAAAAAAATAACGATCCGCTTGTTCATCCGCGAAGCGGCAACAACCTTGTCGATCCCGACAACACGACCGGTTGCGAGGACAACGTCCTCGACACTAACCTCACGTTCCGGGGGTACACAAAAGAACCCGTGCTTACGGGTCAGGCTCTGAAAGGCCGTAAATCGAGATAGTGCAGCTGCCATGCTGGAACAGCTGCACTTACAACCCCGCCCCAACTCGGGGAGGGTGAATATATAATACAATCTTCCCTACCCGAACTCCGGGAATGGGAAGCAATCAGACCTCTCCGATTTCCCTAACTTCGGAAAAGGGAGGCAACAAAACAAACTGAAGGAAGGATAAACGAAAGGAAAAAAAGGAAATAGAGGTTTAAGATGAAGGAGCAAACACCGATCGGGCGACGCCCAAAAACGGCGAACCCTTACCAGCGATCACCCTGTGCTCTCCGGCTCTCTCTCCCATCTCAACGTATATGGGAATCACCAGGAAGACTCCACGAACAGGTACAAGGACACAGAGGGGGGAAAACGGGGGGGGGGGGGGGGGATGGAGCAACAACACAGAGCACTCACAGGCCTCCACAAGCAGACGCCATGACAGTACAACCAGCATGCAAACGACCAGCAGGGGGCGCGAGAGAGAGAGAGAGAGAGAGCGACAGAGAGAGAGAGAGAGAGAGAGAGAGACTTTGACTTTTGAAGCTCTTTTATTATAAAGGTAAGAAAACCATACAAGTCATGCAAATAATAAAGTCACCACAATTCAAAACATGTGCAGCCAAACAACAACAATAAAAACACCAAGCACTAAAATAAAAAACTTAACAAACCATGATCAAGTTTACAAAACCCACCCTTTGCACACCATTTTTCCACAAAGGTTTGTAAATCATCTTTCATTTGGCAAAAAGAAAATTCCATGCGTAACCTTGCCATGACTAGAGCCTTAAACACAATTACCACATCACATAAAATATCAGCATTTGCCAGGAGCTTTGCTTTTCTTGTTTTGTAGATTGCTAATTTTCCAATAGAAATTAAGAAATTAGCAAGAGCAGTCTCAGAGCGTTTTTTATAACTAAGTGGTGTTCCAAAGATAAAAACACGTGTAGAAAAAGAAAAGTTCATACAATTAAAAAAAGTTGATAAAAAACCAAAGAAGGGAGAAAGTCTTGCACAATCTACGTAAGCATGGAAAAGGTCTTCAGAAATCATACAAAAGGGGCATTCCACTGAATTATCCTCATTAAAACGATGTAATAAAACATTGGAGGGCAACACCATATGGGCGAGTCTCCAAGCAATATCACCAGTCCTTTTAACAATCGGTGAAACATACATTGCAGACCATTGCGGATGGGAGGGAGACCCAGAAGGCAGTTTCTCTTTCCATCGAGCCCCAAAAGAAAGAGGCTGTAACGAGGGAAACCGAACTGAGATACACAAACGATACAGTCTCTTTTTATCCTTGCTGGAAAGTGGCGATGAGGATAGCAAGATAGATGTTGTGGCGCTATCAGCTGGCAGGCTAGAGCTAGCACAGATCTGTGGTGGTGTATGGTGGTCACCAATGTTGGCGGTTGAGCTCAGGCCCAGGTGCCTAAAAACACACAGGATTTCCTGTAGGACCTTGGCTACGCTCCTCAAAGATCTGATGCCAGTTCTTACTTGAAGATGTCCTGCGGAGAACCAACTGTTCCTGTTACAGTCACGAAGGTCCTGAGTCGTTTTCACGCCAGCACTCACAAAACGTTGCACAAAGGCACGTGAGCGAGGAATAGCAGGAAAGAGGGCATTATAGAAAAGGGGTTCCCGGAGGAACCTTTCACTGTTGTATGTCCCCATTTGGCGAGTTATTGAAATGGACCGCCAGACATTCAAGACATCTTGGTAAAAGTCAGGGAGCAGCGAAGCATCGACATGTTGCAGCTCCATGAAGAAGAGTTCACAATTGTACCCAAGCATGCCGGCTTGTTTTAGTATACAGTTTGCAGTCGATTTCCAGGGCAAGGCCTCCAGAAATATAAAACGACGAGCTGTGGAGACTCGGAAGGCCATCACCCGACAAAGAATGTCAACAAGCCCATGACCTCCTTCTGCCAGTGGGAGGCAAATAGTCTCTGGCTTTAGACAGTGTTTGCCATCCCAAAAGAAGTCAAGTAAACATTTTTGGATTGACGACACCAACGTTGCAGGTGGCTGCAAGGCAATCATTTTATGCCATAAGAGAGGGGCCACCAGGTTGTTAATGACCAGGGCACGACCTCGGAAAGACAAGGTCGACAAAATTCCTCTCCATCTGTTTAATTTGTTGCTGATTTTGTGGAGCAAACCATCCCAATTCCTTTTGACAAAGCCTGGGGTTCCAAGATAAACACTGAGGTATTTCACACCTTCTTTTTCCCATGTCAAATTCATAGGGAGAATTGGAAGGGCAGAAGGTGGCGTACCGCCGACCCAAACTGCTTTGCATTTCGACCAATTAATTTGCGTTGTACATGCTTGAGAGTATACCCGTAGGCACTCAAATAGCAGAGCGATGTCATTACTGCTGCGAACAGCAACACATACATCATCAGCATAGGCCAAAATTATAACGGGATTTTCTGATGGGGTCACTGAAAATCCCATAAGAGAAGATCGTAAACGAATCAAAAGGGGCTCAATGCAAAGAGAGTACAAGATTCCAGATAAGGGACAGCCTTGCCGAATTCCCCTCCCAATCCGCAAAGGTGAACAGAGACCATCATTGATTTTGATCAAGATAAAAATGTGATTATACAATAAGGATACATATGAAATAAAGGATGCCCCAAAACCAAAATTGCTTTAAAATGTGAAACAAATACTCATGATTAACAGAGTCAAAAGCCTTTTCTTGGTCAATAAAAAAGAGACCGGTATGTTGTTGTTGAAATGCACACACATCCCACAGGTCTCGTACCAAAAAAATGTTATCGTGCATAGATCTGTGCATAACACAGTACGATTGATCCTGATGTATAACTGTGCTTAAAACAGTCTTTACACGGTTAGCTAGCGTTTTGGCAAAAATCTTGTAATCTGTGCAGAGAAGAGAGATTGGACGCCAGTTCTGTATCAATTGCAGGTCGTTTTTCTTAGGGATAAGGCAAACAACTGCACGCCGACAACTAAGGGGTAACAGTCCCTCACGCAGACTGTATAAAAACACTGAGTGCAAAGCAGGACCAAGCACGTCCCAAAAGGTTTTATAAAATTCAGCTGGTAACCCATCAAAACCAGGAGCCTTATGGTCAGCAAGGCCATCGAGCGCAGTTTTAAGTTCACCGAGAGTAATGTTCTCATCCAAGACATGCCGTTGATGCTCATCTATCTGCGGTAAATTGGTCGTAATATTCTGCATTGCAGGCACATCATTGGGCTTAAAGGAAAACACATTCTCAAAATAAGACCGAGCAAAATGAACAATCTCCGTATTATCACTAAGAATATGCCCATCACTAGCCCGAAGACTAAGCATTTGCTGGCTCACCTTCGTCATCTTCTCAAACTTAAAGAAATCTTTACAACATTTGTCTGAGGACAGTAAACCATTGACTCTCAGCCTGACTAAGGCACCGATACCATTTTCTTGAATTAATTCCTTAAGCAGAGTTTGTTTTTCAAAGAGGAGTTGACACCGTCTTTCATCACTGAGGACCTCAGCACCTTCCTGCAATCGTAGAATTTCTTGTTTCAAGGCATCAATACATAATTGTTTACTTTGAGAGCAATTGGTTTTGTATTGCTGACAGAAAACACGGATCTGCGCTTTAGCATAGTCCCACCACTGACAGAGATTTAGGAAACGATGTCGGAAATCCACAACCTTGTCCCAAAAAACCACAAAGGATGATTTAAAGAAAGGATCGCTCAGAAGTGAGGTGTTAAAGGACCAATACAGGGTGCGGCGTTTGAAACGAGGAAAAGAAAAGCAAAGTTTTACCAAAGAATGATCAGAGAAGCCTGAAGGGACAATAGCCGTATATGTCACAAGGTTGACAGCAGAGTTAGGAATATAAAATTTATCAAGACGAGCAAGTGAAAGATGACTTAGTAAAACCCGACACCAGCTAAATTGCTGCAGGTTTGGGTGTTGTTGCCGCCATACATCGTTGAGGTCATGCCACGAAATTATACTGGAAAGAGGCCTACTTGAAGCTGGATGTGGCTCTGCACTGTTCCTATCTAAAGTTGGGTTTAAAGTACAGTTAAAGTCACCCCCTAAGCACAACAACGTATCAGAAGAGAGGTGTCTCAGGAAATTAAAGGACTGATTAAAAAAAGTTCCTCTATCTGTGCTATCGCTTGGAGCATAGACGTTAACAAACATAAATCGTTGCTGATTGTATTCAAGCTCTACAGAGGCTAGATAGCCTGGTACGATTTCCTTAAAGATGGGGGGGAGACAGACAAACGTGAACTGACAAAAAAAGCAATACCCGCACTCACAGAATCTGTATTACTAAAAAACCAAGTGCCAATCAGCTGTTGCTGCCAATCAGCCATTCAGTCTGCAGTGGCACGAGTTTCTTGCAATAAAAGTACATCAATCTTTTCCCTCCTGACTAATTGCACAGTTTGGGACCTACGCAGCTGACTGCGCCCACCATTAATGTTCAAGCTTGCTATGTTCATAGAAACATAGGCGACAACACAGCCATTACAGGTTTAATTCTTTCCTTGCTGTGACAAGGTACCTCTTCAGTCTTTTCGGTGATTGATCAGAAATATAAAGGGCCGCAGATTGTTGTACAACTTCCTGAGCCTCACTAATGAAGGCGTGAGTATCAACAAAGAAATCGCAGATTTTCACGCGCTTTTTCCGGTAAGTTTTTTGTAGGAAATCCACGATTTCAGCAGGAGGGACAGAGCCTCCAGAGACATGCTCCGATGAGACGTCGGCCTCACCATCACTCAGTGAGGCAACGGAAGAACCTCCATCAGAGTCACAATCGTTGTATTGAGAGTCCATTGCCGAAGCAACGGGCTCATCGACGTGACAATCTGAGACTTCAGCACTATCACCCTGCTGACCATGAGCTTGACAAGGCTCAGCTGCCTCAATGGGGGATTCCACAGACAGATCACTAGTTCCAACACACTCACCACTCCCCACAGAGGGAGGGGTGGCACAATCAACACAAGCTTCAGCAGGGGACACACATGGAGGCTAAACCTCACATGGAGGTTTACCCTCAGAATACTGGAGAGACTCAGGTGCTGTCTGGCCAACACATACATTTTCAGCATTTATCACATTACCCTCGGAGTATTCTGAAGGCGGGGGAGGTTGAGGAATTTCCTCAACTGGAGGAAACTGCTGAGGAGGAGGTCGCGCTCCACCATAACCTTCACTAACCACTTGAGCGAAGGTTGGAGGACCGGCCAAGACCTTATTATCAGGCTCGTTGAGGTCGCTAGAAGGTGGAAGGGTTCTTTTCCTGGTTCTCTGTTTGTCTACAATGGGGTTTGCATCAGCACCATCCATACTGTTTACATCATCGACAACGATCTCAGTAGAGCCCTGCTGTTCATCACCATTCAGGCTAGTGACTCTATCTGTGGACTTTTTCGGGCACGAGTCTTTTAAATGACCATATTGACCACACTCAAAACAAACTAGAGACTCTGTGGAGACAAAGACCCGATAAGTGTGACCTTTGACCTTGAAGGGCAATACCGCATTTAAAGAGGTTACACCACGCGGTAAGATCATCTATCTATAATTCCAGTAATCTCTGTGTGTGTGTGTGTGTGTGTGTGTGTGTGTGTGTGTGTGTGTGTGTTTGTCTGTGACCGCTGTTTGTCGACAACTACCGGTCCGATATACTTAAAACTTGCCAGGTATATTGCTGTGGACCCGAGGATGTGCCTTTTCAAGGTTTCATATTAATCGGACAAGTAGTTACCGAGCTATTAGTAAAAGTAACGCAAGCCGTTTGCTTTGGCTTTGCGAATGGACCGAACCATTTCATGTAAATAGAGGGGGGGGGGGGGGTTCTACCGTACTCGCAAGCCGTTCGCTTTGGCTTTGCGAATGGACCAAACCATTTCATGTAAATAGAGGGGGGGGGGGGTTCTGTGGTCGTTACTGCCACGTGGTTTCAAAGTTTTTTTTTGTTGTTGTTGTTTGCACGCATGTTTTTTTGCACGCACGTACGGGCAAGCACGTACGGGCAAGCGCCCACGTACGGGCACGTCCTAGTATAAACAAAACGACGAAAGGACATGACGTGTTTTAAACGGTTATTTTTTCCTCGTACAGGAACCATTGTAACTGAAGAGACGACAGAACCAAGTTTGTTTAGTTCAGTAACCAGGTCTTTGTTCTTAAGGAACAGAGGAGCGTTCTGCGTTAGAGAGAGAAACCGGAACTGCCGGCGTGTCGAGTGGACATACCTGAACAAACACGTCGGGAGCAAAGAAGAGCCCATGCTCGACTATTTGAGCAACCATGGGCACTGTGGAAACAAAGATTACCACGCGTTTATTCATGCGAGAAGCCGCTCTTACATTATCCAAACCGATTAACTCTCCGACCGCAAGGATAATGACCTCGATGTCGATTCCCGACGGAGGTGAGCAAACTAACCCATGCTTCCGGGTTAGCGCTTCAAGAGACGTGTAACGAGAGCTATCCGCCATCGTTTACACGTTTAAACAAAGGATAAATGTATAAAGGGTTAATGAAGCCAAAAAGCTCCAGTAAACAAACGAAAAATAAAAATATTGACGAAAAAAGAAACGGAAAAAGTATTATGATTTGTAACACGAGGCGAAAAAAAACCCGAAGAGGGAACCGCCCTAAGGGGGAACCTTTACCGGTTTCACCACGTGTGCTCTCTCACTCTCAAGAGGGGGGGGGGGGGGGAGGGATGATAACGTGGAAGGGTGACACACAAAAGACGGAACAAAGGTGAGAAAAGGTATGGGGAGGGTAAAGATACAAACCACGAGCACGGAGCTACAATGCCAAGACACGAACAGACGCCATGACACCGCACCCAGCGCACCGAGAGAGAGAGAGAGAGAGAGAGAGAGAGAGAGAGAGAGAGAGAGAGAGAGAGAGAGAGAGAGAGACAGAGAGAGAGAGAGAGACAGAGAGAGACAGAGAGACAGAGACAGAGACAGAGACAGAGAGACACTGAGACACTTTGACTTTTGTATCCTCTTATTATAAAAGTATAAAACCATTCCACAAAGCAGTGTTAAACCAAGCAACGAGTTCAAAGAAACATTGTATAAGGATCATAAACACACCAAAAAAGAACAAAGGATATTCAAAAGAAACCAGCAAGTATAAAAATTTTACCAACCAAAGGTGAGGACACAAACACAAACCACAAACAATTTTAAAGAAAATGCTCACGCAAGAGCTATGAACACATCAAGAGCAAATTAAGTGTTTGATTAAATTAAGTGAAAAATTGAGAAAGGGAAAGAGAGGGGGGAGAGAGAGGAGGGGGAGAGAGAGAGAGAGGAGAGAGAGAGAGAGAGAGAGAGAGAGACAGAGAGAGAGAGAGAGAGAGAGAGAGAGAGAAAGAGAAAGAGAAAAAAAGAAAGAAAGAAAGAAAGACAGAGAGACAGAGACTTTGGAAACTCTTTTATTATAAAAGTAAGAAAACCACACAAGTCATGAATAAATAAAAAAAACACTAAAATAGAAAGTTTAACACACCATTGTCAAGTTTGCAAACCCCACCCTTTATACACCATTTTTTCGAAAAGGTTTGCAGATCATCTTTCATTTGGAAAAAATGAAATTCCAAACGCAACCTTGCCATGACCAAAGCCTTGAAAACAATTACCACATCACATAAAATATCAGCATTTGCCAGGAGCTTTGCTTTTCTTGTCTTATAGATTGCTAGTTTTCCAATAGAAATTAAGAAATTAACAAGAGCAGTCTCAGAGCGTTTTTTATAACCAAGTGGTGTTCCAAAGATAAAAACACATGTAGAAAAAGAAAAGTTCATACGATTAAAAAAGTTGATGAAAAAACAAAGAAGGGAGAGAGTCTTGCGCAATCTACGTAGGCATGGGAAAGGTCTTCAGAAATCATACAAAAAGGGCATTCCACTGAATTATCCTCATTAAAACGATGTAATAAAACATTGGAGGGCAACACCATATGGGCGAGTCTCCAAGCAATATCACCAGTACTTTTAGCAATTGGTGAAACATACATTGCAGACCATTGCGGATGGGAGGGAGACCCAGAAGGCAGTTTCTCTTTCCATCGAGCCCCAAAAGAAACTGGCTGTAACGAGGGAAACCGAACTGAGATACACAAACGATACAGTCTCTTTTTATCCTTGCTGGAAAGTGGTGATGAGGATAGCAAGATAGATGTTGTGGCGCTATCAGCCAGCCGGCAAGAGCTAGCACAGATCTGTGGTGGTGTATGGTGGTCACCAATGTTGGCGGTTGAGCTCAGGCCCAAGTGCCTAAAAACACACAGGATTTCCTGTAGGACCTTGGCTATGCTCCTCAAAGATCTGATGCCAGTTCTTACTTGAAGATGTCCTGCAGAGAACCAACTGTTCTTGTTACAGTCACGAAGGTCCCGAGTCGTTTTCACGCCAGCACTCACAAAACGTTGCACAAAACCACGTGAGCGAGGAATAGCAGGAAAGAGGGGATTGTAGAAAAGGGGTTCCCGGAAAAACCTTTCACTGTTGTATGTCCCCATTTGCCGAGTTGCTGAAATGGACCGCCAGACGTTCAAGATATCTTGGTAAAAGTCAGGGAGCAGCGAAGCATCGACATGTTGCAGCTCCATGAAGAAGAGTTCACAATTGTACCCATGCATGCCGGCTTGTTTTAGTATACAGTTTGCAGTCGATTTCCAGGGCAAGGCCTCCAGAAATATAAAACGACGAGCTGTAGAGACTCGGAAGGCCATCACCCGACAAAGAATGTCCACAAGCCCATGACCTCCTTCTGCCAGTGGAAGGCAAATAGTCTCTGGCTTTAGCCAGTGTTTGCCATCCCAAAAGAAGTCAAGTAAACATTTTTGAATTGACGACACCAACGTTGCAGGTGGCTGCAAGGCAATCATTTTATGCCATAAGAGAGGGGCCACCAGGTTGTTAATGACCAGGGCACGACCTCGGAAAGACAAGGTCGACAAAATTCCTCTCCATCTGTTTAATTTGTTGCTGATTTTGTGGAGCAAACCATCCCAATTCCTTTTGACAAAGCCTGGGGTTCCAAGATAAACACTGAGGTATTTCACACCTTCTTTTTCCCATGTCAAATTCATAGGGAGAATTGGAAGGGCAGAAGGTGGCGTACCGCCGACCCAAACTGCTTTGCATTTCGACCAATTAATTTGCGTTGTACATGCTTGAGAGTAGATCCATAGGCACTCAAATAGCAGAGCAATGTCATCAGCATAGGCCGAAATGATAACGGGATTTTCTGATGGAGTCACCGAAAATCCCATAAGAGAAGATCGTAAACGAATCAAAAGGGGCTCAATGCAAAGAGAGTACAAGATTCCAGATAAGGGACAGCCTTGCCGAATTCCCCTCCCAATCCGCAAAGGTGAACAGAGACCATCATTGATTTTGATCAAGCTAAAAGTGTGATTATACAATAAGGATACATATTAAATAAAGGATGCCCCAAAACCAAATTGCTTTAAAGTGTGAAACAAATACTCATGATTAACAGAGTCAAAAGCCTTTTCTTGGTCAATAAAAAAGAGGCCGGTATGTTGTTGTTGAAATGCACACACATCCCACAGGTCTCGTACCAAAAAAATATTATCGTGCATAGATCTGTGCATAACACAGTACGATTGATCCTGATGTATAACTGTGCTTAAAACAGTCTTTACACGGTTAGCTAGCGTTTTGGCAAAAATCTTGTAATCTGTGCAGAGAAGAGAGATTGGACGCCAGTTCTGTATCAATTGCAGGTCGTTTTCCTTAGGGATAAGGCAAACAACTGCACGCCGACAACTAAGGGGTAACAATCCCTCACGCAGACTGTATAAAAACACTGAGTGCAAAGCAGGACCAAGCATGTCCCAAAAGGTTTTATAAAATTCAGCTGGTAGCCCATCAAAACCAGGAGCCTTATGATCAGCAAGATCATCTAGCGCAGTTTTAAGTTCACCGAGAGTAATGTTCTCATCCAAGACATGCCGCTGATGCTCATCTATCTGCGGTAAAGTGGTCGTAATATTCTGCATTGCAGGCACATCATTAGGCTTAAAGGAAAACACATTCTCAAAATAAGACCGAACGAAATGAACAATCTCCGTATTATCACTAAGAATATGCCCATCACTAGCCCGAAGACTAAGCATTTGCTGGCTCACCTTCGTCATCTTCTCAAACTTAAAGAAATCTTTACAACATTTGTCTGAGGACAGTAAACCATTGACTCTCAGCCTGACTAAGGCACCGATACCATTTTCTTGAATTAATTCCTTAAGCAGAGTTTGTTTTTCAAAGAGGAGTTGACACCGTCTTTCATCACTGAGGACCTCAGCACCTTCCTGCAATCGTAGAATTTCTTGTTTCAAGGCATCAATACATAATTGTTTACTTGGAGAGCAATTGGTTTTGTATTGCCTACAGAAAACACGGATCTGCGCTTTAGCATAGTCCCACCACTGACAGAGATTTAGGAAACGATGTCGGAAATACACAACCTTGTCCCAAAAAACCACAAAGGATGATTTAAAGAAAGGATCGCTCAGAAGTGAGGTGTTAAAGGACCAATACAAGGTGCGGCGTTTGAAACGAGGAAAAGAAAAGCACAGTTTTACCAAAGAATGGTCAGAGAAGCCTGAAGGGACAATAGCCGTATATGTCACAAGGTTGACAGCAGAGTTAGGAATATAAAATTTATCAAGACGAGCAAGTGAAAGATGATTTAGTAAAACCCGACACCAGCTAAATTGCTGCAGGTTTGGGTGTTGTTGCCGCCATACATCGTTGAGGTCATGCCGTGAAATTATACTGGAAAGAGGCCTACTTGAAGCTGGATGTGGTTCTGCACTGTTCCTATCTAAAGTTGGGTTTAAAGTACAGTTAAAGTCACCCCCTAAGCACAACAACGTATCAGAAGAGAGGTGTCTCAGGAAATTAAAGGGCTGATGAAAGAAAGTTCCTCTATCTGTACTATCGCTTGGAGCATAGACGTTAACAAACATAAATCGTTGCTGATTGTATTCAAGCTCGACAGAGGCTAGATAGCCTGGTACGATTTTCTTAAAGATGGGGGAGACAGACAAACGTGAACTGACAAAAAAAGCAATACCCGCACTCACAGAGTCTGTATTACTAAAAAACCAAGTGCCAATCAGCTGTTGCTGCCAATCAGCCATGCAGTCTGCAGTGGCATGAGTTTCTTGCAATAAAAGTACATCAATCTTTTCCCTCCTGGCTAATTGCACAGTTTGCGACCTACGCAGCTGACTGCGCCCACCATTAATGTTCAAGCTTGCTATGTTCATAAAAACATAGGCGACAACACAGCCATTACAGGTTTAATTCTTTCCTTGCTGTGACAAGGTACCTCTTCAGTCTTTTCAGTGATTGATCAGAAATATAAAGGGCCGCAGATTGTTGTACAACTTCCTGAGCCCCACTAATGAAGGCGTGAGTATCAACAAAGAAATCGCAGATTTTCACGCGCTTTTTCCGGTAAGTTTTTTTGTAGGAAATCCACGATTTCAGCAGGAGGGACAGAGCCTCCAGAGACATGCTCCGATGAGACGTCGGCCTCACCATCACTCAGTGAGGCAACGGAAGAACCTCCATCAGAGTCACAATCGTTGTATTGAGAGTCCATTGCCGAAGCAACGGGCTCATCGACGTGACAATCTGAGACTTCAGCACTATCACCCTGCTGACCATGAGCTTGACAAGGCTCAGCTGCCTCAATGGGGGATTCCACAGACAGATCACTAGTTCCAACACACTCACCACTCCCCACAGAGGGAGGGGTGGCACAATCAACACAAGCTTCAGCAGGGGACACACATGGAGGCTAAACCTCACATGGAGGTTTACCCTCAGAACACTGGAGAGACTCAGGTGCTGTCTGGCCAACACATACATTTTCAGCATTTATCACATTACCCTCGGAGTATTCTGAAGGCGGGGGAGGTTGAGGAATTTCCTCAACTGGAGGAAACTGCTGAGGAGGAGGTCGCGCTCCACCATAACCTTCACTAACCACTTGAGCGAAGGTTGGAGGACCGGCCAAGACCTTATTATCAGGCTCGTTGAGGTCGTTAGAAGGTGGGAGGGTTCTTTTCCTGGTTCTCTGTTTGTCTGCAATGGGGTCTGCATCAGCACCATTCATATTGTTTACATCATCGACAACGATCTCAGTAGAGCCTTGCTGTTCATCACCATTCAGGCTAGTGACTCTATCTGTGGACTTTTTCGGGCACGAGTCTTTTAAATGACCATATTGACCACACTCAAAACAAACTAGAGACTCTGTGGAGACAAAGACCCGATAAGTGTGACCTTCGACCTTGAAGGGCAATACCGCATTTAAAGAGGTTACACCACGCGGTAAGATCATATAAACAAAACGACGAAAGGACATGACATGTTTTAACCGGTTATTTTTTCCTCGTACAGGAACCATAGTAACTGAAGAGACGACAGAACCAAGTTTGTTTAGTTCAGTAACCAGGTCTTTGTTCTTAAGGAACGGAGGAGCATTAGAGAGAGAAACCCGAACTGCCGGCGTGTCGAGTGGACATACCTGAACAAACACGTCGGGAGCAAAGAAAAGCCCGTGCTCGACTATTTGAGCAACCATGGGCACTGTGGAAACAAAGATTACCACACGTTTATTCATGCGAGAAGCCGCTTTTACATTATCCAAACCGATTAACTCTCCGACGGCAAGGATAATGGCCTCGATGTCGATTCCCGACGGAGGTGAGCAAACTAACCCATGCTTCCAGGTTAGCGCTTCAAGAGACGTGTAACGAGAGCTATCCGCCATCGTTTACACGTTTAAACAAACGATAAATGTACAAAGGGTTAATGAAGCCAAAAAGCTCCAGTAAACAAACGAAAAATAAAAATATTTACGAAAAAAAGAAACGGAAAAAGTATTATGATTTGTAACACGAGTCGAAAAAAAAACCGAAGAAGGAACCGCCCTAAGGGGGAACCTGTACCGGTCTCACCACGTGTGCTCTCTCACTTTCACACTCTCAAGAGGGGGGGGGGGGGGGGGATGATAACGTGGAAGGGTGACACACAAAAGACGGCACAAAGGTGAGAAGAGGTAAGGGGAGGGTAAAGATACAAACCACGAGCACGAGCTACAATGCCAAAACACGAACAGACGCCATGACACCGCACCCAACGCACCGGCAGCCGATAGGTGGCGACACAGAGAGAGAGGAGAGAGAGAGAGAGAGAGAGAGAGAGAGAGAGAGAGAGAGAGAGAAAAAAGAAAAGAAAAAAAAGAAACACAGACACTTTTGTGTCCTTTTATTATAAAAGTATAAAACCCTTTCACAAAGCAGTTGTAAACAAAGCAACCAGTTTAAAGAAACATTTGCACAAGGATCATAAATACACCAAAAATGAGCAAAGGATATCTAAAAGAAACCAGCAAGTATAAAAATATTTTACAAACCAAAGGTGAAAAAAAAACACAAACAAAAAGAAACAATTTTAAAGGAAATGCTCATGCTAGAGCTATGAATACATCAAAAAGCAAAATTAAGCGTTTCGTTCCTCACAGAACAAATAACATTTTAAACACACCATCTATCATAAAATTCTTGTTCTTTTCCATACTTGCTGCAATACAGGTACTCAAGCTGTATCCGAGAAATAATCAGGACTTTCAAGGTCAACAAAATATTACAAAAAGAAAATTCACCACCTTCCACCTTCTTTTTCCTTGTTTTGTAAATTGCCATTTTTCCTTCAGCAACCAAAAAGTTCGCTAAGGCAGTTTCAGACTTATGCACAGCAGAAATAGGATAACCACAAATAAATTCAACAGAAGAAAAAGAAAGCCCCATTTTCTAAATATTGGCATGCAAAAACTTAAACAAGGGAACAAGTCTTCTGCACCCAACATATGCATGATAAAGCGTTTCACGACTTTCACAAAAGGGGCACACTTCAAAAATGTCATTTGAAAATTTGTGCAACAAAATGCTATGAGGAAGAATCCAATGCGCAAGCCTCCATTGCAGGTCGCCCGTACGCTTGGAGATTGGGGGTGCATATAGACTGCGCCACACAGGAGTAATAGGTGAAGGAGTTGACAGGTGCTCTTTCCACTGAACTCCAAAAGGGCCTTTTACAAAATCGGCAAAAATAAAACGCACACAACATTCATGTAACACCCCTTTCTCAATGGAGTTAAGGGGTACAAATTTGCCATTAAAATTCAAAAGCAAAACAGGGAAAGCATATTGGTCAAGCAAACCTGCAGACTCAAACATGCTCCTGAACTCTACTCCAAGATTATTTGCTGCTCTTGAGATAGCAAAAAAAATCTGGCCAATAATCCGAATGGACCTGAAACCAGAGCTGGCAGAAATTTCGTGAGCAGACTTCCATCTTTCTCTTTGAAAGTCCAACAAATTATGGACAGAGAGAAGATCTGACCCCACAAAGTACCTGACAAAAGTCCTGGAAGAAGGAATGGCTGAAAAAGGTGGTTGTAGAAGATTGGTTCGTTGAGGAACGTCGAGGTGGTAATGGAACCGGTCTCACGACGCAACGACAAGGCTTGCCAGGCGTTGATGACACTCTGCATGTACAGCGGAAGTGATGAGACATCGATCTTTGGGAGATCAAGCAAAAACAGTTCGCGACCATATCCCAGCCGACCTGCTTGCTTTAGCAAACACAAGGTTAAACTCTCCCAATGCATGGGGCTGTAAAGAAACTTCTTCACAAAAAGAAGGCGGAAAGTCATGAGCCTGCTGTTGACATCAACGAGCCCTTGCCCCCCTCATTACGTGAAAGGCTGAGCACGCCTGGTCGGAGCCAGTGTTTACCACCCCAGAAAAAATCAATTAAATGTTTCTGGATGGTTTTGATGAGCCATTTTGGTGGCTGTAAGACCATAAACCTGTGCCACAGGGTAGAAGTGACCAAGTTATTGATTACCAATGCTCTTCCATGGTAGGATAGGTTGCAAAGAAGCCCTTTCCATTTTTGTAGCTTGGTATGCACTTTCTCAATTAATCCATCCCAGTTTTTTTGAATGCATCAGGAATCACCGAGATGCATGCCCAAATGGTAAACACCATCATTCTTCCAGGACAAATTTCCTGGCAGTGGCGGGAAAGAAAAACCTGAAGGTAGTCCAAAGAAGGGGGTACAACTCTTTGACCAGTTCACCTTAGCTGAACAAGCAAGACTAAAATTATTGAGAGCTCTGATTAACTCGGATACACTGTCTTGAGACTGTATTGCAGTGCAGATGTCATCTGCGTATGCTACAACTTTTATAGGGGGAGCATTAGGGGAAACGGAGAAACCCAAAAATTTCTCGCGAAACCGAACTAAAAGAGGCTCAATGGCAAGAACACAAAGGAGACCAGACAAGGGACATCCCTGCCTTATACCCCTTGAAACAGAAAAAGGAGAAATCAGTTCATTATTAACTTTCACCAAGCTATAAATATTATGATGTAACAACTGAATGTATGATATAAAGGTGGGACCAAAACCAAAACCCTTCAGAACAGCAAATAAATATTTGTGATCAACACTATCGAAAGCGTGTTCCTGGTCTATAAAGACTAGGCCTGTGCACTTGTGTAGGCAATCACACACATCAGAAATGTCACAAACAGCACCAAGATTGTCGTATATCGATCATCCAGGCACGCAACAAGTTTGATCGGGTGGACAAGCGAGTGGACGACGGATTTTAAGCGTGAGGCAAGGACTTTGGAAAATATTTTGTAGTCGGTGCACAGTAGGGAGACTGGATGCCAATTCCAAAGTCGCTGAGTGTCCCCTTTCTTTGGAAGCAAGGACACAACTGATCGTCTGCAACTTAGGGGAAGCTCCCCAACTTGTAAACTTTCTTGGAGCACTTCCAAAATCTCAGTTCCAATAATGTCCCAAAAGGCTTCATAGAATTCACGAGGAATGCCATCCAGGCCAGGAGATTTACCAGTTGGCACACCAAAAAGCACGCCCCTCAATTCCCCCAGGGTAATAGTGCTCTCCAGCGAGACTCGCTGCGATTCACACAACTTGGGCAATGGTTCAACAAAAGTATGTGCAACATCTAAATCAACCTCTTTAGCACACAAAAGAGAGGAAAAATAATCACTTACTAACTTTCCGATAGTTTTAGGTTCACTTACAATTCCACCATCTGGTGATTGCAATGATAGCATTTGCTGTTGTGCTTTATTCTTATTCTCCAAGGAGAAGAAATACTTAGAAGGAGAGTCAAGAAGTTTTAAGTTTTTCATTCTTAGCCGAACTAAAGCCCCTTGTGCCCGTTCATTAACAAGGCGATGAAGCAGCTCCTTCTTGCTTACAAAATCTTTGTACTCTTTTGTGTTGTTACTCAACTTGGTGGGATTTGCTTGTAGTTCTAGAATCTCTTTTTCAAGTTTAGAAATCATAGAAAAATTATCCCTCGAGTGATAGAGATTATATTGTTTACAAAAAATTATGATAAGGGTCTTTGCAATAACCCACCATTGCCTCCTGCTCTGGAAAGTGTTTTTCCTAGCATGGAGAGACTCCCAAAAATCTCTGAATGCATTACAAAAATGTGGTTCTTCTAGCAGCTCCACATTGAGGGCCCAATAGGCACTCGTACGAGGGGCGGAGGGAAAAATCAATTTTAGAGATACCAAATGATGATCCGAAAAACCAGAGGGAAAAATCGCCGTTGACAAAATCAAATTCCGAAACCCATTATTGATATAAAATTTATCTAACCGAGCAAAGGACACTCTGCTATTAGAGACTTGGCACCATGAAAATTGCTTAACCCCAGGGTGCTGCAATCTCCACCCATCAACCAGGTGATATTTTACTAGTAGAGCCACCAAATGTTTTGCAATATCAGGGTGAGGTTGTATGCCATTACGGTCCAAAGATCCTGATTCTGACCAAAGATCCTGATCCTAAGATACAATTGAAATCACCAGCTAGGCAGGCAAGACCACCAAAATCAATTTGGGCTAAACAATTATCAAGAAGGGAAAAATATTCTTTTATTTGAGAAGGATCACTTGGGACATAGGCATTCAACAATGTGATCTTATGGCCTCCATAAGAAAAAACAACCAAGGCCAAATGACCTCGCCTGACTTTATGAAATGCTATTTGGCTGGATGAGATTCCTGATCTAAACCAGAAAGCGAATCCAGCTCGAGGACAATCAAATGAACTGAAAAACCAAGAACCTCTTATTGTGTTCTGCCATTCGGCTGAACAGGTATCCCCACAACGTACTTTTTGCAGAAAGTCGATGTCTCCATGCCTTTGCTCCAATAATACCCGTAAATGTGTCTTCCGTATATGGGCACGGCCCCCGTTTATGTTTATACTCGCAACAGATAAAACCATAACGAGTTTTAAGACTTTATCAAGTGGCAGATCCTCGAAGTTCTTTCCTTGCTATGGAAACAATTTTTTTCGTCTGTACACCTGAGACTCATTAGCACCATAGGCTGTCGGATCCCTTATGATGCGAGATGCAGTGACTTGGAACTTGTCCAATTGTGGCAAAAATTCAACAAGTTTTATCTTTTTCCGAAAAGTATTGTGAAGGAATTTAATTACTTCAGTAGGAGAGGGGGCATCTAAGTCCTCGCAATCCTGCAAATTCCCAGCTGCACCCCATATCTCATTAGGATCCAAAACTGAACACATGTCGTCCGAATCGCTCGACTCCTGCTCAATAACGAGGTCTTTTACCTGTACTTGTGCAGCGGACACTGGCATTGGCTTAACGAAAATCAATTCATCAGGTAACGGATCATTCTCCACATCCTTGGTTACCTCTTCAGAGGTTTCTGGTGTACCAGGTACACTTATTGTTTGACTGTCATGCCTAAGCTCATCATTTACTGATGTGCAGTCTGCAGAAGGTTTACCTCCACTTGGAGCATCACCTGACAAGACGTGTTGCTGTTCCATAGCCTCCTCCTCATCAGGAGGAGGGGGACAGGACTCAGCACCGAGGAGGTTCGGACTACCCTCATTCCTTTTGAGTGAGACCCTCTTCACAGTGACTGCTTCAGCGTATGAAACAGGCTCGACTGTACTTGAACCTTCGTGCCTTCGTTTTCCTTGTGCAACAACACAAAAGTCACTCGTATCCTCGGTTTGATTTTCAACAGTTTCACCTGGCTCTGCAGGAGCCTTGTTACCTGGCACAGATTACCTGGCACACGTTACCTGGCTTTCCTTTTCAGACTCCCCCCTTGGCTGTTCGGACACGCTACTGGGACATTCATTTATAACATGTCCGTGCTGACCACATTTAAAACATACCTAGGTCTGTGACGTAGCAAACACCCGATATGTATAGTCATCGTGTTTAATTTTCAACATCACCTCCAAATTGCGAATTCCCAGCTTTAAAATAATAAATAATTGCTGCCGGAAGGACAGGACATGTTTTACCTGCTGATCCTTAAATCGAACAGGAATGAAAGTTATTTTCGACACGACGTTACCATACTGCTCCAAAGCAGTCTTAATCTGCTCGTGTCGGATGAAGGGCGGAATATTGGAAACGATTACCTTCACCGAAGGTGCATAGAGTGGTGAAACAAACACGAACATATCTGGCTCGACAGTCAAACCGGTCTCGACGAGCTGCGTCACCATTTCCTCTTTCAAGACGAAGATGATGATGCGCTGATTCATCCTCGATGCAGCAATTACATTGTGCATACCGATACATTTACCGACACACAAAACGATCTGCTCCACCGACACTTCGGAAGGTGGTGTGTACGACAAACCATTTTTCCGACTCAAGTTTTCCAAACCGGAAAAATCCTCGATGTTCGCCATGGCCACGGGCGTGGGGAAACACTCGATACCGTGAAGCAAACAAGCAACGCGGGATCGGGTGCGCTCTCTCACTCTCAAACTCGCAAGAAATGAAACGTGTAGATTAAAGAGAGTAAAGAACAGAGCGGGAGAAAGGGAGGAAGGGCAGCACTACGACACGACGTGCACCACGAGAAACGCTGCGCAGCAACGTTCTGTGATTACACATGTGCGGCAGCACTGAGAGAGAGAGAGACAGAGACAGAGGCAGAGACAGAGACAGAGGCAGAGGCAAAGGCAGAGACAGAGACAGAGACAGAGACAGAGACAGAGACAGAAAGAGACAGAGACAGAAAGAGACAGAGACAGAAAGAGACAGAGACAGAAAGAGACAGAGACAGAGACAGAGACAGAGACAGACAGAAAGAGACAGAAAGAGACAGAAAGAGACAGAGACAGAAAGAGACAGAGACAGAAAGAGACAGAGACAGAAAGAGACAGAGACAGAAAGAGACAGAAAGAGACAGAGACAGAGACAGAGACAGAAAGAGACAGAGACAGAGACAGAAAGAGACAGAGACAGAAAGAGACAGAGACAGAAAGAGACAGAGACAGAAAGAGACAGAGACAGAAAGAGACAGAGACAGAAAGAGACAGAGACAGAAAGAGACAGAGACAGACAGAGACAGGCAGACAGAGGCAGACACAGACAGACAGAGACAGGCAGATAGAGGCAGACACAGACAGACAGAGAGACTGTTTCTTCCTTTTATTACAAAAGCGAAACAGAGCAGTTATGTACAGTCACAGAGAGAAAACACAATAACTAAAATGGTCTCAAAGATAAATTATTGACAAATCATCATCAAGTTTACATATGACATCATTAAAAACCCATTTTTCTTTAAACAATGTTAAATTATTGTTAATTTTTTAAAAAACGGTACTCTAGTTTTAATCATGCACTTACAAGAGCCTTAAAGGTGAGCAGTACATTATGTGAAGAACCAGAAACGTTTCCCATTTTTTCCTTCCTGGACTTGTAAATTGCAAACTTGGCCTGACCAATTAATAAGTTCATTAAAACCACATTCCTAAGGGAAGACGGTCCTAAAACACCATAAATTGAAACATTGTAATTAAAGAGAGAACCTAGTTTCACAAAGCGTTCCTGGAGAAAGGTAAAAAGAGGTTGCAATCACCCACATTCAAGGTATATATGCGGTAAAGTTTCAATGGATGCACAGAAAGGGCAAATATTAGAATTAGCAGTAGAAAAACGATTCAATAAAACATTATAAGGTAAAATCCAGTGTACAAGTTTCCATTGAATATCTCCAACATACTTTGGAGTAGGCAAGAGATAAAAATTTCGCCAATTGGGACAGTTGGGGGATATTGGGGGTAAAAAATCCCGCCATCGAAGCCTCGGGTGCTCAGAAAATGTTTTTGCATATAAAATTTTAACGTACGCGTTGTACAAAGTTTTCTTTGGAAAGGAAGGGAGGGATAATGCAGTATCATCAGGGCTGTTCAGGCCAGGGGACAGATTTGTTGGTGGGCTGAAGACAAGGAGTTTAGGGAAGTCACCTGTTGTTTACTCAGGGGAAGGTCCAAGTTCCTCGCAGGTACTATGATACGTTGTGAGTATCCCTTGAAGGAACCACGAGATTACCCTGACAGATCGTATTCCAGTTTTTTGTGCTAGAGCAGCAGCACTCAACCAGCAGCTCCCAGACTCTGTCATAAGGGACTTTTACTCGCAGCAGCCTGGCATCAATAAAACGTTGAACGAGTCCCCTATTATTTAAACTGTTTTCCAGAAAGGGGTTGTAGAATAGGGTTTCATTCAAAAACATTTCCATGTTGTATGTTGCCATTTCACAGGAAAAGGACAGGGCTTGCCAGGCGTTCATCACCCCTTGGTAGAAAGTGGGCAGCAAGGATAAATCGATTTGATGAGAGTTCACCAAGAAAAGTTATTGGCAGTAGCTGCAATATGCAGTTAGCCAGAGGCTTCCAGAGTAGGGCTTCATCCCCATATAACAGTTGATGAATGATATGAAGCTGGAAGACCATAATCCGACTACGGATGTCAATGAGACCTTGGCCACCTTCAGTAAGTGGTAAGTATGCCACAGCGGGTGAAGCCAGTGTTTCCCACTCCATAGGAAATCAACAATGCTCTTTTGGAGTGTGATGAGAAGGTTCCTAGGAGGTTGTAGGCATATCATTTTATGCCATAGCATGGAGGCGACGAGATTGTTGATGACAAGAGTTCTTCCGTGGTAGGAAAGTAGTCCTTTCCAACGGGCTAGTTTCGCAATTACCTTGTCCGGCAATCCTATCCAGTTCTGCTGCTCAAAGGTGTTGTCTCCTAGGAAAATACCGAGGTATTTGATACCATTTTGCTGCCAGTTCATTCCTCCTGGCAGGACAATTGGCAGCTAAGCTTCAGATCCTACCCAAAGGGCTTCACTCTTCTTCCAATTCACCTGGCCTGAACAAGCCTGCCAATATGTTTTTAATGCCTGAGCCACCGCAGAGACATCAGCATTTTTTTTTTTTTACAAAAACACAAACATCATCTGCATAAGCAGAGACTTTGAGGTGTGTGGTAAGAATTGATCCAGTGAAGCCAGAAATGTGCGTACATAATTGGAGCAGAAGAGGTTCGATGACAAGAGAGTATAAAAGTCCAGATAGTGGGTAACCTTGCGTACTCCCCGCTGCACAGCAATGGGGCCACACAATACTTGATTAATTTTAAGAACACTTGATATATTATAATACAAAAGCTTAGCATACAAGATAAAAATAGGCCCAAAACCGAAATTCTCCAAAACTCTAAAAAGGTACATGTGGTCAATACAATCAAAGGCTTTTCCTTGGTCAATGAAAAACAGACCAACATTCTTGTCAAAATTGTTACAAAACCAAATGGCATCACGGATAAGAAAGACATTATTTAAAAATAGTACGTCCAGGGATACAAAAGGATTGATGTTCCCCTACTAGTACATTCATAAAAGGTTTCATGCGATTGGATAAGGCTTTGGCTAAAATTTTATAATCCATACATAAACAGAAATAGGACACCAATTCTCTATAAGTTTAGTGTCTCCTTCCTTAGGAACTAAAGTGGTAACTGCCCTACGGCAACTCAACGGCAGTTGCCCGTCCACCAAACATTCATCATTCAAGACCTGTAGTAGGTGAGGTCCAATGGCATCTCAAAAACACTGGAAAAATTCGCTTGTCAGCCCATCAAGTCCAGGGGCTTTATCAGGTTTCAAGGCAGCGGTGAGTTCAGGTAAATTAAGAGGAGCCTCCAACTGCTGCTTCTGGCATTTCGTCAATGTTGGAAGATTAAAAATAAGTTCAGATATTGCTTCATGGTTAATGTCATGCCGCATAAACTGTTGCTTAAAATGATTCCGGGCACATTCCCTGATTGTGCCATCTTCATAAAGGAGTTCCCCATCATGTAGCAAGCATGTTATCACTGAAGAAGAGGCCCCCCTTTTGATGCTGAAGAATAATTTGTTTGGGGCATCAAGGTCGTGTATGTATCTCATCTTCAGGCATAAAAAAGCATTTTGTACTCGCCTTTCAGATATGAAATTCAGCAAGGACGTTTATCCGTGAATTTGCAGCCTCATTTCCTGGTAGCTGACACTTGTGATTCCATGGAGCTGTTCCTGTAATTTCAGGATTTCATCTTCAAGTAAGGTTATGGGGTTTTTTTCGTCTTGAATACCATACGCACGATACTGCTGACAGAAAAGTCTGATGTGCGTTTTGGCATTATCCCACCATTGTCTGAGGTTTGGGAAATTCCCTTGGGAGGCAACCAGGATATTCCAAATTTCAGGAAAAAAAATCCTTAAAGGTACTATCAACTGGCAAATTATTATTGAATTTCCAAAAAGCACTCTTGTGTTTCGGGCAAGCGACAGAAATTTTGAAAAATGTTGCGCTGTGGTCTGAGAATCCTGATGGGCAAATTTGGGATGACAGGACAAGGCGTTCAAGTGGAGGGTTAACATAAAACTTGTCCAAGCGAGAAAGTACAATATTATTCCGAATGCATCGACAACATGTGTATTGCCTGATTGATGGGGGCTGTATCCTCCATATCTGTGTAATTAATTTGTTTAAAAAATTTGGTGAGGGGGGTTGTGGTGGCAGGATGGGGCTCTGCACTGTTCCTGTCTAGCTGGGGTTGGAGGGTACAATTCAAATCTCCACCAATACAAACATGATTGTCTTTGGTTTTTCGGGAATTTTGGCTGTCGAGGGAAGTTAGGTGTGTCCCAAGATTATTTTTTATATCTCGCCGAGCTACAGGTGTACTTGGGGCATAGGTATTAAAATAGTATAACATTTTCCACAGTAGTGGAATTCTAGGGATGCTAGAGATCCCTTTTGTATTTCCCAAAATTTAAGCAATGAAGGGGAAAAGGAAGGCCTAAGAATTATTGCTATACCGCCTTTACGAGAGTTATTGCTATAGCGCCTGTTACTAAAAAAGGAAAGACCAGGGAAGAGCCTACACCCCTCTGCGACACAGCAGTTGCTGGCATGGGTCTCTTGTAAAAGGGCAATGTCAACTTTCTTCTGTAATAAAAAATTTCTTACTTGAACTTTACGGATGGAGCTACATCCTCCATTAATATTCAAGCTACAAATCGAGAAACTCATTACAAACACAAGAAGGAGTGACAACCATTCAATTTTTTGATAACAGTTCATTCCTAGCTTTTTGTATACACTTCTTTAACCGGTGTCGTTGGGAGGAGCTGAAATTAAAATCATTGGGCCGTTTTATCATCAATTTAGTGGAATGTATAAAATCAGGGAGCTCTGGAAAAAAGGTTCCGATGACAACATTCCTTTTATGGAATGTGCCCTTAAGAAACCCTTTTATCTCAGAGGGAGGGATTGGAGGGCTTCCTTCTTATTTAAAGCCACTACATTCACTAACAGAGTCATCCATATCAGATGGCTCAGATGTTGTGTCATACTGGTTTTCATCATTTTCTTCCTCAACATCATCACATCCCTCTACATTATCAGTGTGACTTAGTCCATCATACTCAAAGGGATGATGAGTGACTTTTACATCTTGTTATAACCCTCTCCCAAACGGTGCTTCTCCACCACTCTATGTCTGACTTCTTTGGAAATCTCCTTGGTCTTCATATTTGCTTTGTTGGTTGTCCAAGTGAGTTGCATCTTAAAACTCCTTAGATAAGTGGGGGAGCTTAATTTTAAGTTTAACCACTGATTTAATCTACAGATTTAATATTGTCCAAATAAAGAGTGGAGAGATCCAAATTTGTGTTCGAGGTAGAAAAATCAAAAACATTAACAGATTTATTATATTGAGGAATGTAATCATATCGAAGGACTCAAAAGTGGACTAATACTCCAGGAAGAGTTAATACCAGAATTCTTACTAATTGCTAAACAATATTTCCCAAATTACTCCCTAACCACCCGTAACCTTGAATTAACCATAACTGACAATAATTGTTTCAAAGTACATTGGCCAGCTCCAGCTATAAACCGAAACTTATATGGGTTTTTATGAAGTGTAGGGATCCAGAAAAAACGGGGAATACATAATGTTACCCCTTTGCATTTAATCCGAGTATTATTATCCAAAACTTCCTGATTCTTGGCTATAATGTCGTGGAAAGGCTTTTGACATGTTAACTTTGTCAACAAATTATCCATGGGTTGATTTGTTTAAAAAAAAATCATGAATCTTGATCATTAGGCACTCCTATGCTGAAAGTTGTGTCAATTGCCTAAGCGGTGTGGAGGAAACTAATTTAAAATTGAACAAAGGTGAAAAATGAGGGCAGAACAAAGGAAAAAAAAAATAGGGCCTCGGCCAACATTCCACAACATGGTCAAGGATGGTTGTGGAGGCCTACTACTAGTTTACGCCGATAAATTAGTTCTTCATGCCTGTGGTTTGTGTCCTTTATGATGTCCCTAAAAACAATAAGTTTCCTGTCTGGAATGATTTTCAATTTTGTTTCACTGTCAGACAGACAGGCAGGCAGACAGGCAGACAGGCAGACAGACAGACAGACAAAGTGAACCAATTACTTCACCATGCTTTTCACTTTGTGTGTGCGGGGTAATGTGCATGTTATTATTATATGGGATCGATTACTCATTTAATATCATATTGGCATTAGATGCATCACCAAATCATATTGGCAGAATTTTATTTTCACACTGCAGCCCTAATTTACCTCTTGACCCCAAAGATAAGAACCATGACTGTCTGTTAGAATCCTGCAATTAATCCATTATTTAGACCGTAACAAATTGTGTCTGATGTTTTTTTCTTCCATTCTTTATTTTAAGGATTCGATATTGTGCAATCGAAAGATGATGGAGAAGTTGTACCATCTATTGTTGTAAGCTTCATCATCCCAGGAGGCCCAGCACACACTGGAGGCCATCTTTGTGTTGGTAAGACTTTCCCTTGAACTTGGTATTTGCAATGTCTACCTTGATAGCCATAAAAGAGTAATATTTTATCCATGTACTTTGGTAGGAGACAAAATTATCCTGGTGAACTCGGTCATAATAGGAGGTCTGGACTGCACCGAAGTCCGTAAACTTCTACAGGCCACCTCTCCAGAGATCCTGATGCTCATTTCACGATCTCAGGTGGCAGAACATTCCACAGGTGGGTTCCCTACCTGATAGCAATCCTTTTGTCCTGGGTTCTTTCTTTATCTTGTACTCTGTGTTCACAATTCTTTCTAAGTTTTTCTCTGTCTTGGAGTCAATTTTGCTGAATGTTTCAGCCAAGGTTTGAAAATTTAAACTGTTGAATTATAATCTAAGTTGCATTTTTGGTCCAATCTGACATAATAAATTACGCTGAGGTTATACTGCATATCCCTTGATTTTATAGGTGGGGCAACACACGAGATTTTATAGATTTGGTGATGATTGTCACGTACAATTTCTCCTTTGAGCAAGTCATCAACACGATGCATTTGAATTTACCAAGTGCAAAAAATAATTAAAACAAGTACAGATGCATTCAAAGTACACTGCCCCCATGCCGAATAAAAAAATAACACCGTCCAGCGCGGCATTGCCGGGGCGCCTTTAGCGCCTGGCAATACCGTCATGCAGCGCATAGAGACTGTATTGGGATGGAGAGGTGTACAATAATTTATTGATTAATTACATAATTAAAATCAATGAATAATAATCATAAAATATTTTCTTAATCAATTGGCCAATAGCATACCAAAACCACCAGTGCTTCATCCGAAGCTGTAACTTTTTGAAAATTAATTAAATAGGTCATTAAATGGAAAAATTAAATAATTTATTGATTAATTAAAAAATAAATAATCAATTAATTGATCAATAAATCAAAAATACCCTTTACAGTCAAATCACTTGGTCATTGTCATGTCCAAATATCAGCTTCCTAACTCAAAAGGTTCCTGAGATATTGCCCAGATGAGAAAGAAAATAGATAAATAGTAATCATAAAATAATAAAATAATCAATCAATTGGCTAATAGCATATCTAATCCACCATTGCTTCATCCGAAGCTGTAACTTTTAGAAAATGAATTAAATAAGTCATTAATCAGAAAATTTAAATATTGAATTTATGAATCAATAAATAATTCATCGATTCATTGATTAATCAATAAATCAAAAATATCCTTTATAGCCAAATCACTTGGTCACTGTCGTGTCCAAATATCAGCTTCCTAGCTCAAATGGTGCCTGAGGTATTGCCCAGATGAGAAAGAAAATAAATAAATGACTAATAATGAAAATAAATAAATAATAATCATAAAAAATTAAATAATTAATCAATTGGCTAATAGAATACATAAACAACCACCATTTCATCCGAATCTGTAACTTAAAAGATCAAAATTAATTAAGTCACTAATCGAATAATTGAATAATTAATCGATTAATTGATTAATTAGTAAATCAAAAATAGCCTTTACAGCCAAATCACTTGGTCATTGTGATGTCCAAATATCAGCTTCCTAGCTCAAAAGGTGCCTGAGATATTGCGTAGATGAGAAAGAAAATAAAGAAATGATTAATAATGAAAATAAATAAATAGGAATCATAAAAAAATGAAATAATGAATCAATTGGCTCATAGAACACATAAACCACCACCATTTCATCAGAATCTGTGAGTTAAAAAAAAAAAAGGCATTAATCGAATAATTAAATAATTAATCGATTAATTGATCAATTGATTAATTAATAAATCAAAGATAGCCTTTGCAGCCAAATCACTTGGTCATTGGCATGTCCAAATATCAGCTTCCTAACACAAAAAGTTGCCTGAGATAATGCCCAGAAGAGAAAGGAAATGTCTAAGTACTTAATTAATCAATAATAATTAAGTAACTCATCAATTAATTGATTAATGAAAAAACAAAAAATACTGTTTTTGACGAAGTACTTACTCACTGTTGTGCCGAAATTTCAGCTTCCGAGCTCAAAGGATGGCTGAGATATCGCCCAGACAAACAAACAAATGGAAAATCACTCATGGAGTGACACTTGGCAAAAGAGAACAAAGCAGAATGGCAGTCAGTAGAGCATCCTTTTGTCCTCTTAAATAATTGGTGGTTGAATTCAGTTAGCTGATATGAAAATCCAATTCAAATTTCAAGTGAATCGGATGAAAATTGAGGATTTTAGAAATTCGAAATTGTTGTTGCCCTTTGGCCTATGTTAACCTTATGACCGATGTTGATCTTAAAAATAGTTAGTGGTTAAATTCAGTTCGCTGACATGAAAATCCTATTCAAATTTCAAGTCAATAGGATGAAAATTGAGGATTTTTTGAAATAAAAAAAAAGGGTTGACCTTTGGCCTACGTTGACCTTTTGGCCCATGCTGATCTCAAAAATAGTTGGTGGTTGAATTCAGTAAGCCGATATGTAAATCCTATTCAAATTCCAAGTCAATTGGATGAAAATTGAGGATTTTAGAAATTAAAAAAAGTGGTTGACCTTTGGCCTATGTTGACCTTTTGGCCTATGCCGATCTCAAAAATAGTTGGTGGTTGAATTCACTTTGCTGATATGTAAATCCCATTCAAATTTCAAGTGAATCGGATGAAAATTGAGGATTTTCGAGATTTGAAATTGTCATTGACCTTTGGCCTATGTTGACCCTTTGGCCGATGCCGATCTCAAAAATAGTTGGTGGTTGAATTCACTTTGCTGATATGTAAATCCCATTCAAATCTCAAGTGAATCGGATGAAAATTGAGGATTTTAGAAATTTTAAAAAAGGTGGTTGACCTTTGGCCTATGTTTACCTTTTTGCCGAGGCTGATCTCAAAAATAGTTGGTGGTTGAATTGCGTAAGCCGATATGTAATTCCTAATCAAATTTCAAGTCAATCGGATGAAAATTGCGGATTTTAGAAATTTTAAAAAAGTGGTTGACCTTTGGCCTATGTTGACCTTTTGGCCTATGCTGATCTCAAAAATAGTTGATGGTTGAATTCAATTCGCCAAAATGTATATCCTATTCAAATTTCTAGTCAATCGGATGAAAATTGAGGATTTTAGAAATTTGAAAAAGGTGGTTGACCTTTGGCCTATGTTGACCTTTTGACCTTTTGACCCCAAAAATATATAGGATTTTGTAGGACCACGAACTCTACCATTTCGTAAAGTTTCGTGAAGATCGGTTTAAAATTGTGACCTGTAGGCAAGTATAAGTGAGCTGACAGACAAACAAACAAACACACAAACCGGAGTGATCAACATACTTGCAAATTTTTTTTTTTTTTGCCAAGTAACAAGCAAGAAACCAGAGTGAAAACTGAGTACTCCCTTTCAGCGTGCGTCATTGCCAACACCCCTCGGTGCCCGACAATGATGTTATGCAGCGCCTGGAGATGGCATAGGAAGGGAGCGGTTTACAACAAACAAAGAAACAACCACAGTGAAAACTGAGTACTCCCTTTCAGTGTGCGTCATTGCCGAGCCCCCTTCGGTGCCCGGCAATGACGTTATACAGCACCTGGAGATGGCATAGGAAGGGAGCGGTGTGCAACAAACAAAGAAACAACCAGAGTGAAAACTGAGTACTCCCTTTCAGCGTGCGTCATTGCCGAGCCCCCTTCGGTGCCCGGCAATGACGTTATACAGCACCTGGAGATGGCATAGGAAAGGAGCGGTGTACAACAAACAAAGAAACAACCAGAGTGAAAACTGAGTACTCCCTTTCAGCGTGCGTCATTGCCGAGCCCCCTTCGGTGCCCGACAATGACGTTATGCAGCGCCTGGAGATGGCATAGGAAAGGAGCGGTGTACAACTATTAAGAAGCATCTTCTAAAGCATATAGATGTTTCTCACATGGTTGTTTCTTTGTTTGTTGTACACCGCTCCTTTCCTATGCCATCTCCAGGTGCTGTATAACGTCATTGCCGGGCACCGAAGGGGGCTCGGCAATGACGCACGCTGAAAGGGAGTACTCAGTTTTCACTCTGGTTGTTTCTTTGTTTGTTCCACACCGCTCCCTGACACCCGCCCGGGACGCGGCAGTATGGAGGAGTCATAGAAGGGAACGGCGGCTCGGCTGTCTACCCAGACGAGCGGTTCTCTTCCTCCCTCTCCCCCTCGTAAGGGACTTCGGTTTAAGGGGAGGAGGCTCGCCGAGGACCACACAAGGGGTAGTTGCAGCCTCGATTCAGTATACAAAAAAAATAATTTAAAAAAGCACACACATATATATATATATATATATATATATATATATATATATATATATATATATATATAATATATATACATATATATATATATATATATATATATATATATATATATATATATATATATATATATATATATATACATACATACATACATACATACATACATACATACATACATACATACATATATATATATATATATATATATATATATATATATATATATATATATATATATATATATATACATACATACATACATACATACATACATATATATATATATATATATATATATATATATATATATATATATATATATATATATATATATATATATATATATATACATACATACATACATACATACATACATACATACATACATATATATATATATGTATATATATATATATATATATATATATATATATATATATATATATAATATTGAAGTGCGGTGCTACGCACACAACTTGCTTGCCAAAGAGGTAGGCCACAATGCGTTTGATAACCTAAACTCCTAAAGAGTCTTTATTAAGAAAGCTCAAACTGTTGCACTGGGCGGGCTCGAGCTTGGAGCCCGCATATATGTGCCGGGGTCACGCCTAGTCCCCGGGCGTGGCCGGTCGGTCGATAGGGGGGGCATGCCTTCCAGTTCCCCGCCTGGACGTTCGCGCCACCTGCTGGTGCGTTGAATTTGTGTCCTCTTGCTTGTGTCCGCCACAATATATAGATATACAGTGCATTCAGAAAGTTTTCAGACCCCTTCACTTTTTCACATTTTGTTATGTTGC
This sequence comes from Myxine glutinosa, assembly GCF_964187855.1. Classification (NCBI taxonomy): domain Eukaryota; kingdom Metazoa; phylum Chordata; class Myxini; order Myxiniformes; family Myxinidae; genus Myxine; species Myxine glutinosa. The sequence goes on from NC_136268.1 coordinate 154,389,264, forward strand.
AGCCTTATGCTGAAATCGTTTAAATTCATTTTTTCCCTCATCAATCTACACTCAATACCCCATAATGACAAAGAGAAAACAGGATTTTAGAAAGTTTTGCAAATTTATTAAAAAGGAAAAACTGAAATATCATATTGACATAAGTATTCATACCCTTAACTCTACTTAGTTGAAGCACCTTTGGCAGCGATTACAGCCTTGAGTCTTCTTGGGTATGACGCGACAAGCTTTGCACACCTGGATTTGGGGATTTTCTGCCATTCTTCTCTGCAGATCCTCTCAAGCTCTGTCAGGTTGGATGGGGACCGTCGGTGGACAGCCATTTTGAGGTCTCTCCAGAGATGTTCGATTGGGTTCAAGTCAGAGCTCTGGCTGGGCCACTCAAGGACCTTCACAGAGTTGTCCCTAAGCCACTACTGCGTTGTCTTGGCTGTGTGCTTAGGGTCATTGTCCTGTTGGAAGGTGAACCTTCGGCCCAGTCTGAGGTCCTGAGCGCTCTGTTTCAGGTTTTCATTGAGGATATCTCTGTACTTTGCTCCGTTCATTGTTCCCTCAACCTTGAACAGTCCCCCAGTGCCTGCTGCTGAAAAACACCCCCACAGCATGATGCTGCCACCACCATGCTTTACCGTTGGGATGGTATTGGGCCGGTGATGAGCGGTGCCTGGTTTCCTCCAGACATGACGCTTAGAATTGAGGCCACACAGTTCAATCTTGGTTTCATCAGACCACAGAATCTTGTTTCTCACAGTCTGAGAGTCCTTTAGGTGCTTTTTTGCAAACTCCAAGCGGGCTTGCATGTGTCTTTCACCTAGGAGAGGCTTCCGTCTGGCCACTTTGCCATAAAGCCCAGATCGGTGGAGTGTTGCAGTGATGGTTGTCTTTCTGGAAGTCTCTCCCATCTCCACACAGGATATCTGGAGCTCAGCCAGAGTGGCCATCGGGTTATTGGTCACCTCTATAACCAAGGCCCTTCTCCCCCGATTGCTCAGTTTGGCCTGGCGGCCAGCTCTAGGAAGAGTCCTGGTTGTTCCAAACTTCTTCCATTTAAGAATTATGGAGGCCACTGTGCTCTTGGGAACCTTCAATGCAGCAGAATTTTTTGTAGGCTTCCCCAGATCTGTGCCTCGACACAATCCTGTCTCTGAGCTCTGCAGGCAGTTCTTTCGACCTTATGGCTTGTTTGCTCTGATATGCATTGTCAGCTGTGATACCTTATATAGACAGGTGTGTGCCTTTCCAAATCGTGTCCAATCAATTGAGTGTACCACAGGTGGACTCCAATCAAGGTGTAGAAACATCTCAAAGATGATCAAGAGAAATGGGAGGCACCTGAGCTAAATTTCAAGTGTCATAGCAAAGGGTCTGAATACTTATGTCAATGTGATATTTCAGTTTTTTCTTTTTAATAAATTTGCAAAACTTTCTAAAATCCTGTTTTCTCTTTGTCATTATGGGGTATTGAGTGTAGATTGCTGAGGGAAAAAATGAATATAAACGATTTCAGCATAAGGCTGCAACATAACAAAATGTGAAAAAAGTGAAGGTTTGAATGCTTTCTGAATGCACTATATATATATATATATATATATATATATATATATATATATATATATATATATATATATATATATATATATATATATATATATATATATATACATATATATATATATATATATATGTATACATACAGACTTGGCATTTAATATGGAATATTTTTTTTGTGGGGGTGAACTTACCTTTCAAGATGACTTAGAACCAAAAGTTCATTGGAATTATGTTGAAATTATTCTAGATTTTGTTAATGTGACCTTTAAAAGAAACAAAAACCACATTTGACATTTCGAAACAAATAAATTGATCCTTGAAAGTGATGTAAACTGATATCGAACTCAATTCACGGACAGTACTGTGTTAAACTTCTGTACGTTTTCCAGAAGTATCTCTTTATTTTGCACATTAGCCAAAAAATTTTTTAACAAAAACAAAAGTTAAATTAGGCCTGGGATTACGGACAGTAAAATTACAGTTCAGTACTTCGTGTAACCCCCACGAGCATTCAGGAGAGCACGTACACGTTGAGGCATGCTGTTCAGGAGGTTTGCCAAGGTTTGGACAGGAATCGCTTGCCATGCAGTTACAATAGCCTGCTGCAATTCACGCACAGAGGTGGGCTGCTGGTCCAAGTTGTCGATTTGACGCGTTAATTCTGCCCACAAGTTCTCTATCGGATTCATATCCTTGGACATGGCAGGCCACTCCATATGCTCTACAACACGGTCAGCAAGAAAGTGTTGGATCATCCGAGCATGATGAGGCCGTGCATTGTCATCTCGGAAGACAAAGTTTCCTCAAAAGTCTGCACAAGCAAATGGAAGCAATGTTTCTTCCAGAATGGCCCTGTACTTGAACTGGTTCAGGTTTCCATTCAGAACAACCAGGTCAGTTTTGCCCCCTGCATGAAAAGCAGCCCAAACGGTCACCCCACCACATCCAGCTTGGACTCTTGGCACTATACAATCTTTGTTGTAGGCTTCATGCACTTGTCTGCGCACTCGGACGCGGCCATCTTGACGACAGACCAGAAATCTAGACTCTTCACTGAAGATCACATGATTCCAGTGTCCTGGCTGCCATTGACGGTGCTCTCTAGCCCACTGCAATCGGCGCTGGCGGTGTTGTCTGGTCAGGCGTGGCTTTCTCAGGGGACGCCTTGCACGATAGCCTGCTTGAACCAGTCGTTGGTTGACTAGCCTTCTGGATACAGGCACATTTGTCAGTTGCTGCCACTCAGCCCTAAGCCGATTAGCTGACTTGGTATGGCCATTGCGGACTAACCGGTGCAGCTGGCGATCATCCCTCCTTGTGGTTCTGCGGGGACGTCCTGGCCTCGGTATTGGAGTAGGGACACCCCTCTGAGCATTTCGTTTCAGGATCTTTGACATCTGACCTTGAGTGATGCCATACTGCCGAGCAATAGCACGCTGTTTCATGCCGTAATTTCGTAAAGCCACCACTCCATGACAAACAGCATTGTCAAGTTGACGGACCATCTCCAGAGGAAGCGGCAATAACTTTTGGAGATGTGCAGCAGTTGTTTTCCACTACTACAGAACGCAACAACCCTTGTATACCCGATTGTGAAGCCAATCATCAAATGCACCTGTCCTTACATTTTGCCACGCCACCTGTGATATAATCCTGTTGTTGACTTCTTGCTGCGACAGACAATCAGTGACATGGTTCTTTTAACAAATAAATCACCAAAGTGCAAAAGAAACTCACCAGATTGATATACTGAGTTAAGAAAGTAAACCCAAGTCAAAAAAAAATAATTCCATATTAAATGCCAAGTCTGTATGTATATATATATATATATATATATATATATATATATATATATATATATATATATATATATATATATATATATATATATATATATATAAATATATATATATATGTATATATATACATACATATATACATACATACATACATACATACAAAGAAAATGGCACATCTAACAAAAAAGTAACTAGATATTTAAGTTATTTAAGTAATAAACAAGCAAGAGCATTCCCAGTCTCATGCCTGAGTAGATCTTTATAGGCCATGGGCTACTATAAGATGCTGGTGTACCATCTCTCCCTTCCACCCCACTATCCCACAAACTTCTGACACTATATTTTTCTGGTGCCCTAGAGTATCCTAAACATGAAATCAAATGTTAACATGACATAAGTTGGGATGAACTTGTCATTTTGGATCAATATTTAGAGGAAGCCTCAAAAGGCGACCGTGGTCGATTCGCATCACACTCGATTTCCATGTTCCATAATTTGGTAACTTGTGCAATCATGATAGCAAAATACATGCAATTCAGGCACCAAATGAAAGCTTAGCTTCTGCTGGTTCTTCTGCAATCAATATTATCATGTTTCAGAAATATTTCATGTGAGTTCTTGGACTACATATGCCCGCACCCCACGTACATATCCGGCACGTCACAAAAATTGTCAACCTTCTACATTTACTTTTGTTTGAAGTGCATATGAGAGACTTTATTCATCGAAGTCATAAAGTCATATATTAAAATAAACTGTGTCCACATACCTAACATTTGACACCATAACTATGATTTAATGACATAAACTGCCAAAGTTATGTCAACTTCAAAAATGGCACTCGTTAATGGAACAAGGAAAAGCCGCGAGCGATACATTCTTGGGATTCAATGCATCAACAACTCATTCATGTGCCAATTCTATATTTTATGCTTCTATGATGTAACATATGGTCATGAAGATTACGGATATGATGAAGGGTGAAACTAGCATGACACAATGTATGCACATTAACAAATGAACAAGCTAGCACCATGCAAGGTATACTGGGTAATATATTCAAAATCAAAGCGGGCATAGATTCAAAAGCGGGCATAGAGTTCATTCACTGGTGAACATTGTCAATCTTGATCACGGTCAGTGCTGTCTCCACCAAACTGATATGGGATATCTGTGAACATTGTCAATCTTGATCACGGACTTGATCAATCTTGATCATGTGGGGGCAGCAGTCAGCCCCCCGTTCCCCCTTAACCCCAGGAAGAATCCCAGGAGGCACTGGAACTGTGGTACATGAGGTTTATTATAGAAATTATTAATTAACGTGCACGGAATATTCTCAGTCCATGCGCCAAGACGGCAGCTCCCGGCGCACGGCAGCACGACCCACATTAGCAAGAAGCAAGTCGTGATGCGTACAATGCACAAGGAAGCGCCTCGAGGCCATCCACCGAAAATCTTAGAGTTCTCACCGTCAAGCCGGTCATTATACATGGTCCCCCCCCCCTCCCCTCATCCCATACTGAGAAATCAGAGGTGGTCCAGACAGTGAGGAGCCTCGGGGGGTGGGGGGGAGGGGGGACACGGCTACAGGGAGAACATAACACTTCATTTCTAGGGTGCAAGGATTCCAATATACCGACCTTGGCAGCGACAGACCTCACAGGGAGGTCGTCTGGCAGGGAGTGGAAATGTCATTTATGGTCTTAGACTGCCCCCCAGAGGATTGGGAGGGTATCGCGGGGGGAGAATACTCATTATTCTGGTATACTTCGAATCACTGCCACGACATCTACACCAAACTGATATGGGGTATCTGTGAACATTATCAATCTTGATCACTATCAGTGCTGATCACTATCAGTGCACTATCAGTGAAGAGGGTTGGCGTCAGGAAGGGCATCCGGCCACAAAAAAACATTGCCTCAAAAAGAGAACCATGACAATCACAACTACATATGGGCAGGGTACAGCCCGAAGTGGAGATCGGTTTCTGAGGTTTGGGACATGGAATGTAGGGACAATGACAGGGAGATCAGGAGAAGTGGTGGAAGTATTGGTCAGAAGAAGAGTGGACATATGTTGTGTGCAAGAGACGAGATGGAAGGGAAGTGGTGTGAGAATGGCGAAGGGTAGGCAGGGACAGAAATACAAGTTTGTGTGGCAAAGGTGCCCAGAAGGTGTGAATGGTGTTGGTGTCCTGTTTTCTGAGGAGTTTGTAGACAGTGTGGTGAGTGTGACTACAGTGAGTGATAGGTTGATGATGGTGAAAATGATGATTGGAAAGCTCTTGGTGAACGTCATCTCGGGATATGCTCTGCAGGTTGGTCGGAGCGATGAAGAGAAGGACAAGTTCTGGTGTGCGATAGGGAAGCTGATGGAAAACGTGAAAGATGAGGAAGTTGTTGTGGTAGGAGGAGACCTAAATGGACATGTGGGAAGGAGTATGGATGGTTTAGAGGGAGTTCATAGGGGTTACGGATATGGTGTGAGAAATGGAGAAGGTGAAAGGATTTTGGAGTTTGCTGATGGAGCTGATTTGTTGATTTGTAACACTCAGTTCCAGAAAGGGGATAATAAGCTTGTTACAGACACGTCCGGTGGGTCGACGACAACCGTTGACTACCTGATGGTGCGTAGGCGAGATAGGGGGCACCTCCGGGACACAAAGGTGATCCCGGGGGAGGAGGCTGTTTCACAGCACCACTTGGTTGTCTGCGACATAAGGGTGAAAGGTGCGAGGAGAGCTCGGCGGGTGAAGTACCAACCGAGAATGAAGGTGTGGAGGTTGAAAGAGGTGACAGTAAGGGAGGCATTAAAAGAGAAGCGTTAGGGATATTTTCCTGCAGTAGGAAGGTATGTAATAGATGAACCAAGAAATTCAATGTCCATCAACTTGTCAGAAGAGAGTCACAAATTTAATTCCCGAGGAGGACAACACTTTCTGTCTGCCAGAAAATACACAGCAAGAAACAATAACTTAGTCAAACCAAGGAGAGCATGGTACAATTCACAAAAACACACAAGGAAGATTTACAACAAATCCTAGATCAAAGTCCAAAGTGAAAATCCTGGTACAGTAGGGATGCACAAAGAAACATCATACCAAACACCAGCATGCACAGTATACAGTTAACATACAGAATCAACCAGCCAAGTGAAGTATCCTAAGTACAGCAAACCAACATCTTACAGACCCAGTGCTAATCCTGGTTATTTGGTCATTCGTTCTGATTTTTAAAATATTTCAAGTGGGAGGAGCAAGAGGAGGGGGGAGGAGCGAAGAGAGGGGAGGAGAGCAGTAGGATTGGTTGGGCAAAGTTTGGGTGGGAGGGTACAAGTGGAGGGGGGTGGAGCGAAGAGAGGGGAGGAGAGCAATAGGATTGGTTGGGCAAAGTTTGGGTGGGAGGGAGTAGGTGTCGAGGATGAGGTTGCCTCCCGCTGATGGCCGGTTTGCATTCCAAATTCTTTAATACGGTTTTCTGCTTTTCCATTGTCTCCTGCAAAACACCTCGGAGCCCCGTCTCTCTAATCCCTTCAAGAACATCTGAAGGTCATTCTCAGTGAAGTGGATATATCTTTTACTCATTTTCGACACGACAAGAACAAAGACCACTTACTTTATTTCAAAGCAAAACAGTCACTTCAATAGCTATGGCAATCCCATCCTTTTTTCAATCTGCAAACTCATCTTTTTCATCATAAGTCAAATCCTACTGCAATCCCACAAAAGATTTTACTGAGAAGCAGAGAGCCAGAGAGGGCTAGCCTCCATGGATTTTCCATAGGATTTTTCATATTTCAGACTAACCCTTATCAAATACTAATAAGCTATTTTGATTCAGTGTTTAATTATCGTTCTTGTTGAGAGATTTTCCTGAGAACGCTGGCAATTTCATAAACTATTTATTAAATAAACTCCAAGTAAGAAAGAAAAAGCGTCCGCTGAACTGTCTTTACAACGGTCAGCGCAGAGCGATTTATCCGCTTCCATTGTTCGACTCTGCAATAATTACCAAGTACTTTACATTCACTTATCTAGTTCAGACTTCGTGCTGAGTCGATTACTCACAGTCACAATGAAAGCTTGCTCACCGAGCACATTGGTAAGCAAACCTTGATGATCCAACAATTACCTAGTTTGACATTGTGGCATCAGTTGTATTATTTAATTATTTACCAAGAAAACAATATCTTTCTCCAACTTGCTTATATAATTCAATAAGACACTCGATCCAACATCACATTATTTTCCAAAAACACATCCCATCTGTATTACATATTCCCCTATTTGTAATAATGTTCCATCAGTCATTGGTGACAATATGTGGTTCACCATTGCTTTTTACTCTTCTCAAGCCACGATTCTGGTCAGTGCTGGAGACAACTTGCCAACTGCAGGGGATCCCAAATTTGCATGGAAACCACAAAAAGACACATGCAGACTAGGAATGGAGGGTTGAGGCTCATAGAAATTGCTTGCTTCATAAATTTACACTTCCACATTAGGGTAGAGGATGATGTGGTTGAGCTTGAACGTGGTTGGATGTCAATGAAAGATAGTCTGTTGGGAGCCGTTGGTGAGGTATGTGGATGGACAAAAGGACCACCGAGGCACTCGGAAACATGGTGGTGGGATGATGAAGTTGGAAAGAGGATTGACGAGAAGAGGAAGAAGTTCAAGGAGTGGCAGAAGGCAAAGGGTACGGGAGCAGAAAAAGCAAAGCATGAAAGTTATAAGGCAGCCAAGAAGGCTGCAAAGAAAGAGGTAGCAAAGGCGCAGGAGGCATGTAGGAAAATGTTCGGAGAATGCTTGGATTCGGAAGAGGGTCAGAGAGCGGTATTCAGGATTGCAAAGCAGATAGCGAAAGAGAGGTGTGATGTGATGGGGGTGAGTTGCTTGAAGGATGAAGTGGGACAATTCGTTGTGGACCCAGATGGAATTAAAGGAAGATGGAAAAGATATATGGAAATGCTGTTGAATACAGAGAATGAATGGGATGGCAACATTGAGAGTAACCCAGTTTTAGGACCGGCAGAGAAGATAACTGAGAAGGAAGTTGAGGAAGCGATAAAAGCAATGAAGAGTAGAAAAGCGGGAGGGCCGACAGGATTTGTGGGAGATATGTTGAAGGCAGCAGGAAGTTGGGGTGTGAAGAGCATGACAGAGATCTGTAGTCTGGTGGTGAAGGAAGGCCGCATTCCAGTGGATTGGGAACTGAGTACCCTCGTCCTGCTATACAAGGGGAAAGGTGACCCTCTGGAGTGTGGCTCGTACCGAGCGATAAAGTTATTGGAGCATGGAATGAAGGTATTGGAAAGGGTGTTGGAGAGAAGGATAAGGAAGAAGGTGAAGATCGACGAAATGCAGTTTGGGTTTATGCCAGGAAGAGAAATGACAGACGTGCTCTTTATTGTGAGGCAGTTGCAGGAGAAGTACATGGAGAAGTGGAAGAAGTTGTCTCTTGGGTTTGTTGATCTGGAGAAAGCATTCGATAGGGTTCCACTCAAAGTATTGACATGGGCATTGAGGAAGTTAGAAGTGGAGGAATGGTTGATCAGAGTAGTGATGGCAATGTACAAAAGAGCGTGCACAGCTGTAAGGACGAAGGACGGGAACAGTGGTGAGTTTGAGGTGAAGGTGGGAGTGCATCAGGGGTCGGTACTAAGTCCACTACTATTTGTAGCTGTGATGGAGGTGCTGGCTCAGAACGTAAAGGAGGGTTTACCGTGGGAGTTGTTGTATGCAGATGATCTGGTGTTGATTGCGGAAAGTATGGATGGACTGAAGGAAAAGATGAACAAGTGGAAGGAATGTATGGAGACAAAAGGTCTGAAGGTGAATATCGGAAAGACGAAGGTGATGGCAAGTGGTAAAGCATGTGGTGAGGTGGAAAGAACTGGGAAGTGGCCATGTGCTGTGTGCAGGAAGGGTGTCGGAGTGAACTCCATTCAATGTACAATGTGCGCTGAGTGGGTTCATCAAAAATGTAGTGGTCTGAGAGGGTCATTAACCAGTGTGGCAGCCACATTCAAATGTAAGGTGTGCCCAGAGGGAGCTGTAGATGGAGGAAATGTTGAGTTGGATCTTGGAGACGGCGTGAAGCTGAAAGGTGTGAAAACATTTTGCTACCTCGGAGACATGCTGAATGGAGAAGGTGGATCAGACACGGCAACGGTTGCTGGAGTGAGATGTGCATGGAAGAAGTTTCGGGAACTGAGTGGCGTGCTGATGAGGAGGGGAGTGTCGTTGAAGCTGAAGGGAAAGGTGTATGCTGTATGTGTGAGAAGTGTTATGATTTATGGGAGCGAGACATGGGTCGTGAATGTAGAGCAGCAACGAAGGCTGGAAAGGGTGGAAATGCGAATGGTTCGGTGGATGTGCGGAGTATCGTTGAGAGAGAGGAAGACAAATGATGAATAGCGAAAGATGATGGGAATAGAGCCTGTGATTGATGCTGTGAAGAGGAACAGGTTGAGATGGTTTGGTCATGTGTTGAGGAAGGATGAAAGTGACTGGTTGAGAAGAGTGATGGAAATGAATGTTGAAGGAAGTAGAGGACGGGGAAGACCGAGAAAGACTTGGCTAAAGATGGTGGAATAAGAAATGCGGGCAAGGGGGTTAACAAGGAGAGATGCAGAAAATAGGGCAAAATGGAGAAGATTGTCATGGGGACCGCAAGGCTAACCCCCGCTCTAGCAGGGAAAATGGCCTTAAAATGCATGTTGTTGTTGTTGTTGTATCACTATCAGTGCTGTCTACACCAAACTGATATGGGATATCTGTGAACATTGGCAATCTTGATCACCATCAGTGCTGTCTCCACCAAACTGATATGGGATATCTGTGAACATTGGCAATCTTGATCACCATCAGTGGTGTCTCCACCAAACTGATATGGGATATCTGTGAACATTGGCAATCTTGATCACCATCAGTGCTGTCTCCACCAAACTGTTATGGGATATCTGTGAACATTGGCAATCTTGATCACCATCAGTGGTGTCTCCACCAAACTGATATGGGATATCTGTGAACATTGGCAATCTTGATCACCATCAGTGCTGTCTCCACCAAACTGATATGGGATATCTGTGAACATTGGCTATCTTGATCACGGTCAGTGCTGTCTCCACCAAACTGATATGGGATATCTGTGAACATTGGCAATCTTGATCACGGTCAGTGCTGTCTCCACCAAACTGATATGGGATATCTGTGAACATTGGCAATCTTGATCACGGTCAGTGCTGTCTCCACCAAACTGATATGGGATATCTGTGAACATTGGCAATCTTGATCACCATCAGTGGTGTCTCCACCAAACTGATATGGGATATCTGTGAACATTGGCAATCTTGATCACCATCAGTGGTGTCTCCACCAAACTGATATGGGATATCTGTGAACATTGGCAATCTTGATCACCATCAGTGGTGTCTCCACCAAACTGATATGGGATATCTGTGAACATTGGCAATCTTGATCACCATCAGTGCTGTCTCCACCAAACTGATATGGGATATCTGTGAACATTGGCTATCTTGATCACGGTCAGTGCTGTCTCCACCAAACTGATATGGGATATCTGTGAACATTGGCAATCTTGATCACGGTCAGTGCTGTCTCCACCAAATTGATATCTGGCAGTTCTGCATCCGAGTCATCTGAGCCCACATTGTCAGACTCTATTGGTTCATCGATGATACTGACGAGCTGCTGTGGTATAACATTTTTTTTTTTTTTGGAAGTGCTCTGTGATTATTGTTCAACTTGATCACAGTCAGTGCTGTCTCCATCAAACTTTCCCTACATACCATAGTGTTTCTAGCTTGCCATCCCTCAACTCCCATCCATGGCCAACCGTTACATCTGGAATATCTGGTTGAGCGATATGGGCGGTCTTCGAGGTGCCAATCTGATAGTTCTCTTTCTGTGCTGCTCTAAACTTCTTCTCCATGGTGGTAGTGTTCACAGATCCACATTCTTTGAAGGGTTGAGTTGGTCTTCCTTGGCACATAGCTCCTTTATGCGGACGTGTTGCAGTTCATAGACCTCATGCACTCCAGCGTGACCTGAGATGGCACAAGTGAACACCTAGTTCATCAATTAGGTCTTCTGCCACATCACACGTTTCTCCCAATCTGGATAGTGAAGCTGAATACGGATCCGGATGCATTAATAATTTTAATTTTTTAAAAATGATTCTTCACCATTGAGAGATGGGGCCAAAAACGATATATAGCATGATATTTCAAAAAAAATTCGACGAGTTTTGACAAAACTTTGTGGATAAGTTGGTTAAGTGACAAGAACAAGCGATTCGATTTTGGAGGTCCGGATCCAGATCAGGTCTGTCGGTGGGATAGAAACCATAAATTGTTCAGCCTGGCGGAGGTTTGCGCTCTACCGAGTGCCATTCTAGTTAGTTTATTAATCATGGTAGAATAATTTAAATCAAAAAGATTGCTCCAGAGTAAGTTGTTGTTGCCATTTAGAAGTTTGCTCCGTGTGCACCAAAGAAGGTGCGACTTTGTGATTGTTGGCAGGGAATGATCCAAAGCACAACATCCCAGGGCCTCGTGCCATCCAGTCCGATTCGATCCCGCACTCCTGCAAGACCAACAGTGTCATCTCGGAGGTATCGAGCATTGAGAGCGAACAACACTGGTCAGAAATCACACGAGGGGCACAGGGAATGGCTGCTCGGACATCGTTGGGTTCCGACCATAATCGGAACCACAATAACTACAATGGCTTGGTGAGTGAACACGTGCTCTTTTGTGCGTCATACAAAAGGAGCATCACTCATTATAAACTGTTTTGAACTGCACAATGTCAAAGACGTTGGCAGACTTTCTTTTGTGTGTCCTAAATAGCACAAGGCTGGTAATGTCGACCTATACATCCTGGAGCTGACAAAAGAAGAGGGAAACATCGGTTTCACAGTTACGGTAAGCTCCATAATGGATACAGCGGTCTCTCCATCGTTGGGCCTAAGGGGTGTGACCACATGTGACACATTCGGTAATTATTTTCCAGAGTACATGTGGCGTCATGTTTGGTGTTGCATGTTACCTTGTGCCGTAAATGGGATGTAAGCATGTGCATTCTGTGTGTCGCATGATGCATGAGATACTTGTGTAGGATGTTAATTACCATGCTCTACTCCAGGGTGGGATTAACACCACTGTGAAACATGGAGGGATCTATATCAAAACCATCATTGCTGAGGGACCGGCAGCAAAAAAGGGCAAAATGCAAACAGGTTGGTCACACTGATTTGTTACCTCCACCACCAAAGGTGCATGGAGGTTAGGTTTTCACCCCTGTCTGTCCGTTTGTGAACAAGATATCTTAAAAAGTTGTGGACGGGTTCGGACGAAATTTCGCAGAGATGTAGCGTATGTGACAAGGACGAAATGATTCGATTTTGTTGAAGATCCGGATTCGGATCCGGCTACTATAATTTTTTAAAGTGATTCTTCACCATTGGGAGATTGGGCCAAAAACTATACATTGTGGGATATCTCAAAACGTTATGGACGGATTTGGACGAAACTTGTTGGACAGGTTGGGTGTGTAACAAGGAAGAATCGATTCGATTTTTGTGAAGATCCGGATCCAGATAGTATAATTTTAAGTGATTCTTCACTATTGAATGATATGGCCAAAAATGATATATAGCAGGATATCTCAAAAAGTTGTGGACAGATTTGAACGAAACTTGTTGGACAGGTTGGGTGTGTAACAAGGAAGAATCGATTCGATTTTTGTGAAGATCGGGATCCAGATAGTATAATTTTAAGTGGTTCTTCACTATTGAATGATATGGCCAAAAATGATATATAGCAGTATATCTCAAAAAGTTGTGGACGGATTTAAACGAAACTTGTTGGACAGGTTGGGTGTGTAACAAGGAAGAATCGATTCGATTTTTGTGAAGATCGGGATCCAGATAGTATAATTTTAAGTGGTTCTTCACTATTGAATGATATGGCCAAAAATGATATATAGCAGGATATCTCAAAAGGTTGTGGACGGATTTGAACGAAACTTGTTGGACAGGTTGGGTGTGTAACAAGGAAGAATCGATTCGATTTTTGTGAAGATCCGGATCCAGATAGTATAATTTTAAGTGGTTCTTCACTATTGAATGATATGGCCAAAAATGATATATAGCAGGATATCTCAAAATGTTGTGGACGGATTTGAACGAAACTTGTTGGACAGGTTGGGTGTGTAACAAGGAAGAATCGATTCGATTTTTGTGAAGATCCAGATCCAGATAGTATAATTTTAAGTGATTCTTCACTATTGAATGATGTGGCCAAAAATGATATATAGCAGGATATCTCAAAATGTTGTGGACGGATTTGGACGAAACTTGTTGGACAGGTTGGGTGTGTAACAAGGAAGAATCGATTCGATTTTGGTGAAGATCCGGATCCAGATAGTATAATTTTTAAGTGATTCTTCACCATTGAGTGATATGGCCAAAAATGATATATAGCAGGATATCTCAAAATGTTGTGGACGGATTTGGACGAAACTTGTTGGATAGGTTGGGTGTGTAACAAGGAAGAATCGATTCGATTTTTCTGAAGATCCGGATCCAGATAGTATAATTTTTAAGTGATTCTTCACCATTGAGTGATATGGCCAAAAATGATATATAGCAGGTTATCTCAAAAAGTTGTGGACGGATTTGGACGAAACTTGTTGGACAGGTTGGGTGTGTAACAAGGAAGAATCGATTCGATTTTTGTGAAGATCCGGATCCAGATAGTATAATTTTAAGTGATTCTTCACTATTGAATGATATGGCCAAAAATGATATATAGCAGGATATCTCAAAACGTTATGTACGGATTTGGACGAGACTTGTTGGACCCGTTGGGTGTGTGACAAGGAAGAATCGATTCGATTTTTGTGAAGATCCGGATCCAGATAGTATAATTTTAAGTGATTCTTCACTATTGAATGATATGGCCAAAAATGATATATAGCAGGATATCTCAAAAAGTTGTGGACAGATTTGAACGAAACTTGTTGGACAGGTTGGGTGTGTAACAAGGAAGAATCGATTCGATTTTTGTGAAGATCGGGATCCAGATAGTATAATTTTAAGTGGTTCTTCACTATTGAATGATATGGCCAAAAATGATATATAGCAGTATATCTCAAAAAGTTGTGGACGGATTTAAACGAAACTTGTTGGACAGGTTGGGTGTGTAACAAGGAAGAATCGATTCGATTTTTGTGAAGATCGGGATCCAGATAGTATAATTTTAAGTGGTTCTTCACTATTGAATGATATGGCCAAAAATGATATATAGCAGGATATCTCAAAAGGTTGTGGACGGATTTGAACGAAACTTGTTGGACAGGTTGGGTGTGTAACAAGGAAGAATCGATTCGATTTTTGTGAAGATCCGGATCCAGATAGTATAATTTTAAGTGGTTCTTCACTATTGAATGATATGGCCAAAAATGATATATAGCAGGATATCTCAAAATGTTGTGGACGGATTTGAACGAAACTTGTTGGACAGGTTGGGTGTGTAACAAGGAAGAATCGATTCGATTTTTGTGAAGATCCAGATCCAGATAGTATAATTTTAAGTGATTCTTCACTATTGAATGATGTGGCCAAAAATGATATATAGCAGGATATCTCAAAATGTTGTGGACGGATTTGGACGAAACTTGTTGGACAGGTTGGGTGTGTAACAAGGAAGAATCGATTCGATTTTGGTGAAGATCCGGATCCAGATAGTATAATTTTTAAGTGATTCTTCACCATTGAGTGATATGGCCAAAAATGATATATAGCAGGATATCTCAAAATGTTGTGGACGGATTTGGACGAAACTTGTTGGATAGGTTGGGTGTGTAACAAGGAAGAATCGATTCGATTTTTGTGAAGATCCGGATCCAGATAGTATAATTTTTAAGTGATTCTTCACTATTGAATGATATGGCCAAAAATGATATATAGCAGGATATCTCAAAATGTTGTGGACGGATTTGGACGAAACTTGTTGGACAGGTTGGGTGTGTAACAAGGAAGAATCGACTCGATTTTTGTGAAGATTCGGATCCAGATAGTATAATTTTAAAGTGATTCTTCACTATTGAACCAGTGATATGCCTGATATGATATGCCTGCACAGGGTAATGTGCCTGATATGGCCAAAAATGATATATAGCAGGATATCTCAAAACGTTATGGACGGATTTGGACGAGACTTGTTGGACCCGTTGGGTGTGTAACAAGGAAGAATCGATTCGATTTTTGTGAAGATCGGGATCCAGATAGTATAATTTTAAGTGGTTCTTCACTATTGAATGATTTGGCCAAAAATGATATATAGCAGGATATCTCAAAAAGTTGTGGACGGATTTGAACGAAACTTGTTGGACAGGTTGGGTGTGTAACAAGGAAGAATCGATTCGATTTTTGTGAAGATCCGGATCCAGATAGTATAATTTTAAGTGATTCTTCACTATTGAATGATATGGCCAAAAATGATATATAGCAGGATATCTCAAAATGTTGTGGACCGATTTGGACGAAACTTGTTGGACAGGTTGGGTGTGTAACAAGGAAGAATCGATTCGATTTTTGTGAAGATCCGGATCCAGATAGTATAATTTTAAAGTGATTCTTCACTATTGAATGATATGGCCAAAAATGATATATAGCAGGATATCTCAAAATGTTGTGGACCGATTTGGACGAAACTTGTTGGACAGGTTGGGTGTGTAACAAGGAAGAATCGATTCGATTTTTGTGAAGATCCGGATCCAGATAGTATAATTTTTAAGTGATTCTTCACCATTGAATGATATGGCCAAAAATGATATATAGCAGGATATCTCAAAATGTTGTGGACCGATTTGGACGAAACTTGTTGGACATGTTGGGTGTGTAACAAGGACGAATCGACTCGATTTTTGTGAAGATCCGGATCCAGATAGTGTAATTTTTAAGTGATTATTCACTATTGAACCAGTGGTATGCCTGATATGATATGCCTGCACAGGGTAATGTGCCTGATATGGCCAAAAATGATATATAGCAGGATATCTCAAAACGTTATGGACGGATTTGGACGAGACTTGTTGGACCCGTTGGGTGTGTAACAAGGAAGAATCGATTCGATTTTTGTGAAGATCCGGATCCAGATAGTATAATTTTTAAGTGATTCTTCACCATTGAATGATATGGCCAAAAATGATATATAGCAGGATATCTCAAAATGTTGTGGACCGATTTGGACGAAACTTGTTGGACATGTTGGGTGTGTAACAAGGACGAATCGACTCGATTTTTGTGAAGATCCGGATCCAGATAGTATAATTTTT